>NC_062197.1:0-327500 GCF_912470025.1 Vespa velutina
CAGTGTGTGTTATAATTACGTAGATTCTACTGTTAAGCCGAAATTCGCGAAGTACCCCCATCGAAATTTGCAAAAAATCAAACGAAGTCCACGGTAGGACCTTTAATCGCGCCCGAACACCCACGCGAATGTTAGGAAAACGGTGACTCTACTCTAAATTCGCGTTTTCGATACGAACAATCAAACGAATTATAATCGCGCCCGAGAACACCGACGCCTGTGCCCGCCGACACGCGCGCCAGTGTTCTTCCTATCCTTCCCGTTTTCTCGAGTAGAAATCGATGATGAATCCTGCCATGCGATGTATCATCCGGTCGCAGGTGAACCTATCCCTCGATGATCTATCCTGAAAAAAAAGAAGCTAAAGAGAAATTAAGAGAAAGCAAAAAAATATATAAAATAAAACATAATATATACATAGATTATAAATAGAAAATAAATAAAATAGAAAATAACAATATATAAATAGATAAGAGAGTTAGAGGAAGAAACGAAAAGAGAAGAAGCTCAACACCAGTCCGCATCATCCCATGGATCCTACCTAAAGCTGTAAATCATAATTAATAAGAATATATTAAAAACATAATTAAAGCATAATTAGAAACATAACTAGAAACAATTAAAAACATAATTAGAAACATAATTGAACATATAATTAAAAATATAAATAAAATGAAACAGCATAAATAAATATTAAGAAAATACAATTAAAAGGAAATGACATATTGATAACATAATTGAAAACATAATTGAGAAATAAAAATATGAGATAGAAAAGAGAGCCGGAGAACAAAAAGAGTGCCGGAGAATATAAAGAGAGCCGGAGAACGAAAAAAGAGCCCCAAAAAGAGAAGAAAAGAGAAACAACTCCACACGATGCTGAGACAGCAACCCGCACAGAGGCCCTCACCCATGGGCCCCTCCCATGGGTCCCACCCGAGATAAGGATAAAGAATAATTAGAGAGAATAAATAAGATTAAATAGAAATGACAAAGGACATAAAATTGTGATAGATAAATTTCCTTATCGTTTGTCTAAGAAATTATTGTACAATAAATTCTGTTATATTTCTTCTTTCGAAGTATTATTAGCGATATAAAATGGATATATATTAATGTTTAGTTGGAATTAGATTGAAAAAATATTGGAAAAGTAATACAGTATGCAGCCATTCGCTCGATAATACTTGCGTTATAAGAATTACAATTAGACTTAGCAAGTATTAACGACCCAGGTCTCACTACGTGGAAGTTGCTGCATGTGGAGACCCACGGGCTAACGGTGACTCTACTCTAAAATCCGCGTTCCGCGATACCGATCCGGGATACCTTTCCGCTTCAATGCACTGGCTTCTTAACTAACAGGGTATGCGTAGCTTAGCTACAGC
Organism: Vespa velutina; assembly: GCF_912470025.1. Lineage (NCBI taxonomy): Eukaryota > Metazoa > Arthropoda > Insecta > Hymenoptera > Vespidae > Vespa > Vespa velutina. The sequence continues at coordinate 1,389 of NC_062197.1, forward strand.
ACACCTCTTACAGATAGCTCCACCTTTTGCACCGTCCGCTTCAGACATAACGGATTATTAAGCACATCCGAATTCGTGCTTTCCGAATTTCGAACAAACAAAGCGCACTCCTTAGAAATACTAATCGCGTCGCGACACTCACGTGTGTGTTATAATTACGTAGATTCTACTGTTAAGCCGAAATTCGCGAAGTACCCCCATCGAAATTTGCAAAAAATCAAACGAAGTCCACGGTAGGACCATTAATCGCGCCCGAACACCCACGGAAGTGTTAGAAAAACGATGATTCTACTCTACAATTCGCGTTTTCGATTCGAACAATTAAACGTAATATAATCGCGCCCGAGAACACCCACGCCTGTGCCCGCCGACACGCGCGCCAGTGTTCTTCCTATCCTTCCCGTATTCGCGCGTAAAAATCGATGATGAATCCTGCCATGTGATGTATCATCCGGCCGCTGTTGAACCTATCCCTCGATGACCTATACTGTAAAAGAAAAAGATAAAGAGGAAATAAAAGAACAAAAAAATATATAAAACAGAATAATATATATGTACATATATAAAATACAAATAGAAAATAAATATATATAAATAGATGAGACCTAGAAAAAGAAACAAGAAGAGATGCAGCATTATAAATCATAATCAAAAACATAATTAAACACATAATTAAATATATAATTAGAAAGAGACAACATAAATAAATATTAAAAATACATAATTAAAAGGAAATAACATATTAATAACATAATTGAAAACATAATTAAATATGAAAAATATGAGATAGAAACGAGAGCCGGAGATGGAAACGAGAGCCCCAGAAAGAGAAGAATAGAGAGCCCCAAAATGATAAGACAAGAGAAACAGTTCTATATGATGCTGAGACAGCAACCCGCACAGAAGCCCTCCCCCACAGGCCCCACCCGTGGGTCCCACCCGAGATATATAAAGTATAATTAATGAAAGTAAATAAGAATAAATATAAATGACAAAGGACATAAAATTGTGATAGATAAATTTCCTTATCGTTTGTCTAAGAAATTATTGTACAATAAATTCTGTTATATTTCTTCTTTCGAAGTATTATTAGCGATATAAAATGGATATATATTAATGTTTAGTTGGAATTAGATTGAAAAAATATTGGAAAAGTAATACAGTATGCAGCCATTCGCTCGATAATACTTGCGTTATAAGAATTACAATTAGATTTAGCAAGTATTAACGACCCAGGTCTCACTACGTGGAAGTTGCTGCATGTGGAGACCCACGGGCTAACGGTGACTCTACTCTAAAATCCGCGTTCCGCGATACCGATCCGGGATACCTTTCCGCTTCAATGCACTGGCTTCTTAACTAACAGGGTATGCGTAGCTTAGCTACAGCACACCTCTTACAGATAGCTCCACCTTTTGCACCGTCCGCTTCAGACATAACGGATTATTAAGCACATCCGAATTCGTGCTTTCCGAATTTCGAACAAACAAAGCGCACTCCTTAGAAATACTAATCGTGTCGCGACACTCACGTGTGTGTTATAATTACGTAGATTCTACTGTTAAGCCGAAATTCGCGAAGTACCCCCATCGAAATTTGCAAAAAATCAAACGAAGTCCACGGTAGGACCTTTAATCGCGCCCGAACACCCACGCGAATGTTAGGAAAACGGTGACTCTACTCTAAATTCGCGTTTTCGATACGAACAATCAAACGAATTATAATCGCGCCCGAGAACACCCACGCCTGTGCCCGCCGACACGCGCGCCAGTGTTCTTCCTATCCTTCCCGTATTCGCGCGTAGAAATCGATGATGAATCCAACGATGTACCATCCGGTCGCAGATGAACCTATCCCTCGATGATCTATCCTGAAAAAAAGAACCCAAGGAGAAAATAATAGAAAGCAAAGAAATATATAAAATAAAACATAATATATACATAGATTATAAATAGAAAATAAACATATATAAATAAATAAGAGAGCTAGAAAAAAAAATAAGAAAGAAGCAGCTCTGGACGATGCGAAAACAGCAGACAGCACCATTCCATGGATCCTACCTAAGATCTATAAATCATTATTAATAAGAATATATTAAGAACATAATTAAAAACATAATTAAAAATATAATTAAAAACATAATTAAAAACATAAATAAAATATAAATAAAACATAAATAAAACATGAATAAAACATAATTAAAAACAAATAAAACATAATGAAAACATAATTAAAAAAGAGAAATATGAGATAGAAAAGAGAGCCGGAAAAAAAAAAGAGAGCCCCAGAAAGAGAAGAAAAAAGAAGCAGCTCAACACGATCCTGAGACAGGAGCCCGCACAGAAGCCCTCACCCACGGGCCCCTCCCATGGGTCCCACCCGAGTCTATAAATCATAATTAAAAAGAGTATATTTATGACATAATTAAAAAAGAAAAATATGACGGAAAAGAAGGCCGCAGAAAGATAAGAAAAGATAAGCAGTTTGACAAGATGCTGAGACTGTAACCCGCACAGAGGCCAACCCCCATGGGCCCATCCCATAGGTCCCAACCAAGATATATAAAGTATAATTAGTGAGAGTAAATATAAGAATAAATAGAAATGACAACGGACGTAATATTGTGATAGATTAATTTCCTTGTTGTTTGTCTAAAAAATTATTGTACAATATATTTCTGTTATATTTCCTCTTTTGAAGAATTATTAACGATATAAAATGGATATATGTTAATGTTTAGTTAGTTAGTTAGAATTAGTTTGAAATTGAAGAAGTAATACAATATGCAGCCATTCGCTCGGTAATACTTGTATTAAAAAATTTACTATTAGTCTTTGCAAGTATTATCGACCCAGGTCTCACTACGTGGAAGTTGCTGCATGTGGAGACCCACGGGCTAACGGTGATTCTAATTTACTCTAAAATCCGCGTTCCGCGATACCGATCCCTTATGCCTTCCGCTTCGGACATCTAGGGCGACTTAGCTAACAGGAGGTATATAGCCTTAGCTACAGGGACCCCACTTACAGAGAGCTTTACCGTTCGACACACTCGCCTCAGGCATAACGGATTATTATGCACATCTGTATTCGTGCTTCCGAATTTCGAACAATCAAAGCGCATTAATCGCGTTCACGACACTCACGTGTGTTATGAATACGTAGATTCTACTGTTAAATCCAAATTCGCGAAGTAATCTAATAGAACTGTTGAAGAAATAAAACAAAGTCCCCGGTAGGACTTTTAATCGCGCACGCGAACATTTACGTGTGTGTTAGAATAACGGTGACTCTAAGTTGAAATCCGAAGTGACATGAGTTAACCGGTATTATGACTCTCGATGATATTTGATCGAGGGATTTTCCCCCGCTTACAAATAACATGATCGTCATAATGTCGATCAGCTACATGTACTGCACTACTAGGTGACACCGTTCGCGCACCCCGAATTTCAACACTAAACGGAAGTCCATGATAGGACTTTTAATCGCGCCCGGACACCCACGCAATTGTTCGGAAAACGGTGACTCTACTCTAAATAAACTAATCGAATATTCGAGCAAACAAAACGAAGTCCCCGGTAGGACTTTTAATCGCGCACGCGAACACTCACGTGAGTGTTAGAATAACGTTGACTCTAAGTTGAAATCCAAAGTGACATAAGTTAACCGGTATTTTGACTTTCGATGTTATTTGGTCGAGGGATTTTCCCCCGCTTACAAATAAGAGGACCGTCATTACATCGGCTAACTACATGTACAGCACTACAAGGCAAGCCGTTCGCGCACCCCGAATTTCAACACTAAACGGAAGTCCATGGTAGGACTTTTAATCGCGCCCGGACACCCACGCAAGTGTTCGAAAAACGGTGACTCTACTCTAAAAAAACGCGTTCGCGAGGTAATCTAATCGAATATTCGAGCAAATATAAACGAAGTCCCCGGTAGGCCTTTTAAGTCGCGCCCGCGTACATTCACGTGAGTTTTAGAAAAACGGTGACTCTACTCTAAATTCGCGTTTTCGATACGAACAATCAAACGAAGTTTAATCGCGCCCGAGAACACCCACGCTTGTGCACACCGACACGCGCGCCAGTGTTCTTCCTATCCTTCCCGTATCCGCGCGTAAAAATCGATGATGAATCGAGGCAGGCGATGACGCATTCGACCAGTGATGAACCTATCCCTTGATGATCTATCCTGAAAAAAAAGAAGATAAGAAAAAAATAAGAAAAAGAAAAGAAAAGACATATTGAATATCGCTGCATGATTACTCGATCATCCCTGAAAAAAAAAAAGAAGATAAATAAGAGAAAGATATATGAAAAATATATGAAATATAAAAAATATATAAAATATATAAAATAGAAAATAAATACGTATAAATATATAAGAGTGCTGCACGATGCTGAAACAGCTGTCCGCATCATCTCATGGGTTCTACCTAAAACTTATAAATCATAATTAATAAGCATATATTAATAACATAACTGAAAACATGATTATACACATAATTAAACACATAATTAAACACATAAATAAACACAAATAAACACAAATAAACACATAATTAAACGCATAATTAAACACATAATTAAACATATAATTACAAACATAATTAAAAAGAAACAATATAAATAAATATTAAGAAAACATAATTAAAAAGAAATAACATATTAATAACATAGCTGAAAACACAATTAAAAAAGAAAAATATGAAATAGAACAGAGAAATAAAGGGATGCAGTTCTATACGATGCTGAGACAGCAACCCGCACAGAGGCACACCCCCATGGCCCATCCCATGGGTCCCACCCGAGACTATAACTCATAACTCATAAGAGTATATTAATAACATAGAAAATAAAAACAAGAAAAATATAACTTAAAAGAGAGAGCCGCAGAAAGATAAGAGAATAAAAGCAGCTCTACATGATGCTGAGACAGCAACCCGCACAGAGGCCCTCACCCATGGGCCCCTCCCATGGGTCCCACCCGAGACTATAAATCATAATTAATAAGAGTGTATTAATGACATAGAAAATAAAAACAAGAAAAATATGACTTGAAATAGAGAGTCGCAGATAGATAAGAGAATAGAAGTAGCTCTACATGATGCTGAAACAGCAACCCGCACAGAGGCCCTCACCCATGGGCCCATCCCATGGGTCCCAACCGAGATATATAAAGGATAATTAATGAGAGTAAATTAGAATAAATAGTAATGACAGTGAAGAGAATTTTCTTTGCGTTTCAATTTTAAATCGATAGTATATTTATTAATCAATAGTATATAGTAGTACATGTATATGATCTTTATAACGTTATTAAGAATATCCTGTTGTTTAAATATTAATTAAGTATAATTTACGGACATCGTACATTATTTAAATGTTAAGATAATCTTCTTTATTAATTATTCCTTCCCGTGTTGTCGATCCCACGACCTAGAGGAAATAGCTGAAAAGAAATAAGGAAAGAAAAAATTATATGTACGTATGTATATTAATTATACGAATGATAAAATTATGAATTTAATTTAATTGAACATAACAAAAATAAAAGATTAATTAACAAAAAAAAAATAGAATATGCAGAACACTGACCTAAAGAAATATTATTCTCCCTAAAAGAAATATTATTATATTTATTACTCGATAATATATGATAATACATGTATATGATATTTATAACGTTGCTAAGAAAATCCTATTGTTTAAATATTAATTAATTATAATTTACGTGTATTGTATATTGTTTAAATGTTAAGAGAATCTTTTTTATTAATTATTCCTTCCTGTGTTCGCGATTCCACGACCTGGAAACTAGCTGAAAAGAAATAGGAAAAAGAAAAGAATATGTGTATATATAAATTAATTATACGAACGATAAAATTCTGGATTCAATTTAATTAAACTTAACAAAAATAAAAGATTAATTAACAAAAAAATGAAATATGCTGAATACTGATCCAAAGAAATATTATTTTTTCTGAAAAAAATATTGTATTACTTGTACATTTCATAGATATATGATTTTAATATAGAACTTGATTTTATTAAAATAGAATTATGAATTGAATTGAACTTTAGAAAAAAAAAAATGTGCAAAATTTATCAATCGACCTTAACGTAAAATTTAATTTTATTAAACTAAAATCATAAATTCAATTAAGTTTTAAAAAAAAGTTTAATATTAAAAAGGCATAAAATATGAAATAATCCTATTCGCGTACGCGTGGCAATGTGGGAATATTATTTACGGAAAGTTACTTCGTCTCAGTTTTTTAAATTTACACCCATACACCCATCACCATAAGAGCATTTTGAGTGACAACATGGTAAAATTAAAATACTAACATGGTAAAACTAAGAGCCATTCTCGAAAGTTCCTAGTGAACCTTCGAAAATAACTCAATAGCCTAAGTTGTCCTCTTGAGCCACATGTTGTCTTCGGTATATAGCCTCTTTTTTGCTTCGTGCCTCAACCTAATCGATTATCACTCTAAAACTGTAACGACAAAATTTCATTTCAAATTCTAAGATATGAAAGAAAACCCTAATACAACCCTAACGCATCTGAAAACTTATTATCCTTTCGAAAGATACTTTTTCGCAGAGTGGGAGAAATTAGATATTAATTATAAAAAAATTAGAAATTAGATAATAGTATATTAATTGCTGAAAATCCTGAGCTAAAAATTAATTAATTTATCATCTAGGCTTACGGACTACGTCTCTTTGTTTTTTAGCAATCATTCTACTCGATTTTTCTCTTTCAAAGCCAATGACTCTATCGAGACTTTTCTTGTATCAATTTAAATTGATTAAATATTTAATTAATAATTATTTAAAAATATAAAGCAAACCCTTGGACGTTCCTTTCTACAAACGAATATTTTAATTATTGTAATAAAATCATCCACAGTTTCGTTTGTAATCTAGAGACTATCCATCGCGAGTGTCTTCTTGCTCGTTCCTTATTAGAACTTATGAATATCGATTCTTTACTTATTTTCGCGCGAGTAAAATATTTAAAAATGTATTAAAATATTCAAAATCTCAAATAATTATAAACGCGTTTGAGCAAAAAGACCCTATCCTGATCTAATAAATAAATGAAAAAATAAAAAACTATTCACGAGTAAATCTCCGAAGAAATTTACTCGTGGTCACTCAATGCTCTTCTACTAATTAATTACAACCAATCACCCGTGCCGATTCGGACTTTTCGTCCTCGACATGATTGAGTGATTGGAGGAACTTAAAAATTCACTCACTACGTAAGAAGTTCTGCGATGGCTCCAAAACACTCGGTCAGATCGAAATTGAGAGTGGACGATACGTATGTGGTTGAAAATTAGGTAAGTCGACATCGAAGTTGATCAAGAATCTCTTCAATGATGCACTGACTCTATATCGCGATAATTATTTTTTAACGAACGGTCACTGAATTTACTTCGCGAAAATCTACTGTCTTTTATAAACACAGGCTATGCGACTGTTAAAAAATTAATAAAGTTAACGAACAAACACTGACTCTAACGACTGCATTGCACGCAGACGTTGCAAAAACTTTTGCTTTTTAAATCGCGAAACGCGAACGAACGAACACTGCTTCTAATTCGCGATATTCATATTTAAGCGATACAAATATTCCATTACATCATTGGTTCCCGAGCAATTGCAATGACATTCTGAAACAACAAAATAAAAACAAAATTATTAATATCAGCATTATAATAATAAACTGTATAAATTATTGAAGATATGTAAGATATAAAAATATATTTACCTTAATATTCGTTGATACTTGCAGCGAAGACATCCTGAGACACTTTAAATGTTTACTCGTCAAAATACAAAGAAGAAATGATTCGGTAAACGCAATTTAGAATTTCTAATGTTTAAATAAATGTACTATTGCTTAAATATTGCTCTATTGTATCCCGCATGCAATAAAAATCGCTTAAATAATTATAAAATTACCGAAAATATTAATTTAGAAGCTTTAGCGTTTACAAAAGAGGATGACGATGTGCACAGGTCGGAGTGCAGGAGAAAACTAAGTCTCGAACTATCAAAGTCATGAAAAAGTGCGTTTATGTTTATATTAAACGAAGCAACTACTCCGATATTAAAATTCTAAAGTACAAGAAGTATATTTAAAAATTGTTCTAAGTCCCGCGCGCGATTCAGACTTTTTAATGTTTAAATAAATGTACTATTGTTTAAATATTGCTCTATTGTATCATGCATGCAATAAAAATCACTTAAATAATTATAAAATTACCGAAAATATTAATTTAGAAGCTTTAGCGTTTACAAAAGAGGATGACGATGTGCACAGGTCGGAGTGCAGGAGAAAACTAAGTCTCGAACTGTCAAAGTCGAGAAAAAGTGCGTTTATGTTTATATTAAACGAAGCAACTACTCCGATATTAAAATTCTAAAGTACAAGAAGTATATTTAAAAATTGTTCTAAGTCCCGCGCGCGATTCAGACTTTTTAATGTTTAAATAAATCAACTATTGTTTAATTATTACTCTATTCTATCCCACGTGCAATAAAAATCGTTTTAATAATTATAAAATTATCAGAAATATTAATTTATAAGCTTTAGCGTTTAGAAAAGTGAATTGCGAAGTGCACAGGTCGAAGTGCAAGAGAAAACTAAGTCACGAACTGTCAAAGTCGTTAAAAAGTACGTTTATGTTTATATTACACGAGGCAACTACTCCGAAATTAAAATTTTGAAGTACTAGAAGTTTATATCAAAGTTATTTTATGTCCCGCCCGAGATACACAATTTTTAATGTTTAAATAAATGTACTATTGTTTAAATATTACTCTATTCTTTCCCGCGTGCAATAAAAATCGTTTAAATAATTATAATTTTGCCTAAAATATTAATTTATAAGCTTTAGCGTTTAGAAAAGTGAATCGCAATGTGCACAGGACGAAGTGCAAGTGAAAACTGACTCGCGAACTGTCAAAGTCGAGGAAAAGTGCGTTTATGTTTATATTACACGAGGCAACTACTCCGAAATAAAAATTCTAAAGTACCAGAGGTTTATTTAAAAATTATTCTAATTACTGCGCGCGATTCAGACTTTTTAATGTTTAAATAAATATACTATTGTTCAAATATTACTCTATTCTACCCCGTGAGCAATAAAATTATCGGAAATATTAATTTATAAGCTTTACTGTTTAGAAAAGAGGATCGCGATGTGCACAGGTCGAAGTACAAGAGAAAACTAAGTCTTGAAGTGTCAAAGTCGTGAAAAAGTGCGTTTATGTTTATATTACACGAGGCAACTACTCCGAAATAAAAATTCTAAAGTACCAGTGGTTTATTTGAAAATTATTTTAAGTACCGCGCGCAATTCAGACTTTTTAATGTTTAAATAAATGTACTATTGTTTAAATATTACTCTATTCTATCCCACGTGCAATAAAAATTGTTTAAATTATTATAAAATTACCAAAAATATTAATTTATAAGCTTTAGCGTTTTGAAAAGTGAATCGCGAAGTGCACAGGTCGAAGTGCAAGAGAAAACTAAATCTCGAACTGTCAAAGTCGAGGAAAAGTGCGTTTATGTTTATATTACACGAGGCAACTACTCCGAAATTAAAATTTTGAAGTACTAGAAGTTTATATCAAAGTTATTTTATGTCCCGCCCGAGATACACAATTTTTAATGTTTAAATAAATGTACTATTGTTTAAATATTACTCTATTCTTTCCCGCGTGCAATAAAAATCGTTTAAATAATTATAATTTTGCCTAAAATATTAATTTATAAGCTTTAGCGTTTAGAAAAGTGAATCGCAATGTGCACAGGACGAAGTGCAAGTGAAAACTGACTCGCGAACTGTCAAAGTCGAGGAAAAGTGCGTTTATGTTTATATTACACGAGGCAACTACTCCGAAATAAAAATTCTAAAGTACCAGTGGTTTATTTGAAAATTATTTTAAGTACCGCGCGCGATTCAGACTTTTTAATGTTTAAATAAATGTACTATTGTTTAAATATTACTCTATTCTATCCCACGTGCAATAAAAATTGTTTAAATTATTATAAAATTACCAAAAATATTAATTTATAAGCTTTAGCGTTTTGAAAAGTGAATCGCGAAGTGCACAGGTCAAAGTGCAAGAGAAAACTAAGTCTCGTACTGTCAAAGTCGAGGAAAAGTGCGTTTATGTTTACATTACAGGATGTAACTACTCCGAAAATAAATTCTACCAGTAATTTATATAAGAATTATTTTACGTGCCGCGCGCGATTCAGACTTTCCAATGTTTAAATAAATGAACTATTGTTTAAATAATACTTTATTCGATACCGCGCGCTATAAAAATCATTTAAATAATGATAAAATTACCGAAAATATTAATTTATAAGCTTTATGGATTAGAAAAGTGAATCGCGATGTGCACAGGTCGAAGAGCAAGAGAAAACTAAGCCTCGAACTGTCAAAGTCGTGAAAAAGTGCATTTCTGTTTATATTACACGAGGCAAGTACTCCGAAATTAAAAGTTTAATGTAATAGAAGTTAATATTAAAATTATTTTAATTCCCGCGCGCGATTCAGTATTTTCAATGTTTAAATAAATGAGCTATTGTTTAAATATTACTCTACTCTATCTCGCATGCAATAAAAATCGTTTAAATAATTATAAAATTACCGAAAATATTAATTTATAAGCTTTAGCGTTTAGAAAAGTGAATTGCGAAGTGCACAGGTCGAAGTGCAAGAGAAAACTAAGTCTCGAACTGTCAAATTCGTGAAAAAGTTCGTTTATGTTTATATTGCACGAGGCAGCTACTCCGAAATTAAAATTTTAATGTAATAGAAGTTTATATTAAAATTATTCTAAGTCCATCGCGCGTTTCAGACTTTTTAATGTTTAAATAAATGTACTATTGTTTAAATATTACTTTATTCTATCCCGCGTGCAATAAAAATCGCTTAAAGAATTATAAAATTACCGAAAATATTAATTTATATGATTACGTGTGTGTAAAATGAGAATCGTCATATGCACAGGTCTGAGTGCAAAGGAAAACTAACTCGGTAGTATTCAAAGTTAATTGAAGTTCCGCTTATGTTTATATTTCGCAAGGCCCGCAATGAAAAGTTTTAAATATTGGAATTTTATATTGAAATTATTTTAAGTTTATTGCGCGTTACCATATAATTTTTAACGTTTTTCCAAATGTACTATTGTTTAAACGTTAAATTTTTGTAGACCGCACAGATTGGAGATTTTAGAAATGATTGAAAAATTATCGAAAGTATTAATTTATAAATTTTCACATTTAGAAAGAGGGAGAGAGGGAGAGAGGGAGAGAGAGAGAGAGAGAGAGAGAGAGAGAGAGAGAGAGAGAGAGAATTCACGCGCCGGAGAGCAAAAGAAAATCAACTCAGTGAAACGTCAAAAAGACACGTTTATAAATTGTCTTAGATAAGGCCAACTATCCGTATATCCTATAAAAATTGTTAAGTATTAAGATTTTAAATAGAAATTATTTCATGCTTCTCGCGCAGTTCGATCTTCATTCAAAGTATGTACTGATTGTATTACTGTTCAAATATTAGTTTATTGTACTTTAAAAACTATTTAAATAATTCAAAAAAATTATTTATAAGCTTTCACGATTAGAAAGAATAAGTTTCCATGTTGACACATAGAGCATATAATTTAAATTAACCGTAAGAAGGGATGAATAATTTTTAAGTCTTCCCTTATCTCAGATCAATTATTATCTTAAATATAGCAAAACTTTGACGCGTTCCACTTATCTCGTAAATACACCAATTCAACTTTATTGTCATCATAAAGCCATTTGGATGTAATAATAGAATGAAAAGTTATTAATTCGCATTTATGGTGAGGATCCATTTATAAAGTATTACACAAAGTGTTGCAATATACTTGAAATCCATAAAAATGAATGAGTGTTTATACAATAAGTATTTATGTATTGAGTAAATTAAGATTATGATATAAATAAAATTAATTCATGACATTTGTCATCGTTTGCTGAGAAAAGAGTTCCGATTGCACTGCGTTAAGGAACATGGGAACGCTGTGTTGTCTCTGTAAATGACGCTCGATCAAAGTACCAAGACTCGCGGAGAATGCAGTTTCCATTAGATCAACCCCTTCCTCGCCAACGTGAAAGAAGAGAAAATCATCTGGCGATTCGGCGTATTGACTGGACAATTTGTAACGTCCCTCTTGAGTCCTGTCGACTCTCCAACCAAATAATCGATAACACGCTTGCCTGTATTCTTGAGAAGACGCTTTAAATGCTTCTTTGAGACGAGCTATCTTTATCTCATTAGTTTGCTTGAGTTCAGCAATTTCTAAATAAGACAATATTTACATATTAAATGATACGTATACATTTAATGTGGCTTGATAATTGATAATAGAATAATTTTTTACCTTGTATTTGTAACGGAGACACTATCGTTCCTGCACCGCCTGCAGCGACTTTAGCTCTAAGTTCTTCTAGCTCACGTAATAAGGCCTTTTGCTTTTCCTCGGCTTGCTGTTCCGCTATTGCAGCAGGATTCATGGTAAAGTGTAATACCCTGGCATTACTGTTAAAATCGCCTTTCAAAGCTCGATGTTCTATTTCTCCTTTTAACCTTACGATCTCCTCTCTTAACTCGTTGCATTCCTCCTTTTGATTATTACCTTCTACAGATTCCAGATCAGCCTCTAACTTGGCAATCAAGTCCCTTAATTAAACATAAAATTAATATATTATTTTATTTACTCCTATTCTTCCCATAGGCGTTCTATGGATCGAATTATATTATCACGAATACCTGTATCCTTCTATAGTACGTTCTAATGCAGGAACTCTTTCGAGCATCGCATTGCTACTGTCGACGGTCATTTCTTTTTCATACAAATCCAATTGCTGCCTGTAACTGTCCCTTTCTCTTGTGACAAGCATCATTTTCTTTTGTAATCTGGTAACTAACTTATTCAATTTTTCTTTCGACGATGTCACGTCTACGGCCAATTGTTTAGCCTGCTCATAATTCTTAGACAAATTTTGACACTCCCTTTGTACCGCATCCAGCTTGGATTTCAGCTGACCTTCTTCTGCCATTAAAACTGCTTCTGCTTGTTGAAGTCGATTTAATTCACGTTTTAACGTAGATGGTCCACCATTGATCCCTATAGATTCGTATTCCGAAAGTCGAAGCAATAATTCGGATCGTTTAGTTTCAAGCATCGCAACTTGCTGCTCAATTTTCTCGGTATGCTCTAGCCTGTAACGTACATTAGAAAAATGTATGTAAAGTGGAGATACATGACTTTTCAATAATATTAACAAACCAACATTTGTTCAAGATCGATACCTTTTAGTTATACTAGCCATTTGTTCCTCTAAAAGTAATTTTCCTCTAACTGATTCCCTTAAAACTGTTATCGTATCCCTAGCTATATTCAATTCCTTTTCCAATTCGCTCGCTTTTGCTGCTCTTGCAACTAATTGTTTACCCTCCTCCCAGAGTGCCTTTTCCGACTCCAACTTCTCCATTTTAATCTTCAAGTTTTGAAGTTCTACATTTTGCAACTCATAATCTTTCTGAGACGCCCTACATTCCTTCAATTTTTCTTCCAATTGAGCTATCCTATCTTCGGCAGCTTGTAACTTTAATTGAGCATCCGCCGCTTGAGTCATGTCGTCTTTTGGCGGAGCAATAGTTTTCTCTTGTGCAGGCGCATTTCTAAGATTCTCCAAAAGTTTTGCATTTTCATTCAATAGCGTTACAGTTTTTTGTTCTAAATTTACTTTTACCTAATCGTTAAAAAAGTATAGAAAGATAGAGGCAACATATATTGTGATTATATTTGACGACTTAATCCTAAACTTTAGACTTTACCTGAAATAATTCTTTTTCTGATACGGCTTGTGCTTCGCGTGCTTCTTGAATGGTTCTTCTGGCAACGTCTAATCTCACCTCCAATTGCTTAATCGTTTGCTTTTCTTGTTCTACTTGCATCTCTAAAAGGCTTTTTTCTTTTTCAAATACCTCTTCCATTTGCCTTCGTATTTTATGAAGTTGCTGAACTGCCGCCTCTTGATGCGACAATCTTGTCTTTAAAGAAACTACCTGTAGAGATAGATAAATTCGATAAACAATGTTTCAATATTTATTGAAATCTAAATTTATCTAATATATAATTATAATTATAATAATAATTACTTCTCCTTTCAATCTTCTCCATTCCCATGAACTACCAGGCACAGGATCATTCTCGCTTTTATTCGGAATAACGGGATTAGCTGTATCATCCAGTTTTTGACGTTTCGGTGAAATACTGCATGCATCGCTATTATTAAACATCGGTGGATTATACGCTGTACCCGAAAGACGTACGGAAACTCCACTATTCCGGCGATAAGCTTCTGATCCAGATCGAAGGTCCTTAATCATTTTTATAACACTTGTAGGATCCTTGTCATCCATCTCTACGTACATATATATATATATATATATTTACATATATATATATTTACATATATATATATATATATTTACATATATATATATATATATATATATACATACATATATACATATACATACATATATATAATATTTACTCGAAAACTCGATACTTTACTCGTATCCTTCCTTCACAATCATAAAAAATATTGCCGATCGCTAATATTTCCTAACCTAACTTTAACAGAATTTAAACTTTGCGTCATCCCAAAACGGGTAAATATGTTTTGTATCTCTTACTACACCAATTATTGCAAAATTATAAAACGCACAACTTCATGAATGTATAAAAATGGGCTATACCGTCATCTGGCGTTGGTCGCAACGTAATGACTTTTGAAAATCAATATACACTTATTACTATTCTTTACTACAGAAATTTTGGAGACTGTTCGTAAAGTGAATTCTTTTCCAATCACCGAGAAATAAAACATCATTTTCGTCATGTATAGATGTTCTTGTATACTCACCTTGGGGAACAAATACAGGTTATTCGTATCGATACAATTTGGTTGAAAGTTTAAAAAAAAAAAAAAAAAAAAAGTACTTTTTCTTTTTTTCTTTTATATACGTAACGTCAGCTGTCGCTGCAACAATACGCGCGAGTTTTGCCGCTTTGATATTTCAGAAAAGCAAAATGTACGCGCTCGAGCAAATATTATATATATACGCCTCCATTTCTTTTTTTCTCTTTCTTACGAGTGCGCGTGATAAACTCTATTAAAATATTGTGGCAACCTCGCTGCGACTGTTACGCCTCCTCCGGCAAGACAGATAACTAACACGCCTAGGCGCCAGCAAACGCACACGTGGGAAAGCAACGATAACAAAGTGAGAGACAACAAAGGAGACGAGGAAGAAAAAAGAAATCATTTTTTTGATTTCTCTCGAAATCAAAACAGCCATAGTTGTTTAGAGTGAAAGTCTGATTAAAAAACTGACATAGTTAAAAGAAATATGTGACAATGATTACTTGATGTGCAAAGTTTCTTTCTACGCGGCGAACTGTCACAACGAATGTATTTTTATTATTTGCGCCCTCTGTCAATCGTATCGTGTACATGAGAAAATGTCGCAACACTTGATGAACATCTTTTGTGAATGGATGATCATATCTTCACGTTGAAACGCGCGACAATAAGATATTAAAAGTTTGTAAAAATACACATGGATATTTTTGAGGAAAATGTATCGACGCCATTACGATCGCCGAGGTAGGATCGTCGGGTTCGCCATTAAAATTTAAATATTACGCCGACAATAATAGCATATCGGCAATCGATTGTAAATAACTCCTTTAATTTTATATTTAAATGACGAAAACATAGAGGGAGCAAGGATAGTATACGTTCCAAATTAAGAAGTATCTAAATACGAAAAAAAATATGTATTTCGATTTAATACGTAGTAAGAGATAAATCGGAAAAGAATCGGGAACTATTCCGTAAAGTTCTTGTTACGCGAACAAACGCCACTATATTTGTAAAAGGTTACGGGCGACTATACGAGGCGAGTCCAGAATAATGACCAAGCTATTACGTTTGTTTGTCCTCTTTGCATTCGTAACAGCGAACACC
Organism: Vespa velutina; assembly: GCF_912470025.1. Classification (NCBI taxonomy): domain Eukaryota; kingdom Metazoa; phylum Arthropoda; class Insecta; order Hymenoptera; family Vespidae; genus Vespa; species Vespa velutina. The sequence goes on from NC_062197.1 coordinate 17,516, forward strand.
CATGGATTTACAAACATTTATCCAAAATTGAAGAACTATGTTCTTAATAAAAATGTAGACGTGGGCGAGGCTCTTTTTCTAACACCACTTATTGAAACTGGAAGGATCGACGAAGCTCGAAAGAAAGCTATTGTTGAGCACAAGGAGATAGGTGCGGTTAGCAGTTACTCCGGATACTTTACAGTAAATAAGGAATACAATTCTAATTTATTCTTCTGGTTCTTCCCCGCAGAGGTGAGTTAAACAATTGACAATGGTAAAACTGTAAAGAAAAACAATATCCATTAATTTTCATTACTTTTTGTCGTTCAGCATAATCCAAAGGATGCACCAGTGGTATTGTGGTTACAAGGTGGTCCAGGAGCAACATCCTTATTTGGTTTATTCATGGAGAATGGACCATTTTTCGTTACTTCGAACATAACGCTCGCACCGCGTAAATATTCCTGGAGTATTTCTCATAATTTAATTTACATTGACAATCCGGTTGGGACTGGATATAGTTTCACTAAAAACGATAAAGGTTATGCCAGTAATGAAACTCAAGTTGGAAGGGACATTCATAACGCTTTAGTACAGTTCTTTAAACTCTTCCCAGAGCTTCAGAAGAATGATTTTTTTGTTACTGGGGAATCATATGGCGGCAAATATGTACCTGCTGTTTCTCATGCCATCAAAGATTATAATATTAAGGCAGAAACTAAAATAAATTTAAAGGGTTTGGCGATAGGAAATGGATTTACAGATCCGGAACACCAACTTTTATATGGCGATTACTTATATCAACTTGGTATAATAGATTTAAACGTGAAGAACTTGTTCCAGCAATACGAGAAGAAAGCATGCAATTTAATCGAGCAAAAGAAATATGTAGATGCTTTTGAATTGTTTAACACATTAGTCTTCGGTGATAACAATTCTCCGTCTCTCTTTACGAATATAACCGGTTTTAATTATTACTTTAATTATTTACGAACAAAAGATACTAACGAATCCCAATGGATGTCAGAGTGGGTGCAGAGGGAGGACGTTAGGCGTGCGATACATGTAGGCAATTGTTCCTTTAATCTTGAAACTAAAAACGTTGAAGATCATTTGAAAGGAGACATCATGCAGTCTTTAGCTGTATTGATATCAGATTTGGTACAACATTATAGGGTACTTATTTATAATGGTCAACTTGATATTATTGTAGCATATCCGCTCACTGTTAATTATCTGCAAAATTTGAAATGGCCTGGCGCAAAGAAATATAAAATTGTCGGTCGTAAACAATGGTGGGTTCAAGACGAGTTGGCTGGTTATACAAAGTCTGTCGATAATTTAACGGAAGTTCTTGTGCGAAATGCAGGCCATATGGTCCCTTATGATCAACCTCGTTGGGCTCTTGATCTTATTACTCGTTTCACGCATAATAAAAAATTCAAATAAGCTCCGATATAATGCCAAACCTATGTGATACTCTTTGTTAAAGGCAGTGAAGCTATTTTTATTACTTTTCGTATAACAATGTATAGATTTATAAATAGATGGTAGAGGAAAAGAGTTGAAAAGAAACAAATGTATAGAAATCAGAATAAAGTTATTATGTTAAACGCAAAGATGATAAATTTAAATTTCTGATAGTTACCAATAATCATAAACTTTTATTATTTCATAGCTTTGTACATAAACATATTTATCAAAGTTCCGTATATATATATAAAAAAGAAAGCTTTAACAACAAATTGTTTGAGATATCATAAACTTATATCTTCTATTTTGATCATTACCTTTTATAATATGGCAGAAATATATAAAAAGTAGGAGCTTTTATTTGTATTGTAATAAAACATTGTATAAATGTGCACGATGTGTGTGTGTGTGTGTGTGTGTGTGTGTGTGTGTGTGTGTGTGTGCGTGCGTGCATGTGTGCACGCACGTACGTATATATTACGCATGAACATCAGTCGCGGTGAAATGCATTGCACCATTTACTTAAAGATAATTGTAAATTATCTTAGATCAGTTTCCTATACAGGATCGCTTTACTTCGATATTGATAAATATAAACTTAAAAAAGTTTAATTAGTTCTTTGGAAAATATATATCATATGAATGATTTGATAGCTTATTATTTACTAGCTATAACAATATAATTGATTATATAAATCATCGTTTATTAATTCAACTTCATTCGAGATCATTTTCTTTAATCTAAATATGGCAACAGAAATTCATCTACTATTGATATATTTTTGTGCCATCCGTAATGAGGTACTCCTGGCACAGTAATAATATCCAATTTTCCCTGTTCATCTAGAATTTTCAGACCAATGAGATCGTCCTGATAAATAGATCTATCGCGCAATTCTAAAACCGTTTCATTCTTATCGTAGTATCCAAATTGACTGCTTTGCCACGGACTAATGACACCATCGTCAGGACCACCGATCAGTATCATACGGTTTAATTTTGCAAGGCCCGATTTGAAGACTGTTTTATTGGCTTTCTCATTATTCACGTATGGTAAAAATTTACTGTACTTAAAGTATAACTCCTAAGATAATGGTAATAATTTTTATTAGACATAATGCATATAGGATGCACTCAAAAGTAAATAAAAGAAAGAAACCTGATGGTGCGGATCATTCCAATAATTTCCAACGCTTGTGAGTTGTCCAACTTTGGAATAGAACAATTCATAGGCCGTTTCGCATACCAAATTTGGAAAGAACAAATGCAGGAAACGGGCTATGGGAGGATATATTGAATCGATTAATATCGCAATAGTTGAAATTTTTTCTTGAATATATATGGAATAATATCATCTGCCTTACTTCCGTACTGTCCTGCTTGAGGCGAACTTAAGGAAATAAAATTCCTTACATTATGTTCAGGGAATCTTTGTAAAATGGCTCTGGCAAGTAAACCTCCCTGACTATAGCCTATCAAATTTATTCCTTCGGGAAAAGCTGCACCTATAGATATAACATCCATTCCTATTTCCTCTACTTGACGCCACATAGGTTGTAAGCTTTCCCAACCAGCATACCTAACGGTATTATAAACCTGACTTCCAGGATGCATCTATGAGGATAATTTAAAGGCTTCAATTAAAAATCAAAATTATTATTGTATCATCATAAAAGTTCCGCTGAAAGGTTTTCAAACATTGGACAATGGGTCCAAAATACCTGTTCGCTTTCATAGCTATTAAGCCATTATTTTAGTATTATATTACCAACCATGTAATATAATAGCGACATCTAGATAATCTTTATATTATTCTTTCGTACAACTTACCTCTTCTATTCTGTTACTGATAAGCTCCATGCTATCACTACCTGTAAGTACCCCATGGATTACTACCACGGCGTGATAGGATTTAGCACCATTGCCGCATAATATTAGCGTTGATAGGAAAATATTCAAGGACCAGAGATATCGTACAATCGCCATGTTTTAATATATTAAATGATACTTCCCAAGCGAATGAGAATGTACCTTTTGAACTTGCAGTAGCGCCAAGTTAAACGAAAAAAAGCGGTTGAATTGCATAACACGCATTCAAGTGGAATTTGTTAGATTTGATATCGATAACGACGTAATCCTATTTATCGATACAAATGAATTATCAACGTCGGGTAATTGAATTTTCGTACGACATAAATCGTACGATGATAAGTGTTAATAAGTAGCAAAAGTAAAAGTTTTTTTACCATATTCAATTTCTCGCGCACATTTTTCCTTCGAACAAAAGTCGATCTTTTCGAAAACCAAAGGAAAAATATAACGATCTACTTCCATTAATTTGTTCGACGAATGAACAAAATGATTCTACATCGCAAATAATATCTTTTGACATTATCGAATCTAATAGGAATAGCCGTCTATGCGTATGTTAAAGTTTATACGGAAGATAACAATAAAATGAGAGCGATTTTGATTATAGTAAATATTTAATCGTATAGGGCAATAAATATGTCAAAAGGGTGAATCTCCCGTTGACCGTTGTTAGTATACCGAGGCATACCGTATGCCTCGGTATGTGAATTATTATGAGATTATACGTTCGCTATCAACAGCGATATCATCGATCGCTTTTGCTCGGCTTTCAACGGTTTACGATGAACGGGAGAAAAGAAGGGAAAATTAGAGAAAAATAGACGCGCCGACATCCAAAGGAATCCAATTGCATACGGCAGTAGTGCGTTGGCGAATGTAGCGAGTCGCACCCTAATATTGTACTTATGGGAGAGTTTGTATGGTAGGTGGCGGGGCACGTGGCGTTTCCCGTGCTCTGTCTGACCATACATCACTCCGCTCTGACATCAACCCCCGCTTCGTGCTGAAGCTCGTGCTGGAATAGCGCGACGTCGAGCGCATTGTTTCGAACGGCGTCATCCACGGCGATTATCAGGCTTTTGCCCTTCGAACAACAACCCCTTTTCTCTCATAATGCTCGATCCTCCCTCCTTTCATCCTCCTTCCACCCTCCCTCGCGTCAGCCGCCTCTTTTCATAAACAGGAGAATATTATCAGCTATTTGTAAGAGTCTTTCATACATAACATAATGACACAAGCGAACATATTGCACGTATTTACGTGTCGATCAATGACTTATTTGCAACTGGATTAAATCGAAGATTTCTAAACTATCGTTAGCGTCTTCCTGTCCGAATTAGAGCAAAAATTATGAGAGGAGAAGGAAAGAAGAACGTGGAGAAGAGGTAGAAGGAGGAATTGAGAGCTAAAAAGCGAGCGAGCGAGCGAGAGAGAGAGAGAGAGAGAGAGAGAGAGAGAGAGAGAGAGAGAGAGAGAGAGAGAGAGAGAGCGCGCGCGATAGATAGCCGGCTAATCCAATTCTACGCTCAAACTCGATCGAAAAAAGCACGCGCAGCCACAAGGCAACGAGCAAGGCTACCGTCGCTCCATGTATCTTCTTTTTTTTTGCATTTAATCAAGGATATTCGCGGTCGGCTGGTTCGCTATTTTAGTTCACCATGTGCCAACCGAGGCGCACAACCACCGTCCCTGTCCATACCACGGTGATGTGGATGAAAGAATCTTCGTTCCTTGACCTCCGTAAGAGATCTTTCCGAGTTTCTTTTCTACACCCTCGTACCAAAGAAATACGTCGGAATCGTAGCAAGAGCTATGACTCGATTGGTCATGCTCGTTCAGAGTTAATTCATTTCGACGCTCGTCGAGTACGTTTTACAAAGAAATTTTAATCCCGATTATAATGTAAACGTAAGCATATTTGGACATTAATTTTGCGAATTCAAATGTACAACGAACACTTTGTACATCGTACAAACGAATCAATTAACAATAATTATATAATAATATTTGCAAAAATATTGAAAAACCTCGAAGGATTATGATAAACCTTTCTAACCGTGCATACATTTTTTATTTTTATTTATATATTTATTTATTTTGTTTGTTTTTTTCTTTTCTTTCTTTTTCCTTCTCCCTTTTTTTCTTAAATCCGGCAAGCAATTGGCAGAGAGAAGCGTAATTAATTAATTAATTAACGATCGGACGTGTTTTAACGATTTTTCATTTGTCGTTTACAAATCTACATCTGAATCGAATTCAATATTTTGCTATAAGCATGCGCTAATGAATCCAGAGACAGAAAAATAATGAATAACAATAAGAAATTAATATGAGTTTGCACATACTATTGAATGATAAATGGAGAGTAACGCCGAGTGCAGAACGTTAAACGCAATTGAAAGTTCGACAGGACAGGAACGTTAACGTCCGTGAACGTTCGAGGAAAGGATCGACTAACGGAGAGTCCATTTAAGCTACCGTCGTCAGTTCTTTGGTAAGTACAAAGACGCACGATGGCAAAGACGAAGTGGGTGGTACGATGTCGTAGAAACGACCTGGAGATTAGCGTTAATTACAGACTCGAGCCGTTCCGGGGTTGAGACGGGGCGTGAGGTATTTGTCACTCGGCACTGCTCTGCTCTTGGGTTCCTGCTCCTGCTTCAGCTCCGACTCCTCGTTTTGAATATTAATAACCTCGACGGTCCTTCGCTAGCACCCTTCCTCGCACCTTTCGCGACATCCGATGAATTGTGTGGCAGAAGACGCTACTCATTACGTTGACTGTCTGATTTCATCGTCGTCGTCGTCGTCGTCGTCGTCGTCGTCGTCGTCGTCGTCGTCGTCGTCGTCGTCATAAAAATTAATCGCCATCGTTATCGGCGACGATTATTTCGAAGATTTTATTATATGAAGATTTTCCATTAAATTTGATAAAAATGTCACGACGAAGCGCAAACTTCGATTATTTCATAGAGATTATTCATTTCGTCGAATCATTCGAGAATTACGTATAACTCACCAAGTTGAATCATCCATTCAAACAGTCTATCTTTCTATGATTCATATATACGCTCATCTCGTTTCGAGTTATCTCTCCTCGTTGATAGGGGCCAAATAGCTTCATAGAATCTCAGCGAACGAAGTGAGAAACATTTCAGCTCGGTTCGTAGTAATAATAAAGAAAGAAAATACGAGAAAGAGAGAGGGAGAGGGAGAGGGAGAGAGAAAGAACGAAGGAATTCTTTCTTCGTATATGGGGCTCTTATTGCACACATGAAAGTATATATAGGTATATACTATTTTACAAAAAGTTTGAAGAGTATCCCCGTGGTCGCCGTTATCTCGTTCACGAGAAGCGTCGATCAAATCGATATCATCCTCTCGTTCTCTCTCTCTCTCTCTCTCTCTCTCTCTCTCTCTCTCTCTCTCTCTCTCTCTCTATCTATCTATCTCTCTCCCTCCCTCCCTCTTTTTCTCGTTCTCTTCTTTTTTGCTGCCGATCCCTCCGATGGTGGTCCCATTTCCGCGTAAAACGCTAAGATATTCAAAGTCGGGAAATAGTTTATTCATGGCTGGCTTGGAGAATTTAGAAAGATATTGGAAGTGGCCCAGGAGAAAGAGCGAGAGAATCGTGAAGGAGGAGAAGAAGAGCGGAGGTCTTGGGAAGGAGAAAGAGAGAGAGGAACGATATTGGTCGGACGGAAGTGTCCCCTCGGGGAAACGGGAAAACGGGAGGAGCGTCGTCTCTCCCCCCGATCCGATAAAGCGAAAAGAGGGACCCCCTGTGGCATGGCCACCACTCCTGCGCCATGGCATCACGTGACATCGGAGGCCACCAATAAAATTCAAATAAACTCCACCGTGCATACTAAATTATCACATCTTCCATTACCTGACGGCCCATGCCCATTGACGGCCATCCCCGAACGACTTTCCGTTCCATGGGAAACGCTTACCTATCGGAACTATCATATTTTTGGCTATTTTTCTCCGCCTTAGACGATCGCCTCCTAGGTATGTATGTAGTTCGCGTGACAGTAGTAAGAGAGTAATACCAAAGTATAGGTACACCGTTTTAGGACTTATCTCGCCCTATCGCGATGCCATTGCTTCGCGATCAGAATTTGTATTTACAATATGAAATGTTTTTCGTTCGTAATACCATGTGCGTATAAAGTTTCGTTATTTTCTAGATGACGGCACGTATGGATAGCCACTTTCTTTCCAACCACAAGGAAAATCCCAGGGTACGGCCAGCTGCTACGGTTAATAGATTTTATGATCCGCTGGATGATTTCATTCGGCTTCTTATTCGTGTTCCTTAGAACGTATGAAACGCGCGTACGCAAACGGGAATGGGCTTGCATGGGCGTTAATTAATAACGAGCATTTCTCATTTTTTTCGTTTCTTCGATCGTTTGTTTCTTCGTTCGTTCTCCGTTCAATTAACTTAAAGAGAGACGTGACTCTTAAGTAGCCTTAAGTAAGTATACTTACTAGCAATGGTTGCTTCTTTATGTTCGACAAAAGGAATTTCTTCTTTCTCGCGTTGATTGATGATCTCCAGGAGGAGAACGATCTTCATTTTTCTTAAGACGCGCCTAGGATCTCCGTTCGTTTCTATATAATCGCGCAAGATATTTCGGCGGATAGGAGATGTGGTTAGGTCAATCTTTATTGTGTTACGCGCCAATTATGAACTCAAGAATGATAAATGAAAGAGAAAACACAGTTGGGTAAAGTGAATGGTAATGCATAACGAGTAGGCATTCTTAACGAGAACTATCGTTTTCAATACATACTTTGCTCGTACCGCAGTAATAAACAATGTAAATGATCGATCTCATCGACGAAATCTCATTGCGATAATCGTACATCGAACATTATTATTCTTGCCGTTTCGATTCGAAATGCAAACGGTAGCTACTCGTTCGAGAGGGTCCAGCGGCAATGATGGAAGGGAGTTGGAGATCAGGTGTCCTTTCCCAGGAACGCCCCAGATTTCAACATTACTCAACGAGGATCAACCTGCCAGAAGAGAGCCCATTGTTCGCTCTTACGCCTCCGGGTTTTCTTCCGCATCGGGGAGTACGCCGTCGTTCCGGTTTGGCCATTCGTGTATGTCGTACGATGTCGCGAGCATTTTTTTTCCCGGCACGTCCATCGTGCTCGTTAAACATCGTCCTTTGAAATATCTTCCAACGACACGACCCTGACGGACGACCCTGAACGTTCAAGATCTTAGTACGTACGTAGTACCGTAAGTCGTTATCTCGTCGTAGGCAAAAGTTACGTGCCAAGTTACGTCATTCAGTTTGAAAACGTTTTTAGAGTCGGAAAAGCGAAACAAAAAGGAAAAAAGTTTCGTTGTTTTTTCGCTTTGCTTTTTTTTTTTCCTTTTCTTTTCCCTCCCTCCCTCCCCCTCCCCCCTTTAGGTACACCCGGAAGAACGGAGTTTCTAATTTAAGTCTCATGAATATTGAAGCTCACTGGACTTTTCATTGGAGTAAACGGCTTAAGGCAGAGAAGAGAATCGTCTGAACCTCCGAACGAAGTTGCCGGCATGTAAAACAATTAGTAGCCCGACCGTGCCCTCTACCTCCTCCTCCTCCTCCTACTCCCATCCCTACCACCCTCTTCTATCAGCTTGTCTACGCCCCGACTATTAGTATAATCGCTGGAGGCTACGACCCTTAGCTACCCTCCAACGGTTCGGTTTAATTCTTACGGAGTTAAAGCGAGCCCTACCCCATCCCTTTTCTATTCGACGACGGCGACAACGACGGCGACGACGACAGCGACGACGACTTTGTACTTAGCTTCGAATCCCTGGTTTCCTGTCGATTGCGCATCCTTCATCGTCGTGATATAAATGTGATATATAAGGATTGGATTTCTATTTTCGAACGAAGGAACGAAGGAAATCATAGTAAAAGAATATTCCTATTCGTACATTTCCTATGTTTGTTTTTATTATTGCTTACAGATGTGTATGTCAAAACGAATATCCTCTATAGGCCAATGGAAGAAAGAGAGCCGACGATGAAGTTTCATATGGTTTATGTTTTTCGATGAATCGATATTAAATGTAACACCGTTTCGGTGCGTAACTAATTGATTTCGGTGACGGGAAAGAGGGTTCGAGGAAATCGGAGCAACGACCGTATCGGGGGTTGCTATATCTATGGGGTACCCCTTTGCATTATGGATGCACCTGATTTCACACTTGTTCGTTCTCGGTACTATGAACCACACCACGAATATCTACGATATACTATACACGTACGTAGGTATACGCAAGGTCTTCGTCGCGGAGACCAATCATACAAACGGCCGACAATTTGCCGACCCATTGTAAATCATTCCCCTTTCGTTTTTATTTGCGTCTATAATCGATCGTCTTATGTAATTCGCTGACAAAGTACTTGGTTATGTATGTGTATGGCGAATTTGCATTTACCTTTGCGCATATCTTACATTATTACTTATTCGTATCTTTATTCGTATCTATATAAATCTGAATGTGAGTTTGTCGCGACAGACAGAAGATAACGGCCAAATTGAGATTCACTCCTTTGAGTGGAGCATTATTGGCCGGACGTCCGAAATTGGTCGTGTAAAGGGGCGCGTAATCCCTGCCACGTGTCGACTACTATAAGTCTTGCGACTCGAGTATCAGTACGCCTAATCGTCCTGCCCGGCTCTCTCCTCTACCTTCTCTTTCTCCACCCTTCCTTCACTTTCCTAAGCGACCTACGTGCGGCCGCAAAACCCACTTGAGCCGTCCGTTCGTTCGTTACTCGTCATTCAATACCAATTTGTCCATTTACCGAGATTAGAAAGGAACTTGAAAGCGATGCTAATTCGAGCGAACGGTACCTTGCACTTTCTAATTTACGATTCACCCCTCCGCCGCGCCGTACCGTCGCTTATTGCTTTATATCCCGCTTTCATAGATTACCATAACCGAGTGTTGAACCGTGTCGAGCCTTCAGCAAAGTATTTTATTCTTCAGATTTTGCAAGGGATTTTTAAGTAACATCATTTAATGCTTTCTCCAATTACATATAGATCACGCGTCACATTGCGGATTTTAGCATCACTTCAGTCATCTCTTATTTGTAGAGATTTTGGCTTAATGATACCACGGAAACGCGCGGAAAATAATAAAGAAGGTACATAACTTACTTATAAATATCTTTTCATTTTTTCTTTTTTTCTTTTTTTTCATTTAAATTACATAGGTAGTAAAAACAATGCTCGAAATACTTTCAAGAAAATAAACAAAGAAAGAAAAGAAAAGAGAGAAATCAATAAATTTTCATCGTAAAAGTGATCGTCCGATTTCTTCTTCGATTAAGCGGTCAAAGGACCTTTGAGTGTAGCTCCCTCGTAACTCGATTCGCGAATACGCGCGAGCACGCCAAAAAGGACATCGGTGGTCTGACATATGGCTGGCAAATTTGCCGGCAGGGTGGTAGTAACAATATTTACAGAAGGCCGCGCCAGCCCCCGGTGTTTTGTTAAGACTACGCAGCGTGCACATCGACGTAGCTTCGGGGGCAAGGGTGTCACTTTACGGCGGGTAATCCCTCGTAATACTCTTTAGCGAATACCATGCCGCGAAGTGATATTAAGTCTCTTACATCCAATTTCTTTCTTCCTCTTTTTTCTTTTTTTCTTTTTCCTTTTTTTTTTTTTTTTTTTTTTCTAGGGAGTTACACCTTATTCGAAGTGATTAGCATTTTGATCGTGGCTTCTTTTTTCTCTTCATTTCTTTTATGATCTCTATAATTCTAATTAAAAGGAAATCGAAAATAAACGAAGGAATTCATTCGTTTTTTTATCGAACTATCAAAGGAGAGAATCACAATTTTATATATCTACTCATTGAAATTAACATCAATGACTAGTATCTGTTGTTGAACTCGTCAAGTCTTAACATTGGGGCTTATGAAAGGAAGAATAATATTATCGTCCACGATGATGTCCATGATTTACACTCGTTTAACAAATGTATAAGTTAGCGAGTACATATTCGGCAAATCGGGATCGAGATATTGTAAGTATAACTCGTGAAATGCACCGTGAAACGGAGGGTGCGCGGTATAACGCGGATCTATTTGCTTTAGAGCTTGGCAATCACATCAGGGTGGTCCAAGCAATGTGGGCCACGGTCAAGATTAGCGAAATCATAATCAACCGATCACCGTAGGGGTGCAAATATATCAACCCTCTCTCTCTCTCTCTCTCTCTCTCTCTCTCTCTCTCTCTCTCTCTTTCTCAAAGGAGAAGAAGGAGGAGGAAGAGGAGGGAGTGTCAAATGACAATTCCTGTGGGACTAAGGGATCCGAATTGATTTTTTTCGCACATACATCAAGACACTTCTTGATCCTTGTCTCTCTTTCTCTCTCTCCCTCCCTCCCTCCCTCTTCCTCTATCTTTTTGAGAGCGACACGTGACTCTAACGAGATTATGGACCTGCGACACGGTTCTACAAATTGAATTTTAACGAACAGCTTTTGAATTTTCTAGGAAGAAATTAGGAGATCATCGTCTCTTTACAATACGATATACCATTATTCGATATATAAAAAGTTAGATAGGCATTTCGAGTTGGAAAGTGGAAAGATAATTAAAAAAATAAAAGTTTATCCGGAAATTTTTGTGAATTTTGTTAGCAGAAAAGTACAGTAGAATCAAACCGAGCTCGTATAGATAGAAAGAATGAACGGAGGATGCTGTCCGGTCTCGATAGCCGTTTAAGATTTGCGCGAAGCGTGAATGAAAGAGGGCGTGGGAAACGACGAAGTGGCTACGTACGCGGATAGTGTGTGCTGACTTGCGACCGGTCTCTCGTAATTGCTGTAATTTTGCCGAGTGATTCACACATGAGGATCGGCGCTGCCCTTTCCGCAGTAACGTTCTCGTGTGCGTTGTTTGCGTGCATGCGCGAACAAGTGCGTGCGGTGTGCGACGTCTCCGCAGCCGCCATTCGCGCGCGAGCGTGAGCGCGAGCGCATCTGCGCGGGATTTCGGAAACAATTGCCGACAATTCTCGCCACTTGACTCGCTGCCAGCGATTGACGTGAGAATCCGCTTAGATGCTCATATAAACTCCGCCGCGGAGCGTATGAGGTCATCTTCATTAAATCGTTCTCCGCTTAATGACAGATCTCATTTTTTTCCCTCTTCCCACCGCAATACCTCCCCCCCCCCTCTCTCTCTCTCTCTCTCTCTCTCACTCTCTCACTCTCTTTCCTTCCCTTGCTCGCTTGCTCTTTACTCACCTTTTTTTTCGTCAACTAGCGCTCGCGTAAAGATTCCTTCCCACGTTGATTTCGTTCGAACAATGAAATATGTATACCACTATACGTAACAGCTATACGAGAAAATACAACGAATAGCGGGAGTAACTTGGAATCGTGGTAAATAACGCTTAGGTTTCCACTTTGTGTTTGTACTAACGTCTCTGCTTCTTCGTAGAAGATGGATCGTTCTTTGGACTTTGCGCGAAAACGTTCGACCGTTCTTCGTCGAACATTGGGAATTCTTTATGGCAATATCGTTGGTATACCACATAGGGTTAATGTCGCTATAATTAGAAACGAATTGAAGCTCGTGTTGAATTCAGTATCTACGTGTTGATTCGTGACATGCAATTATTTTGTAAGCGCATACCATGACATTTACTGCTTTAATTATCCAAATTAAGTTAAACCGAAGTTAAAATGTGAATACACGCCAACTGTTTTATTTATCTGAAGGCCTTGCATCTGATAAGAAAATATGTTTGTCAGATAACATTGTAGAAGAAGTGCATATACATATGAAAATAATCGTGTATCGCGCTTGACAAATGTAAAAATATCTTTCGACGTTGTAGACGGCATCGATGTTACTCGAGCTCGTTTATAATTAACCGCTATTGTTTGCGACAGCGTCAACATTCAATCGATTTTCTTTTTTTTTTCGACTGAAATGCGTACGAGCAAGTAAAACATACATATCTGTAACTGTTCTACACCGACTTTTTTCTATGTCGCCGACGGCTTTCAGTTCGTTTCATACGATGATTTGCTTGTTAATCTTTCAACTCTGAAATAGTGTCAAAAATGTATATACACGATTTAGAACTTAACATCGAGAACAAAGATCTAACGTATTTGAATTGGTAAAATATAGATACTCTTTCACAGATATATAGATAGATAAATAGATAGAGATAGATAGATAGATAGATAGATAGATAGAGAGAGAGAGAGAGAGAGAGAGAGAGAGAGAGAGAGAGAGAGAGATTGTCTGATTATGCATCTTCCTGTTATATTTGAACTAACAGTATATCGGTATTGCGGCGTACCACCGTGAAATACACGTACGCCGGACGATGCGGTGTGATGCGGATAGCTCGTAAGAGGGTTGATAAGGCTATCGCGCACATCGCCCCGCGCGTTTAGCATACATTTGAATAATGGGCAGGCCGGTAATCCTTTAAACTGGTGTGCCCTCATCCCGTAACTAGGTATCCTTTCATCTCTCGCTTCGAGCTCGTCCGAGAACCAACCTTCCCCTTCTCTCTTCTCTACTCTCTCGCTTTTCTACTCACTCTTTCAGTAGTATCAAGCTCCCTCTCTCTTTTCCTCTTTTGCCAGAATGACTGGAGGGCTTCCTTCTTTCTCTCCTCTATTCAGCCTCTCTTTCTCTCTCTCTTTCTCCCTTTCTCTTTCTCTATTTTTCCCTACCATTTTGCATCTCTCTCTCTCTCTCTCTCTCTCTCTCTCTCTCTCTCCCTCTCTCTCTCTCTCTCTCTCTCTCCTCTCGGCAACGTTAAAGATATTTCGTTAAAATAACATTCTCGGCTCAACTCAGTGCCCCCTGCACCCTTATACAACCCAATGGTCGCGGCAAAAAGGGGGTGGCATTTGCAATGCAGAGGTTAAATGGCTGCGGGGGTTGGTCTGGGATGGTCTGCAGGGTAAGAGAGGAGTATGGCGCACAGCCACTGCACAGACTCGATTGGTTTTTTACTTGCCTCCTCGAAAGCGGGAGATCTTGCTACATCTCTTCTCTCGTTCTTCTCTCGTTTTCTCTCTTCTCTCTTTGCTCTTATCCTATCTCTCTCTTTCTATCTTGCGTGCTCGCTCGTTCGCAAAATCTTTTCTTTTGCGTCCTTTAGTAAAAAAACGTTCTTTCTCTATCTCCTTTTATACCGAATCGGTTGGACTGTTCGTGAAGCGTTCGTGGATAAAGATAGGAAAAGTGGTAGCAGGAAGGAAGATGACAAAGGGAGCTGAAGAGATAAGAGCTGAGGACGAGAGAGAGAGAGAGAGAGGGGGGGGGGGGGAGAGTTTCATAGTACCCGAAGGTGGGCGAGATTAAACATTTATTTAAATGGCAGAAGCTTCTGAGTGCGACTAACACGCACACTTTCAAGTATGTAGCCGCACTTAATATACGTTCTGATGTGTACACGTATGTAAGCGTGTTGGTGCACGAGTAATGCAATGGAGCTCGATGCATTCGTAGAGAAAAGTACGGCGATAGTCGAGAAGAATCGCACAGCATTTGTTCGTAGAGAGGCAAAACACGCGTGCGTGCGAACCCGTGGGCGTGGATATGGATATTATGAGCAAAAGCGCGCGCGAGAGAGAGAGAGAGAGAGAGAGAGAGAGAGTGAGGGGGGGAGAGGGAGGGAGGGAAGAGGAGATTAGTCTGGTGGTTTTCAATCCCATTTTCATCGCGCTTCTGTGCCACCCTATGCTACGATATCGTTGAAGCTTCATCGGCGCCTGTTATATGCGTAGCGCGTATCTATGTAGGTAGGTATGCATGAAAAAAAAATGTGAAAATAAATCAAGGGTAATGGTCCTCCGAAGGCAACGTGACCAGAGATAAAAGTCCCCGCAAGTATTTGCACGCGATTCGGTAATTAACGGCACTCTCATGATTTTCTTCGAATACTCGGGTCTCGCTCGGATCTCTTTATCCCATAAATGTACTTAGATAACTTTCAATGTTTTTTTAAATTTATTATTACTTTTTTCTTATTTTCTTCTTTTTTTTTTGTTTTCAAGAAATACAAAACAAAGAATGTGCGTTCGAGTGACAATCATCAATCATATTGTAAAATAGCTATAGAAGGAAGGTACGTAATAATCATCCGAGTGACACACGCGCGCGCTCACACGCACTCGCTGGATACACTTGATGGATTTTACGTGACTTTCCTCCTGTTACGTTCGACCTTGTCGAGCACGTATAGAAAGAACGCGTGAGTGTGTGTGCGCGTGTGTGTTTTAGTCGAGCAAGCAGAATGCTATCTAATTAGCCGTGGATTATATACGATCAGATTTTAAACAATTAGCTAGGAGAGTGGGTGTGGAGCAGAGAGTCCCCTGGGAGAACGCGCGGTCGCGCCCATCTTCAAGTTCGCGCGCGTAGTCCCTTGAGACAAGCATGACTTTCCACGTGGCCTCGATACTCGCATGCACCACGTGCCTAGTTCGAGCACTGCCGCCGTCGCTTTATGCTCTTCGTCCTTTGTTTCCATTACATCCAAGAGGAAGGTCTCCAAAGACCTTTGGCCGCGGTCCGCGTATGTATGCGGAACAAATATCCTTGGACGAACTGCCAACGAACACGCCAGCACCGTTGGTCCAATTCGATTCAATTCCACCTCTTCTTCTCTCTTTTCTCTTTCTAACTCTCTCCATCCATCCATCTATCTATCTTTTCTCCTTTTTCTCTCGGTCTTTCTCTTTTACTCGTTCTATCTCCGACCTGCACGATCCAGTTACTCCCCCGAGAACGATAGATCCTCGGTTGACTTTGCTCGGGGTGGTTTCTCTCAACTCGATCTGTTTTTTTTTTTTTTTTTTTCCTTTTTTTGTCTTTTCCTTCTTCTTTCATCCGCCTGCACGACAAAGGGCTCCCTACGATCTACCAACCTCTCCCCGCCCCTACCTCCTCTATATCCATCTCTTTCTCATATAACGCAAACTCGCCGCGTAATTATGACACGTCTATATCGCCTTCTTACTCAAACGTATCATTCTCAAGCGTATGGAATATCCGATTTTTCTTTTTCTTCT
The DNA here is from genome assembly GCF_912470025.1 of Vespa velutina. Taxonomy (NCBI): domain Eukaryota; kingdom Metazoa; phylum Arthropoda; class Insecta; order Hymenoptera; family Vespidae; genus Vespa; species Vespa velutina. The sequence goes on from NC_062197.1 coordinate 33,934, forward strand.
TTTTTTCTTTCTTTCTTTCTTTTTTTTTTCTTTTTTTTCTTTTTCTTTTTCTTTTTCTTTTTTTTCTTTTTTTCAATTCGACGAGCAAAGAGAAGACAAGGTTTCATTAACAAATTCCCTGGAATTTCATTTCCATCCAATTAACAGATAACGTAGATAACGTATAAGAGAGGAAACAGCCGACGATACGTTTGCATGCATCGTCGATAATTCGATCGAGCTCGAAGGGCAGACGAGCATGGTTACTTGTTTGGACAGCGAGAACCTCGCTCGCAGTATTCGCTCTGTTTGAAAACGTGTTTCGTTCGGATAGTGGATGGTGTGGCCGAGTGCTCCTGCCATCAATCCTTTCGGCAACACGATTCGCAAAAGGTGCGTATTCTATGTTCGCGTTTCCACGCTCACCCAACCGAGTCCCTGGTGTCTCGTTCATCCTGGTCAGTTAATAACCATCGGTGGTGTGGGCATCGGGGTACATAGTGGTAGGTCCAGAGGACGGTTTACGTTCGGCCACCACTGACCACCACTCGGCTCGTGTCTGCTCGGGTTTTCCACCGAATTATGGAAACACGCAGTTATACGAGGCACCGGCCCGATGATACCTAAGTGAGCCCCGAGCGCCTCGTTTCTCGTTTTAATTAAGCTCCCCACCCGATCTCCTTTCTCTATTTCAAGCCCCGAGAATATCACCTCGTCGTATAGCTAACAGAGAATCCAGTACGCTGCTTCTACGAGCTTCTTGCGCCTTCGCGCTTTGGCCATCTCATGCGCCGTTCTATACGGGCTTTTGTCGCGTATTCGCTCGAGGTTCCAACAGCTTTTCGCTCGGTTTATGAGCACCGAAAAAGCCTCCCATTCGAATTCCACCGGGGAACCGTTATATGCTTTAGGATAGACCGACCGAGAGGGTTGCCTAGCTCGTGCTCGACCGGCCGAGAATCGACGCGACATTTTGATCATTCTCGTCTTTTTCCTCCTCCTAACGGGAATAAAGAATCGTATTACGAATTACGATATTTTCAATTATAAAAATTCGATAGGAGTGGATAATTGAAGTAAATGTGCAAAACGTATAGCCTCTAATATTATAATAATCATGCCATTCGTTCTAGCGCATGGATCGTATTTTTTTTTTCTTTTTTTTTACAACGATCTTCGTCCTCGGTAGGCGGCAAGAGTAATTAGTAAGAGAGCGGGGTTATACTAAGCGGTAGACGAATCACGATTCGCTTAGGAAACATCTGGAGCGACAGGATGCATGCAGTTCCGTTTATTCCGGCAATTCCGTTTAAATTAGCCGAACGCGAGTGTTTTTACGTTGACGCCGACGAGCGGTTCACACGTATTTCCCTCCTTCTTTGCGTTCCCGCGTGTAATCAACCAGATTCGCAAATTACTCGTTGGATACTCGTCGGCAGTATACCGCACGCAGAATACCGCACCATTCTTGTCTCTTTAAATTGAATGAAAATCTAAAAACGATAGTTATCGGTAGGACTATCGCATACCATAACGTTAAAACATAAGAACGTTGGTACGTACGCATATTTAAAAATATGCTAATCTTCTTGAATACGATAACTTTCCAAGCTGCCCCGTCAATCAGTGCGCCAGTTTTCCCCCTTTTTTTTTTCTCGAGGTTCTTAGATTATCTCCCTTCGAACCCTCCTTTGTCCAGATGCTAGCTTTTTAATTGGACATCCTTTGTACGCTGGGGAGACATCCGGAATGCGATAAAAAGGTAAGCTGGAAAAGTAAGGTCGAGTAAGGTGTAAAGGGCTCGTCAAGCTGCGAATTACCGACCTTATTATTATCGTCCGCGGTTCTAACGCGCCACTTCTTTTTCTTTTGCTTTTCTTCTTTCTTCTTCGGAAGAAAAAAAGAGGAAAAGGGAAAAAGGAAGAGTAAAGGAAAGCAGGGAAGAAAAGTACTTGGAATAATAATATCCGAGCCCCTTTTTTTCCAACCCAAAAGGATATGGCAGTTGGCGTTATTTATCGTAGAATTCCTCATTTTTAGAGAACAATCGTTTTCCACTTACGCTAAAAGAATATTATTTATTATTATTATTATATTATCCTCATATTCTCGACACTTCATCGTTTTCTCTGCCATGTTCTACGGTCTACGAGTGCTCTCAGTGTCCTAACTAAGGTCAGCATGTAGTGATGAGAAGTGTTTATTGGTCTATACCTCGCATATCCGATCCATCGTAGTCAAAGTTCCATAGATTATCATTAACTTATCTTTAGAGCACAAGTTTTGTATATCATACGTATATCTATATAATATTCATATTTAATATCTTTTACCGAACAAGCCGTATGTATGTATACATTCGTTGAGTCTCTCATCTCTCCTTTCTACGTATACTAGATGCCGCTTGGAAACGACAAAATTGTTTCAATGTCGTCCGCCTAATGTCGTACGGAGTTTGATATTTTCCACGATTATGGACCGCGGTACGAACAAGAAATTTAATTAATCTGGGTGAACAAGCGATGCAAGAAGTGGGAGAACGCACGGATGAATTCCGTTAAGTGGTAACAGAAAGAGAAAAAGAGTTTGTGCGGGAGAGAGAGAGAGAGAGACGAGAACGCAGGACACGAGCAAAGGCACGAGTTGAAAATATATCCGCTTCCTGTCGGTTAGAACACCCTCTTTCTTCTGAACTAATCAGAGGCCAACGGCTAATTGAATTATCGATCAGGAGGAGAGTGCGGATAGGGCAGCGTTAGATGGATAAACGAGCTGTTCTCTCCTCCCTCTCTTCCTCCTCTTCCTCCTCCTCATTCTCCTCCCGTTCGACTTATTCGTCGTTTCAGCTCGACGATTCGCCCGGAATCCCTGGTGTAACGCTCTATGTACCCCCGATAGGCATAACCGCACCCCTGTTTGCCACTCACTACCCCTGATTAGCTGGACTTCCTGTTCACGAGCCGTTCGCTGCAACCGTACACGTATACACCCGCGTAAATATAAATACGTAGATATGTACGTATCTACCATGTAAGAGTAGGTAGATTCGTGCCAGAAGAAGAATGCGTATGTAGCTTCGTACACACGTAGAAATACGACAAAGCGTATCATCGCCACGTACGCCCAGTTTATTCGCACAACGTGTAACGCGGTAACGTTCGATCCCGTCGGGCTTCTATGAACTTAATGATTGGGCTTGATTGCTCGACAAACATGGGCTAGTCTCGAATCACACCCCTTCGACCGTACGCTACGCCGTCGGCCTCGTGATCGTTTCAATTTTATCCGACACATTCGAATAAATATCGACTATAACGGATATTTCGAACATTGTTGGAATATTGGAAACGCTTATGAAAGACTTTCGTTGTTTATCTTGAGATTTCATTCGCACAACTTGATTTCTATCATTATTTGACCGATTTTGTATTTTACACATTGTTGGCACTTTTACATAAGGCATATGCGAAAAATACGATGAAGAATAAGTTTGTATCGTTCAATTATCGATAAGCAAACTTGAAAAGCGGATCAACGACGACGACGACGACGACGACGACGACGACGACGACGACGACGACGACGACGACGACGACGACGACGAGGACAATGAGGAGGATGAGTCAGAGTCGAGATTGAGAATAGCGTCGGGGTCAACTGACGAAGGAAGTCCGACTTGACCGGCGTCGTTTGACCCTTAGGATTAGTCAATCGTCCGGCGGCAAAGGACCCATTGATCTGCGATCAATCGGATTCATTGACGCGATGATGCGTCGCTACCATTCTCGCGTGACCAAAGCCGATCAAGAAAAATTTCTTTTCGATACTAATTTCCTCATTTCCTGATCTCCGTTGCCGTTCACATCTTTACCTGGATCCTTTAAAAAGTCGCATCCTCGACTTTTTCGGCAAGTTCATTTTCAATAAGTTTCCGGATAATCTCGCAAGTAGACTTTGCTTTGTTATAACAATGGCGAAATAATTAACAAAACGTGGCGAGTACCGACGTTGAATAATAGCCCCATACATGTTAGGCCGCGATGCGTTTATGGATATAAATCGTAGTTCGTTAGCAAGTGCATTGAACTGGCTATGAGTCGAGGCAAAATGTTCTCCATCTTTTTGTTTCTCTTTTTCTCTCGTCCACAGAAGAAAGGGGGTGAAAGAGTAAATGGTACGGTGCATATAAGTATAGTAGGAGATTCATCGATCGGTCGAACGATCATTTATTAATAGCGACGTCGAAATTGCCATTTTCGCCAATGAATTGGGAAAATGTGGAAAAATGTAGATCGACAATAATCCTTTGAATCATTTAATTAATCATAAATTGGAAGGGACAAAAATCTAAAGAAGATACATCCTAAAAGAGAAGGATATTATATCGTGGTTCTACACGAAGGAGTAAATCTCGAATCTCCGGCTAGCGTTATAGCCGCTTCGGGACCGAAGCTTTTAGCGGCTCAGGTGGCTACGCCATCCGATAATATAACATTATTTTAGCGAAAGCATTCCACCAGGGAAGTGGCAGAGATTGTAATGCCTGATTGTGAACGCGAGTAAAGAGAAGTTTGAATAAAGCGACGATTCTCTAATATCATATTGATACATGGACTCTCTTATATCTTGGATATGGATTTTACATTATGACCTTACATATGTGTAATATGATATCGAGGCTTTAGGAATGTTATCGACTTTGTTAGAAATAATAATTATCTTGCCGGAGAATGCACCCATTCGTAGAGAATCTTTCCCAAGGCAAATACCGAGATGTTATAACGAGAAACATTCTTTCTGCCGATCGTCCTGAGCCCACGGCAAAAACTCGCGATCTCGCGACAAAGTCAAAGCGAAGTTCTCGATGACGTTCGCGTTCAGCCTCGGTGAACCTCTTCACCCCCGGCGAGGGGGTATACTGAAATATACGCTCGCAGGATGTCATGGTTCCCACGAGTTTGCGTATTCTCGAAAGGAATAAGAGCAACGTATTTGAATCTGCCGAGCGTGTATCTATCTCATTCCTACACTCGTTCTCTCTCTCTCTCTCTCTCTCTCTCTTACAAAGTATTTCCCTTCGCTTTCTCTCTCTCTCTCTCTCTCTCTCTCTCTCTTCTCTTTAAATACGTCGAATACGCCACGTTCGAGTTCCCTTGTCGTTTGTGCGCGTGCACGAAATATGCGTATACGTAGACCCCACACAGCGATACGGGAGTAATGGTGAAAGTAGAGGGTAGTCTTTGATATGCTGACGTCGGTATTATCAATTCAGATGAGGCAGAGAGGTGCGGTCGCTCGGTAAAACTGCGTTTGATCTGTTTCACCCCATGCGTGTACCTATATACGTAAGTGTACATTACTCGTATATCTATGTGGTACGTGGTTCTATGTAGGACGTACGAACGTACTATGTAGAGTTAGCGCCTCGGGCATCTTGACTCTTCCCGAGAAAATTGTGAATTACTATTGTGAAGAAAAATGAGATTATTCGTGTTAGGGAAAGACGGTAAGGCACAGCAGAGATAGCAAACGGTCGTGCTATGCCGCGCAGCGCCGACTAAATGATACTTGTTATTTATTGAACAATAGTCATCGCGCTCATTTCCTCGTTATAGGACTTTTCAAATCTACGGGTTTCCGTTAGCCCGAGCAAAGCTTATAGAAGAAAGAGAGAAAGCGAGCTCTTATAAAAATTAATCGTTTTGCCCCAATTCTTGCGTCAAGGGAGGGCATTCGACTGCGTTAAATTGGTTTGTATGGGCACTGCTTGGGCCATGGTCCCGCAGTAAAGTGGACTTTTAGGTGGCAGACCGGCACATGCGGGTTTTACTTCTGCCTTCCTATATCAGACATTTACCCCCTACCAAGTTCTCTTCCCTCTTCTTCTTCTTCTTCTTCTTCTTCTTCTTCTTCTTCTTCTCCTCCTTTGCTCCCTCCTTTCCTTCTCAACCCATTCGAATGCCCATCGCCAGAGCTCTTATACGTTCCTCTCCTCCTTCGTGTTCCGACCAGCGCGTATATAACGCAATAATCATTTAATTCTGGCGGTCGTACGCGCAGCGCTTGGCGCCAAGTCAATCTAAGCCAACCGGATATGCCTCTCTCGTCTGCCTCGCTCGGCCACTGACGTAATCCCAAAGTTTAGAGGAGGTAGAGGAAAAAAATGTACAAGACGCTTGTCGATTGCCCTTTCGAAAAGAATAGCAAACATTTCTTCTTTCTTTTCTTTTCTTTTCTGTTCTTTTTTTGTTTCGTTTTTTCTTCCTTTCTCTTCTTTTTCGATCGAAACAAGAAATAAGAGAAGAAATAAAGGAACGCGCAGAAATGGAGAAACTTTATAGACGGTCACAGAGTAATTTTCAATATCTCTTAATATCTCAATCAAAGGCCGAGTATTGGCTCCCGTGCTTGGAAAAGGCATAGATGTCACGTAAGTGGGGGTCGAAGGGACAAAGAAGTATCCTTTGGCACCCCTTCGACGAAGGATCATCATCGAAGTCGAGAACGTCGAAAGCAGGTTCTAGCTTTCCTTCCTATCTTCCTTCCTCTTCCTTCGTACGGCCCGAAGTTTCATCTGTCGGCGTGAAAGTGCTAATGAATATCGGCCCTAAATATCGGTCCACGGGGATGAAGGGTAGCACTGGGTGGGCTCGTTGGTGCATATGTCTATATATTATGGGGGATTACACGTTCAAGTTCCCTGTCGAAAGTCGTCACGAAAGGCCAGACTCCATACGTTCACGCCCGTGCGTCTATGAGCCACGGCGTGTATGCGAGTACGTTTAAACGTATACGGGAAGCGAGAGTGTTTACGTATTACGTGTCTATGTATGTATGCGTTTCAGGGCCCCGACCCTGGTCACGCTCGTTTGTTCCGCGTTAATTCTCTCTCCTCCGCTCACCCTCTTCTCGGTTTCTCTTTCGGTGGAAACTCTCCGGCGCGCGACACCATATGTCGACTCCCATCGTTTCGGAGTCAAGGCAAACGTTCTCTTCGAGTCTATCGAGATATTGCTACTTAGTAACATTACTGTTCTTACTGTTACGTACCATTAATCGATCTACTGCGATTGCTAATCGACGGATCATTGACTATTTAACATCTCGACGAAATCTCATCTTATAGGCCTGCTGATTTCTTCGCACCGAATAAATCAGCAATAATCAATCGCAATGAGAACGCCCGTAATCCTCGTCGATCTTCTTCGTTGATCGTTTTCGAGACGAGAATGTACGATACGACTATGACTAAAGAAAATGACTATATCTCGCACGAGTAAGAATAACGTTTACGGAAACGAGATATAAGAAAGTGAGAGGACCATTCTATCGTCGTCCGATGAAATCAGCCACGGCTTGATCAATGACTTCGAGCTTCGAGTCGATACTCGTACGTTCAAATCGTCATCTAGATCGATCGATCTTCGCGGGATTTAAATCGTACATTTCGACGATCTTCTGACCGATTAGATAAGCTCTCGATGGGCTTCGAGGAAAAAGCAACGATTATGTTTGTTTTTGTTTTTATTGGTGTTAGGAGCAAAGACCATTGCCGCATGCGTCGAATTGCGATATTTGTCATAAAAATCCCGCGACGGTCGGAAATGAAATCGAAAAATAATCTAATAAATTGCGATGATCGATCGTCGGTCGAATAATTTCTTATCGATGAACCATGAACGAAACGATTTGATCGAAAAGTTTAGAAAAAGAAAAAAAAAAAAAAAAAGAAAGAAAAGAAAAGAAAGAAAAAAGGAAGGAAGGAGAGCGCGTTATCATCGACGAAATTTTAACGATCTAAATATAATAGATCGAATCACCGTCGATCGATAAATCGACGAGACTCGATAAATTCTCTTAGATCTCTTCGAATGCGAGCTAATTATTTTTCATTAAGTTGGCAGTATCTCTTTCGAGATAAGTCATACTCACTGTTCGTTCGTTTACCCGCAGGCTTCCAACTGCGTTAGAACCCGTAGCTCCGCACAACCGTTTCCCCGCTCCGCTTCAACGTACGTGTAAAGGATCGTCGTAACATCGTACGTGTCGCACGATATCGTTTTCTCCGATAACCATCACCCACATCCCCCAATTGATAAAGACAATAGCTAATAGGTATGTTTTTTCCTTGATTGAGAGTGACTCATGTTTCTACATACGTAGAGATCGTTCCGTCTGATTCGATAGAAGAACGACGATCACGAGAATGTCTATACTAGGGTATATCGTCGAAACGGTAATTGTTTGACGGGACAATCAAGTATTAAATTCGTGGCGCCAACGGAAGCTTCGACCGGCGCGGCGCATTCAACTATTATAGTTCATCAAGGTAGACGTGACGGATGAATAAAGACGTTACAATGTTTATTTTTTAACCTCCTCATTCGCCTCTCATATTCGTAATTATTCGCTATTTCAATTGAGATAACTAAAGTAGTCCACGTAAAGAATAAAACTTTATATTATATTTTTAAGAAGGTAAGAAATCAGAATCAATTGTACGCTTTTAAACATTATTTTCTTTATCATCGTGAGCGCGCGCGCGCGCGCGAGAGAGAGAGAGAGAGAGAGAGAGAGAGAGAGAACACGCACTTCGAGTAAAATATAAAACGACGATAATTATGTTTATCTATTGATTATAATTTAAGATTAGCGATAATTGCGTTTAATCAGCGATCAGAGTGTCGGATGCTAATGAAGGATCCGGAAGCGTTTCTATATCAAATACGCAAATACGATAATGTAAAGCGATAATTATTAATGATCATTATAATCGTTGGTAGACGGGCAATTGTGTATTCATTGGATTAAGATATCGTGAGACCATGTAAATCACATCGTTATATACTATAGTTCTCTATGCAAACACAGTCCATGTAAAAATATTAAAAGACGACGATCTAATGTATCGTGAGATCTAGCAAATATTGATATCTCCGTATGTTTTCGAACGCCGGTCGAATGTAGTCTGTAGTGATGAGGGAGGAGGGTACTTGTCACAATCAGTACGCGCATGCAATCCGGCATGTCACTTTATATCCCGTTTATCGGGCTTTTTTCGACAAAACAAAAGATGAAGCCCATATCCGACGAATGGCACTGTTTCTGTTATTCATTTATTTATTTATTTATTTTTCATATGCACCTTTACATATCATATAATTATAAGATATCTATTTATTTTATTACCATCTTTTTCGTCGTAGCTGTTTTTGCGTTCTTTTTTAAATGAAAAACGATTGACGTTTGTATAGACTAATCGCATAATTTTTTTCACAATCAGCATCCCTCTGATAAGACAATCTGGAGAGATCTTACATTCTTGAAATATTGTCTTTCGCCGTACAATGGGAATTTTACGCCTCAAATCTAATCTCTAAGGATTATTTCAATATTTTGTTTAACCATGAAAAAAAAACCTCCAGCCGTAATAGGCTTTATTTTCCTCTACATTAGTAATCGAAGAATTTCTCTTGGAAAGAACGCAAAATAGATTCTCTCTCTCTCTCTCTCTCTCTCTCTCTCTCGTGAAATAATTGCAAAAGAAACCGTTTCCCCATCCTCTATAATTTCGCACGGGACATTAGGTTCCTCGAAGTATCCTCTTACCCCTCCATCGTCAAGGCTTTCACCCCTTATACATCTCCTAGAGCACCGCCATCAGCAGAACCACCACAGGCACAGCTACTACCTTTCTCATCTTCTTTCGGTCGGCATGTACATCCTCGTCTAACAAACAGGCCACTCGAGAGTGCCGTCCTCGTCCCTCCCCGAGTTTTCCTATTTTCTGCGATAAGAGAGAGCCAAGCAATCTTCTCCAGCGAAGATAGAACGGCCCTGGGGCCCGCTGCCGGATGCTCCGGGGAACGAACGACGACGCGAGTGAGCGAGAATGATTGATGCGGTTTGTCGCTTTTGCCTGACGTCCAACATCTCGTCTCTACTCTTCGAATCGTGTATCGTCGCGATACACCATACCTACATACCGCGAATAATCCTCCCCCTAAACTTACGCTCTTTTATTACATAGGTGCAAGTGTCTCGCGGACGACTTTATCGAAAGAAGATATCGGCTTTTGCGTCAAATTCAACCAATTTGCGATTACCTCAATGAAATCATTCTTTCAACTTGATATATTATTTGCTCGTCGAACTATCTACGATTAACGTTGATCCGTTGTTTCTTTCTTTCTATTTAAATTTATCAGAAAAGAAAGAAAAAACGCTAGAATAAAGATGAAGAAAATACGACGTATACGTGACGAAAGATCACGTCCGACCGAGGGACATTTTTCATAATCTATTCCACGAAAGTATCACGAGTAATAAAGGGTTAATACGGTAATCGCATAAGACGACAAACGGTTAGATCGGAGAGAATAGATTACGGTCTCGGTTGACGGTGCGTTTCAATTTCGTCGCGAATTAAGCCGGAATAGCGAGTAATTGACGCGGGCCTATGGATTTAAGGGAAATATTTTTCTGACCATTTCCCAACGATCTTTGACAAGCGGATGTTTTATAACGTCTGCTTGTCGACCAATGGAGATAGGGATATCTCCATTATATGCATCATATATCTCAGAGAGAGAGAGAGAGAGAGAGAGAGGGAGAGAGAGAGAGAGATAAAAAGAAAATATGTTGTGCACGACTGGGAGGTAATTGTCGAATAATTTAATACGACTTAATCGCGTTGCGAGAAGTCGAGAAAGAATTGCGCATTCCTTTCAAGAAAATCAACACATTCCAGGGAAGTTTACGATCCGCGAGACATCGATAATCTCGTTTCGTTATCATCTACGCCAAAAATATGCTGCGAATTAACGCAAAATGATCGATTCAAAATACGGCAAGCATGCCGTAGGATGTCTGCGACGTCACTTTTTTACGTCTTCTTCCAATTCAAACGCGATGAAAGCTTTTTGAATGAAAGCGTTTTCAAAAAAGTAAATGCGTCGATTCGACGAAAATAAAACATTCCCCTTAAGTCCGTTGTTATTCTGCTCGTGCATTATCGTTCGCGAATGTCGTTGCACCAAAAATTCAACCTTATCTATCGACTCTCGTTATCGCCGATAAATGGAACGGATTTAATTCCTCTTGAAAACACATAATCTCTCTCCCTCTCTCTCTCTCTCTTTCTTTCTTTTTCATTTCCTTTTTCTCTCCTTATCGCAGTATCTGTAGTAAAGAGATGTAATGAAAATATAAAGAACCATTATTGAGATTGAAAGACCGTTCGTTCGGTGAAGTCACAAACGAGAAAAAGGCGGTGAATGGTAGTCCAGAAAAATCAGAAAAGTAGTAGGACTTTCTCGTTTTAGTAATCGGAAAAACACGCGCGTGAGATCGCGCGTAAAACGCGCGTGTACCGCTGATACACGGTGAATCTCATACGCGTAGCACGTCGGACGTGCGCGCGCGTTTTCTAACTCTCTCTCTCTCTCTCTCTCTCTCTCTCTCTCTCTCTCTTGTTCGCTCATTCGCTCGCGTGGGAGGGCCGAGCACAAATATCAATCAGTGGAGTCAAGAGCGGAATCAGGGTGGCCGAGTGGTTCCACATAATGCTGGTGAGCGCGGAGAGATGAGAACGAGCGTGAGAGAGAAAGGAGGATAACGCGAGCTAAAGAGTGAGAGAGAAGGAGAGAGGGAGGGAGAGGGAAAGGAGAAGAAGGAGCCTCGGTCACGCGTTACTCTACAACGAGAGAGAGAGAGAGAGAGAGAGAGAGAGAGAGAGAGAGATAGACAGGATAGAGATAGATTGAACGTACGTACATTCGAGAAACACACCCAACTGTACCACCCCCGCACAGAGTCTCTCGTCCGGGTGAATCGCGAGAATAAGCACGTAGCGAGTAGCTTCAAAGCACTCGAACGTTGCTTGTGGGAGTGCTTCGAGTGCTTGTGTGTGTATGTGCGGGGGTGGAGTAGGGAAGGAGGAGGCGTGTCAGAGAGGCGGAGCCAACTTTGAAAATCCCAGCTAGCATCCAACGTTTCTCTCTCTCTCTCTCTCTCTCTCTCTCTCTCTCTGTCTCACGCACACACTCACTCTCTCTCCCCTTTCTCTTTCTTTACTCATTCGTCTCCCACCTCCATTCTCTCTCTCTCTCTCTCGCTCTCTCTCTCTCTCTCTCTAGAGAGGCTGATAAGCCGTAGAGCCGTGTGCGTGAATCCACAGTCGTTCTCCCCTCTGAACCGCGTGCGCGCACTTACATATATCCGTCTCACTCTTCGCCGCGACTTTCGTCCATCGTCGTCGCATGGGAGTCCCTCGGCACTATCGGATCCCGTTAACGGCAGTCGCCGTCGAGACACCCGCTATAACGTCTCTCGCATCTCCGACACACACATCAAACCGGTGTGTCCTTATTTCTTCTCGTTCTTTCGCACCTTCTTCATCGGTTACTCTTAAAAACATCGACAACCCTTGCGATCGACGACGAAAGAATATCCTTCCCGACGTATGATTTTTGTGCTCGCAAAGGGAATAATCGTTGGAACATCGCGAATATAATTGCGATGAGATCGTCTTTCGATTCGATCGAGTTTCGAGGGTGAACGATTTGAACGGTCATACCGGGTGTTTGTTATCGTATTTGAGGAAAGAAATGAGACATTCCGAAGAGAATTCGTATCGAATAGATATCATGTGATAAAGATCATTTATCTAAAGGGTGTATCAAACAACAACGTATTTCCTTTTCATCCGTTCGAAATTACTTGGTCGGATATATCAAAGATATCGCCAAGTACGCGGATGTTGGGTGCAGCGAGGAGAAAAGGAAAGTTTCCGTAAGTAGAAGGGAAAGACGAAAAAAGTGAATCAGGATGATGGAAGTGCAGCAGCAACACTCGCCCGTTGGGGTAGGTCCGTTGGATTTTTCCCGAAGAGGAGTAGCCGAGACGTCAGCCTTCCGGGTAGTCAAACCGAAACAATCGACTTCGTCGCTCGTGCATCAGCAAGCCGTGTCGTCGCCGGAAACAAATAACAATGAAAATCTTCAAGAAAATTCGCAGGTTTCCCTTGAATCCGAAGGTAAGATTTTGTTATGCGTTATTATGCAATGATATCTAAGGGCGAACCTTATATCTAATGGGAGAGATACGTTAGGAAAATAATTATTAAAATTATTTTATAAAAATTTGGCCCTGTAGCAAATCTCCAAGCACCATTTGCCTATCATATCAACGTAGTCGGAGATATACTTCGGCAGATATACTCGCTACATTGTCATCGAACTATTTACCTAGGGTGTTATTTACGGGACCCTATTACGTGCTCGTGTGTTTCTCGCAAAACGTCAAACGCCACGATTGGGCCACGTCACGGCTATTGGTATTATTCGTACGCGAATGCACGCACGCACGCACGCACGCACGCACGCACGCACGCACGGCACTTTGATCGCACGCGCGAACGTATAACGCGTGTGCGTTGATGCGTGCAGGTGCGTAAGAGAGTCGAGTCGGGACGCGATGGCCGTTCAACAGGTGAGGGGATGGATTAGACGGCGTGCCTATACTAATACTCCACTACTAATCAGGGTAATAGGCTAACGTAATAATATCATCATCCCACGCAGAGCCGGGCTAAACGGTTTAAGCCAGTAATTGCCAGGTGATGGGCAGATCATGGAGAGGGTTGACGCCTTCCATTCGAATCAAGACACTTGGAATCTTCCGCCGAGCCGACGATTTCTACCCGACAATTTCGTTTTCGATTTTGTCAATCTTTTTGCAAAATATCTTTTAGGTAGTATAAGTAAATCGATTCGTTATACCGTCGCAAATAGATTCCAAAGAGATTGCGATTGATACAAAGATTCGTTCGCATAGATTTGCATCGAACGTCTACCATTCGAAATCCCTGCGCGCGTTGTTTAAATATATATCACGGATACATATCGGGATCGAAGATAAGGAGTATCAACCAGTTCCGGGGCTAAACCTATAGAGATAATGCCGTGCTCACGAAGGCTTTTGTCATATTCGATTGTCATGTTTCGAGTTACGAGCTTGTATAGAGAGATTCGGCCTGTACGCGTTGCTTTGACAATTTATACGAGTCTTTCATCGATCGGCATCGACGAATATATCGATACGATTGTCCACTATCATTATCATTTATGTATCGTCGGAGATCTTTTTAGCGAGCTATCCCTTAGCATAATGTACAAGCGTCAAAAGAAGTAGGTACATTTTTAGAGAACGGCCGATATCATTCGAAAATTGTTTTACATCTTTCGACTTTTCGGTACATCTCGGCGAACAGAAAATCACGATGGATTTACCTTTATAGATTTACGATGTAACGATAGCGCGGTATGTTGGATAAGCTTTGTAGAGAACGAAGAGCGATATCATCGATGCTCGTTCCCTCTCTTTACCGCCTTTAACGGCGAACACGGCTGCATTACCTGCAGCGTGTGTACACGCTCTCGGGTATCGACGTTGTGTACACCGAAACGCTGCGGTCATCTTATCTCGCCGCGTGGTGCCTTTGCTATATAGGAAAATATGATTTATTTCTGATAATCCTGCGAGAATGAGATAGCCTTTGCGGCAGAGCCGCGGCGCAGCTAATCTCCTCGCGCTATCTCGGATTATCCCGGTCGTTACTATATATTGCCCGGATTACGGATTCCTTTTTCTTCTTTTTCCTTTTTTTTTCCTTTTTTTTCTTCTTTTTCTATTTCTTCTTTTCTTGTTTTTTCTTTTTTCCTTTTTTCCTTTTTTCCTTTCCTTTTCGCCGTTTCCTCTCGTATACCGTTCAGCCGTTCCATCGAAGCGTCGTCATCCTACGGGATCTTTCGATTTCACCCTCAAAAATGGCCATCCACGATAAAGCGTTACCCTTCTGATATTACGTCAAGTTCATACTGGAGCCTGCCGGATAGGATGATCGGTTGGAAAGGGGAAAAAAAGAAAACGGGAGAAGAATAGTAGAAAAGAAGAGAAAAGAAAAGAAAAGAAAGGAAAAGTAAAAGAAAAGAGAAGAGAAGAAAAGGTAGGAAAGGAAGAAGAGGAAAAATTGTAATTCCATGCGATCGAGCTAAGGGATGCGGGCAAAGTCTTGGAGGCGCCCTTTACGGTGTAAAGTTTGGTATTCGTAAAGGTGCCAGGATGCCGATCAAAGAAACCAAGACGATGGATGTTCGTGGATAGGAATGCAGTTTCGAAGAAAGAGAGGGAGTAATAGTCGAGACAAGGTTGATAAATAGAGGAGGGTCTCCCTTCTTTCTAATAAAGACGCTCTTGTCGAGGGGTTGATCTTTCCTACGAACCGGGAATACCAAATTTCAAGTCAGGACTTGAGAAGACGTTACGGGAGTATTCGTAGCTTTTCGATGTAACGCGCAACGCTTGAGAAACGCGCATGAACGATCTTGACAATTTTCTTTTTTTTTTTTTTGCTTTTTCCCGATTGTCCCGGTTAGCCTCCTTCGACTCGCTGTCGAATTAGAAACTTAAAACAAGTTCGTCGATCTTATTCGTCGGCAATTGTTGTCGGCAAATGTTACGTTAAACGACAACACTAAACTAACGCGGATCCTGCTATGCATAAGCGCGATATTAAAGCGATATTAGCGCGATATTAGAGCGATATTAACGCGATGTTAACGCGATATTAACGCGATATTTTATTTACTTTACTTATCCATACATTTTTTACTTTTAGGAGGATGCAACGTTCGTTTAATGTTCCCGAGACTGTGGGCACCGTTTGGAAATGCAACCGAGGTTACGAATCTTCCTCCCCTACCAAAAAGTCACTCAGGTACGTTGGGATTGAGTCTGAGTTTGCGCCTGGGCGTAAAGTGAACGAGAAGTTTTGTTTCTCGGCGATATCTACGCTCGATTCGACTTCCACCTCCGCCATGGCGGCTAGTTTTTATTTGCCAATCGTTAATAACGACCGGTCGGGATGATGATTGGGATAAATGGTAGCACGCGTCATACCGCGGACGGACATGGGCTCTTCTAACTCTTACCGTCCCAATTGGAGCAGATTAGAGGCGCAGCTTAGGGATTCGGACGCGTCGGTCCCTTTGTACTCTTGTACGACGTCGGTGTCTCTCTATCCTTCTTTCTCTCTCGTCCGTACCTACCCTAAATTAGTAACGTCTTGTCATGTTAAACGCATATACTCTCTTACTTCTCTCTTCCCCACTTCTTCCTCGTACACGTGGCTCCTCTTATCTTCGTGGCTCATCGAGATCAATCGAGACTCCTATCAGAATCGTACGCGATACGTTTCTTCTCGTTCTTCAATCGCTCAGTATTCTTTTATCTTAACGCGTTGAAATCAGATTGAATCAGTTCAAATAGAGGAAGAGAGAGAGAGAGAGAGAGAGAGAGAGAGAGAGACGCTCTCTCGTTACATAAACTTTCCTCTTCTTTTCGACGATAGTCGGGCAAGTAAAATTATCAAAGAAATCGATATTGCAATCTCAAATAGTATCGTCGGTATATATACTTTTTCGTTCTAACGAGCAAGATCGTCGTCAGTCGAACGGGAGTATCAAGCTTAAATAGGTACTGACGGCTGGATGAAAAATCCTTTTTTGAAAACCCACATCTCCCTGTCGGTCGGTCTATTGACGCCGCCGTTGATCGTCGTACGTACACTCCTTTCCACGAACGAGCAGGACGGAAGGAGTTTGAGGATTTGTAGCGTGTTGGAGGTTTAATAGCGGCAGATCGCTACGCAGTAAACGACTGACGGACGACAGAAGATTAAAGTTGGCCGTTAACTCGATCTAATTGTCCCCCCGGCTTGGCCTTCCTTTATTAATCTACGTTCACGACCATCTTCGGCATCGCCGTCGTCGTCCCCGTCGCCACCTCGTTCTCCTTCCTCGTTATAAACCCTTCGCCCTCCCCACCTTTTCCCATCGTATTAAGAGCAACTTGGCTCGATCCTTCTCGTGCCTTTCGAAAAGTTTGCTTCGTAAATCTGACAAATGTTCGCCTTGAGAAGAAGCAGAATTGCCCTTCTTTTCGATTATACAAAATCGAATTAATTTTAACGACCTAAGAAACGCACTTTGCATCCTTTGCGCAAGTTGCATTTGAGTGCAACGTGCCATATGTAAGAGAGCACGTTCGTACGCAAGCTCTGCCAAAGGGCGAAGCGAGGTAAACCATCTGCCGGACGGTCGCTACGATGACGACTGTTTTTTTCATGACTCCTTGCACTTTGCACCGTATGCTTTTTACCGCATTCCACTATATCCCAGATGTGGCATTTGCGTAAGCAGTTCTTCCTAACTCGTCCCGAGTCACATCTGTCCGGACTTCCTCTTTCTTCTCGTCATATTTTTATTTCGTTCCACTCTCTTCTTCTTCTTCTTCTTCTTCTTCTTCTTCTTCTGTCTTCTCCTCCTCCTACCCCTCCCCCCCCCCCTCCTCCTCCTCCTCCTCCTCCTCCACCTCCTCCTCGCGAAGATCCATTCCCTTTTTATCTTTCTTACGTTTCTTTTTTATTTCCTTCCTTTGTCACGTATCTTCGGACGGATTCGCTCCGATTTTTTAAATCCACGACTTTGTTTTCCCGATTCATCCTTCTTTTGATCCAACAGCGACAGCATTTTTAAACCTTTTCTTTTAAATCTTGAAATAATATATAATTTTACGATAACGAATAGATACGTCCTCTCATTTATTTCTCTCCAAATTATTATCGCAAACAATGACATCTTTTATCGTGCGCGTCGACGCATCGAGGATCGATTCTTGCTTTTCCTTGCTTTTAATGCACTTGGCGGATATTAATGCACCGCGAGAGAAAAAAAATCTATATTCATCGATCTTTCACCGACTACGGAAACTCTGTCTATACATTTATCTTCGAATAGAAATTGTTGGTATCTTTAGATCTACATCTGTCTCTTTCTCTCTCTCTCTCTCTCTCTCGAAAGTATACTTTCGTCATTTCTCTTCGCCCTTATCCTCTCTCTCTCTCTCTCTCTCTCTCTCTCTCTCTCTCTCTTTCTCTCTGTCTCTCTCGCTAGCTCGCTCGCTAGCTCGCTTTTGTACATATTCATTTTTCTCGAACGCCCTGAGTACCGGGCGTGAGCGTTTCTCATTACATTAGGCCGCTCTCACTCACTCCTGCCTTATTTTGATTCGATTGCAAAGCCACCAGGAGTCACGATAATAATCGGCCCTTCGACGATGCAGGGGGTCGGCGTAGAGTCCTTTAAATGCGATTATCCGAGCACGGCTGTGCTATACGCGCCAGCACGTGACCGCGTGTCGCGTGCACGGATTATAAATATGATATACTCGGGGTGTCCCTTGCATACGTACTTTTTCGTTATATAGACGTTCCTGGATACATAGCAATATCAACCTTTTGAAATTGCAGTATCGTGCATAGATGAGGAAGGATATAGAAATAAAAAGAGTAGCGGAAGACGGTCCAACGGCAGGCAGTTCCCTCCTACGTTCCATTTGATTATAATTCGCCGTTTTCTTCCGATTTGTCGTACGGTTTGATCCCATCGTAAATCACAACGGTGCTTCTCCAAGAGGATGGCCATCGACGATTATTAGAAATACCTACCCCAAATAATCGTGACGCATCAATTACAATGGCATATCGACAGGTTCGCGGAATATATTCTACCACGCTATTATCGCCTACGAATATGTCGCTGTCCGAGTTTACACTGATTTCTATCTTTTTGACATTCGTGTTAATCGAGTTAATCGATAAATGAAGAAGAATGATTTTGCAAATCATCCTTATCGGAGAGCTCTTATCGGACTTAAAGAAATTGTCGCGACGACAAAGTAATTACTCATTAATCGTAGAAATTCGTCGTGGTCGCGTCGAATCGAACTAATGATGTCATCCCTTCCTCGGACGCTCCTCGAAGATCCTCAGCGTGATGTCTCACTTAGCAAAGAAAGAAAGTAAAACTCGTTACGTCTCGTTCTTTTTTTTTTTTCTTTTTTTCTTTTTTCTTTATTCCTTTCTACGGAACGCTTAAGAAGAGTATCTATCATTTAGTTTCCATCTTCTTCTGATTTCCGATGATACATAAGATAAACTTATTGGAACTTATTGGAAAAATAATGAAACGAATGTCTGTGAAAAATAGAAATATAGGAATATGATTGTCTTCGCAGAACGGCTATCCTTCGGTGTTGGCCGTTTGGTTGGTTCACCGGCGACGACAAGTCCCTCGCCATCGCATTCGCCATGCCCGGAGTCCCCGGTGCTCGATCATCGTCGGGATCATTGCGCCGAGGTGGACGTGGACGTCGAAGAGGAAGAAGTCGACGTGGACGTCGAAGAGGTCGGCGAGGAGGACGATCGAGACGCAGCGTCGAGTCCTCATCGTTCTTCCTCTACGCCATCGCCCACCGGTACGATTACCTCAGCGACATCCCAGTCGCATCCGCCGAAAAGATCGGGCGACACGTTCAGCGTGTCGGCACTCCTCAGGCCTGATCCACCGTCGGCTCACCTTCAAAATGCCTCTCCTCATCGTGACGCGGCAACGATCGGTCCTCATCCGGCAGCACCATCCGGCTCCTCCATCCTCTATCCACCTCTCCATCTTCAGGGTGGACTTTTACCGCCTCATCCTCACCATCCTCTCTCGTACCTACATCCTCAGTTGTTGCCCCATCATCTATTGCCGCCCCACTTGCACCCACTCCTACGTGGGGTCCATCCTGGACACCCGGCTCTACACTCGACTCACACGGCTCACGGGCTACATCATCCCCATCCGCTCGCAGACGTCTACAGCTGCGTCAAGTGCGACAAGATGTTCAGCACGCCTCACGGCCTCGAGGTACGTAAACGCGATCGTCGCGTTATGGCGAATATGTATGGTGAGCGATCGTCCGTCCGAGCGCCCGACAAAAAATTGCGATATCGTTTACATCGATTATCTATCAGTTTTCGATAAGACCTTTATTTATTAATACCTTTAATATATAAAAATTAGAAATAGATATTCGTCGACAGGTGCACGCGAGGAGATCTCACAATGGGAAGAGACCGTTCGCTTGCGAGCTCTGCAACAAAACCTTCGGCCACGAGATAAGTCTGACGCAACATAGGGCAGTACACTCAGCGGAGAAGGTATTTGAGTGTAAGCAGTGCGGAAAAGCGTTCAAACGATCGAGCACCCTGAGCACGCACCTTTTAATACACTCCGATACAAGGCCGTACCCGTGTCAATTTTGCGGAAAGCGTTTTCATCAGAAGAGCGACATGAAGAAGCACACATATATTCACACAGGTAGGTGCGATCTGATCGCGCTAGCCAAATATATAATATATATATATATATATATATATATAGTCGAATAAGGAAAAAGGAGCGAAATATCGCGAGTATAAACATCTATACGAGACGAGGCATACAAATTTATCGGACCTTTGCTGGTTATAGTTGGGAGGAATTAATTAACGAAGCGACTTTCTACGATAAATAATGCATCCAACCGTCTGGATGAAGTCAGTATTGTGCGCGAGACGATTCGCTCGAGTTCAGGCACATGTGGCCGCTTGGTTTCTGCTCGATGAATGGATGGGATGGGGAAGGGGAAAGGGGGAAGGGGGATTGGTCTGCCGAGCCCCACATTGTGAGTTTCGTTCGGTAATAATCGTAATGTCTTTCGGGGTGATTCCCCTGATCCTCTCGTCTTCCGTTTACCCCTCAGGTTCTTCACTCCCACGACTGGCCCCCAATTCCCGATCTTCGAATAGAATTTTACCGCGGCGATTATTGTCCGTGGGAAAAATGGAACAGGTTCATTCTTCCTAATCCCAGAGGAAGAATTCTCTGCGCTGCGCGATTTTACGTCGAGCAAATTTATCGTTTGTATCCTCTTTTCGGATAGATGACGTCGAGGCATCGCCTTCAAGATCGATTTCGATTTTTCGTCCGGCGAGTACTTTGATTCGATAATTCGTCTCGTAATGGTTTACGTTTATTTATCGGAACTGAATTCGTCCAATAGCGAAGACCGAGAATGACGAGGGTGAACAGCAAGAAAGCACTTTTCTCTCTCTCTCTCTCTCTCTCTTTCTCTCTCTCAATATATATGTATATATATCTCCTCTCTTTCTCTCTCTCTCTCTCTCTCTCTCTTTATACATACATACGTGTGTGTGCGTGTGTGTATATATATATATATATATATATATATATATATATATATATATATATATATATATATATGTATCTGTCTCTTTCTGGTTCTTCGAAAGTGCGGAAGGGGTGGAACACTTGACACTTTGGTGTCTCGAAGCTGACGGAGCGACGGTCCTGAAGGAGTAGGTTCTCGTAAAGACGGGGAAGAGGAAGTAGCGAAGAAGAGGAGGTAAAGCGGGAGGGTTCCATTGGTGGGTCTGGGCTTTGTATCGTCTCCATGGCAACCCTCCCAATGTCTTATCAAATTATCACCTTGTCCTCCCTTGTACTCCTCCCTCTTCTTCTTATCCTCCACGTTGTTTCCGTCGCTCGGCTACCACCTCCTTATTCACCCTCTTCAACCCAGGCGAAACGGCCTCGGAAGGACTCGCTGAAAGAGGATACAAAGCGATGGTCACTTGCGCGGGCCCGCTAACAACCTATGGGACCACAAGGACAAGGGCTCGTGCGCTCGCGCGCGTGTCCACTTCGTTTATTTAGCAACGTCTCTCTCTCTCTCTCTCTCTCTCTCTCCCTCTCTCTTCCTTTCTTTCTCGCTCTTACTAGCCAGCGTGAGGGTCGCAGCGGAACATTTAATTCATTATTCAGAGGGATGAAAAATTCAGCGACTCGACGTCCGATGCCGTTCACGAGTAACGCGTCGCAATTGCTTCGTGAAATGACGATGCTCGGTCAGTTATTTTTTTTTGTCGACGTTTCCACCCTTCTCTTCTTCCATCACGTTTCTATTTCGACGAAATTACTTTTCGATAGGATCAACGGGATTCTCTCTCTCTCCCTCTCTCCTTCTCTTCGAGCGATCATGATTTCAAGAGACTCTTGTCCATTCACAAACGCTAGCTATTTCTATCGAGCACCTTTCAGTTTCTACAGCATAAAATATAAAAGATTCCTTGTTTTTTTTTTTTTTATTTTAATTTACTTTAGGATTCTATGATTATCTTTTTAGGCTCGTAAGATTAATCGACCGATCGCAAATTATCGTACTATTTATAAATTTGATCGTACTAGGTCAGATGCGAGTTTATCGCGAGAACAAACGAACAGCTTTTCGTCTTCTCTCAGACGACTTCGTCGGAGGTGCGTACGTGCGTGAAGCAGGCAGGCAGGCAGGCAGGCAGGCAGATCGGGGGGTATTCTGGGATTCGAGACTAATGATAATCAGTCCTCGCTGTCTCTCCCTTTCTTTCTCCTCCACTTTCGATCTCTTCTCCTCGTCGTTCTTTTTTGCCGTCCCTCTGCAACCACATTCCCTTCGCCGTGAACACGGGCCATGTGCAATAAGGGTGCGGCACCGTCGGATTCCCCGGGGACCGGCATGGCGTAACGTAAAATCATTATTAGGTAGGTAGGTAGGTAGGTAGGTAGGTAGGTAGGTAGGTAGGTAGGTAGGTAGTTGCTGGTGCACATGAGGGCAGGATAGAGAGAAAGGGAAACGGTGGCTTGGATGGTTCGGCGGAGAGAGGAAGGGGGTAAAAGGGAGAGAGTCGGCCGCTTTAGGGGGTTGGGAATAAGAGCTCTGCAAATATTGTTCGTGCGCGAGTCGGCAAGCGGAGTAGTAGCGAATCGAGGGGAAAGCCGAAGCGTTGCTTCGCGTTACCTTCGTCATTAGGTGGGCTCTACGTTGCTGCTGCTGCTGCTGCTGCTGCTGCTGCTGCTGCTGCTGCTGCTGCTGCTACTACTACCACTACTTGTACTGTGAGCAAGGGGGTGGTAGAGGGGGTATGTTGAGGCGGCAGCGTATGAAGAGTCAAGTACACGGTGGCTGCGAGCTCGCACACAAGACCGACCGACCGACCGACCGGAGCTTTGCCGATTGGATAACGTCGCGTGATGGTTATCGAGAAGGCGACAGACTGACAAGTGGTCAAGCACCCTCTTGCGAAAACACTGCGGTTCCATCGGAAAAACGTTTTTCTTTGGGGGGCGATGCCTGAATGGCGGCTCTTGATGATCAAGGTCTGTTCGCTCGGTTAAATTTGATTCTTTTCTTCTTCTTTTTTTTCTTTCACGTTAATGCAATAGAATGGCAGAGTTATTTGACAACGAAAGAATTCTTCTCTAACTTTATCACTTCGAAATAAGTATTACGTTGAATTAGATTGGAATTCTAATTAGTTAATTTAGTCGGAGAAATCGCTAACGTACGAACACATTAGTATGTACTTTGGCGATTTGTGATTATAAGAAAATGTTATCGATTTGATCCTACCTCGGCTCGTACGTGTCGATATCTCGGGAGACAATGGGGAGACACCACACCCTTAAACTGTACGCTGATCGGCCCCGACACATGACCGTGCCATCTTTTGTTTTTACAATAAACACAACCTGTCCGCTCTTTGGGTGCTAGGCAAAGTTGCAAGGGGCCAAAGGGAAGGAGATGAATGTCGGTTGTGTACTTTTCCTTTTCACAACCACAGTCGATTTCGTTTCGTTTCGTTTCCGCTACGTGCCGACCGAGCTTCTCGACAAACGGATCATTTTTGTGCGAATGATCTCTTTCCTTCGTCGTTGGAGCATTAATTCATTTCGTTGTTAGGAGGATTAGCGCATGATTTTCCTTTTTTCCTTTTTTCCCCGTTTTTTTCTTTATTCTCGATTTGAAAAATTCAAGCGCAATTGCGAATCGTCGCGGTCACATACGTTGACGTATAACTAATTAATGCAATTTCGTTCTCGTCAACGTAACGCGATACCCGTTAAAACAGTCTCTAAAAGAGAGTTAATTGAAAAAAATTATTCTACCAAGGACACGTTCTATGTGAAACGGCTACAATAATTTCTACGTTGTAGGGATAAATTAAGATTACGCTCTCACGCTATTTCTAAATCATTCGTAAAATTTGTAAAATTGTTCTTGCGGATCGAATGACATACGTTCGATTTCTGAAAAGGAGTTAAAGCGCTCCAAAGAGCCAGAGAAGAGTCGTAGTAGCTTTAACGAATGACGAGTACTCTAAGGCCCTAATGTCTAAGTACCTGGTCTCCCCGAAATTTGCCTCGAGGGTGCGGTTATCGTGTACTCGCTTGGATACAAACTGTTTGAGAGCTTTGTGGGCGCGTTCATGGTGTACCTGTGACTCTCTCTCTCTCTCTCTCTCTCTCTCTCTCTTCCCTCCCTCCTTTGTGCGTAGAGAGGACGGGACTATTAGAGGTTTCCGGCTGACTTAACATCGGGAGCGCCGCAACATCCCTCTAAGCTGTTTAAACTTTGCGACATGGTCGAAGGGACCGCCCTGACGCCACCCTTTCTTCTTCTTCTTCTTCTTCTTCTTGTTTCATCCCTCCTTCTCTTTCCTTTACCTTCGACTCTCGCGAGTCGAACGTTTCGAGTCTTTACGGCTCGTTAGTGACGCCAACGTAAAGTCGTGCTTAGAAATATCGGTAGGAGCGCACACGTAAGAGTTCCATTTTCTCGCGGGCCGTACGCACGCGAACTAAATTTTCAACGGACGCAAGCGGGCGAGCAGTTAATCGTCGATTATTTGCCTCAACTTCCGGTAGAAGGTCGTGCAAAGAACGAACCGAGCAATTTCAAATGTTCATCCTTATCATGCCGATTCTTCGATCTTTCTCACGAATTGACGAACGTTCAAGTTTTTCTTACGTGGTAAAAACTAGAAATGGATCGGAAGTATCGTTAAAACTTGCACGTGGAAGAAGAAAATTTGCAGGACGGTCAACGACCGTCCCGATTATCGGGAAAACGATCGTATCGACGAGCGAACCACGTAAGAGTAAAACTCTCTCTCGCTTTATCGCTACTGGCTTCGGTGCGTTAGACAAAGACAATTGCGTGCTGGATGTTGAGGACGTTACGTTTAATGTCACGATGGTATAAGCTGGTACGAGCATCCGATGCGGCATCAAACATGCAAATTCGCTGATATAACGTTACACGGATACCTCCGGTGCGATCCGTTATCATGACGATCCGTTGAGCGTTAGCACCGACATAGTGTTCCTAGTAGTATAGGAGCATGATTAAATTTCCAAGGATATCGACACGACGGGAACACGTAAATCCTCCTTTGCTCCCGCTCCGCGCGCGCTCTCTCTCTCTCTCTCCCTCTCTCTCTCTCTCTCTCTCTCTCTCTCTCTCTCTCTCTCTCTCTCTTTACGCATCTATCTACGTTGTTACTTACCTACGTGTGTATCCACGTCCTCGCTTCATCCCTTCCTCTTTCGCTGCTATTCGCGCTCGAGCGACCGAAGCAACTCGGGCCAGAGGCTTGAAATTAACTATCAGAGGCTCTATTCGAGATGCGAAACGTCGTTACACCATCTACAGCATCATCGATAACGCCTCTTCATCCTTCCGAGACTTTGCTTTTCAAAGAGAGGGTGAAAAAAAAAGAGAGAGAGAGAGAGAGAGAGAGAGAGAGAGAGAGAGAGTAAACGCGATAGAAAGATGGATGGAGGATATTAGTCTTATATCGTGTTCTAGGAAAGCGAAGAAAAAGAGCGTTTTATATTTATTCATCCTTCTGGGATCATTCGAGATCGTTCGACTCTTACGATGTCTAAAGAGCACGCGTTCGTGTCATCTGTTAATGGAAGGTAATCGTAAGATGTGAAATGTAAGGCGATCAAGGATAATTACAGCGAGTAGAGAAAACGTAGCGGTGGGATCCTTCGCGCCGATGGCACAGATCGGATTTGTCACGATTCCTAATGTTGATCGACGCTTTAATAATTTAATAGCCATACGTCCGCCGTGATCGTCCGGGAGAGGATTATTACCGCGGATCCCTCCGCTAGATCGAAAGCACTAAGGAGCTAACAGACTTAGCCGCGGTATCACGTTTCCTCCTTTACTTCGCTTCGGCCTTCCCTCTACGGGAAATATATCGTGACGGTACCGTCTTACGCGCTCTCTCTCTCTCTCTCTCTCTCTCTCTCTCTCTCTCTCGCTCGCTCTCTCTCCCTCTCCCTCTCCCTCTCTCTCTCCTTCCGTATCTCGAGAGACGATAATTGCCATCAATCCCGTCTCGCTCGGCAAAAATATCATTGGAAAACGTGCGTTCGTCTACGCTTCCGAACGTAGCACGTTTTCTCTTTCCGTTTCTATTCGTACGTCTCTTTTTTCGTCGTTTTACCGTAAACGAACGTATTCCCTTAACTATAGCCATTCCTTTTTTTCTCCCTTCCCCCTTCCTTTCCGTTCCCTCGAAATCCGCCCATTTCGCGATACAAGGATCAGAGGAAAAGCGAGTAAAACGCGCGTTGCAAACACGGCGAACGTGACTATCGACTGGCGTCCGTGCAGCCGTGAAATAGTAAATACAAAGCTCTCGTTGAATCGGCGCGCGATTCGCCATGCGATTCCGGCCCTCCGATCCCCCCGAGAGACTGCTAACATTCGCTGACACACCGGTATTTCGATAGCCGCGCACGGACACGCCCGTGAAATATACGGATCGCTATAGCCGAGTGTTAACCCGCATTTTCGAGCGTTTGTCGGCACTACGATCGATGACAAGAAATTCAAATTGCACCAGGGACCACGTTTTAGCTTGCGTTCGGCTATTTGGAATTACTTTCGATCCTTGTTTTCCCTGTTTTCACTGTTTAGTTTTCCCGTTTCAATTTTTAGAGAGTTTACCTATATAACTGTCCAAAACTTCAATCGTTTCTTTAAAATGTAAAGAATATTTAGGCTGCCAAAGGGGAAGGGAAGGAATTCCACGTTTTTCTTTAACTAAATTCTTAACGCATATTATTAGATTAGAGATGCTTTCTCGACTTGATTGTCATCGACGAGAACGTTTAGAGGAACTTTGAAGGATCCGGAAGAAATCCATGCTGCCCTCGATATAAAATATGAGATCCGTTAAGAACGTTCGATTCCTATCTTTCTCATGGCCCTCTCTCTCTCTCTCTCTCCCTCCCTCGTGGGCAAGCGTTTCGTTTGGAAAAGGTAAAGTGGAGTGAGATGGAGAGAAAAGAGGCCCGCCCCCCAGAGACGCAACCCGCAGAGTCGAGACGTGGTCGATGGAGACGAGAAGAAATCAATGCCTCGGCCAGAGTCCGCTTCACCTTCGTCTTTCCTCTCCACTCGTTTCCTCTTTTTCTCTCTCTCTCTCTCTCTCTCTCTCTCTCTCTCTCTCCGCCCACTCGCTCTTAACCGGCCGTCTCATTTTCCTTCCCTACCTCCTATACCTATTCCACGAATTACTTTGCGTATTTCTTCGCAGCCCCGATAAAACTCCAAGATTTCGATTATTCCGTCTATACGTTTGAAACGAAACGTTTGAGAATATATAACGTTTGTTCTTTCTTTTAAAAAAATTTAAAACGATACGAGTATAATTAGCGTTAAATCTACGTGGATACCATGGTTAAATGGAAAAAGGCGCAACCCATTACGAATAGAACGTGTCTAGACGATAGTATCTTTGCAAAGTTTGCGGATCGTTTGGGAGAAGCGATCAAACTGCCATCTTGGTTTTCCACGTTCGTGCAGAGGGTGTAGGCATAGAAAAAGGATGCTTTTGCTCCGTGAATTCGAAAAGCGATAGGTACATATAGAAAAGGACAAGGCGATAATAGAGAAAGGAAAAAAGAAAAAGGAAGAGCAGAGCGAGAAAGAGAAAGAGAGAGAGAGAGAGAGAGAGAGGGAGAATTAGCGGAGGAAAGGACCCTCGCAAGATTTCCAGGAGTTTAATATAGTTTTAGGGGCGTCGGCTGAGAGAGAAAGAGAGAGAGAGGGAGAGAGAGAGAGAGAGAGGACGGGGCTGTAATGGTGTCTTAAACCGCAGTGACTCTCAACCACGACTCCCCTCGTTTCCGTCACCTTTCGGTTCGCACAGAAAAATTAAGAGCAACCAATCTCAATCATGTTTTAGTTGAATGTTTTTAATCGAAAATATTATACATTTGTCATTCCTTATGTCGAAAATATCGAAGGTGTCGCGCTTAAAAATGAGCTCGGAATAATTAAATAGATCTTACGAGTAGGATTCGAATTCGAAAGCATTGCGCTCGTACGATTAACCAAGATGCGTACTTGCCCATGGAATACATTCTCGCGTAAATTCGAAAGTGCGAGTACCGAGAGGTAGGTACTATCCATATAAGAGATCGTAACGCACGGTTCTTGCTTTTTCCACCGAAGATAAAGACGAAAAGGGCAACCTCGGTGCGAGAGAGCCCCGACGGTTCTTGATTTTTACGAGCGCGTAAATTCCAGAGGGCAACTTCCTTCGTACTCCCTCCTTCTCTCTCTCTCTCTCTCTCTCTCTCTCTTTCTCCTTCACCTCTTTCTCTCTACCATTTCGTACTCGAAATACATAGAATTCTAGGAGACTCGCACCGTGTGCTTCGCTGTGAATTCCACAGCATGGAATTTCAGGCCGCCATTAACTCTGAATCCCCTCGAATCACGATTTGAAAGAGCTCGCGATACTATTGCGAATCCTCGCCGAGTCTCCGACGTCTTTCAATAAAATTACCCGCGTTTTCTCTCAAGGATTTCCAAACGTACACGTTTAAGGGATATTTCTCTCTAATTACGTCAACAAGATCCTTTGTTATTTTTTCTTTGACCTTTCGAATCTCTATAAATATTGTCTCATTGAAATTTGATAATCATTGGCGATTATCGGGGATCGACACGTCGATTTAGGAAAAGGCAAGCGATGTTGTTACTCGAACGATTCTCAATTTTTATGAGATCGTAAATCTACTCCGAAAACTTTTCCCTCCGCTCCCTCGAAAACTTCCATCTTCACTTTCTGTCGTTTTATACCCCATTCGAGCCTCGTGGAATTTCATCGGATACTCGATCGGAGTCGACGAATTTCTCGGAGCTTGCTACTACGCTGGTGTTAAGAAATCTAAACGAAACGTTTACCATCACCTGTCTATCGGTGATTTCGCGAACAAGTTTCTTCAAGGAAATATATCTATTTCGTCGTTGAAAATATATCTAAATACTTGAAATCATAGAAATAGTAAAATAGAAATCTACTCTGGTATACGAAATTGTTCATAGAGCAATCGGTAGGAAGGAAGGTGCAAAAGAACCGAAAGGTAGATAGTTTGACTCGTCGAATATAAGCTAGACGGGTAACGAATCCGCGAGTACTTTGGACGTTGGAAAGATAGAGGAGAGTCCATTAACATCCCTCGGCTGGTCACTCGGAGCATAGTTCGAATCGTTGCTACTCTGTTGCTTCCCTTTCCTCTGTGAGAGGGTGGGAGCGCACGCGCGCGCGCGCGCACGTGCGTCTCCTCATCCCTCTTTCTTCTTTCCATCGGTCTCTTTCCTCTCTCTCTCTCTCTCTCTCTCTCTCTCTCTCTTTCCATCTAGTTCGGCTTATCCCGGTGGTAGTCATGGAAACACAGGGGTCGGAGCCGCCCCTGGCCGCCAATCAGAGCTCGCGGCCAGGAGGAGAGAAACGAGCGATGAGCCTTCCTCGCTTCTACCCCCGCCCCATCGGCCGTCCATCCCTTCTCTCCTCTCCGTCCCTCGCCTCCGGCTTGGCTGAGATTCTCGCTTGGGAGGAAATCTTGACCGGGCGTGCCCTGCATCTCTGATACCACCTCTCCTCTCTCTCCCTCCCTCCCTCCCTCCCTCCCTCCCTCTCTACGTCTTTTTCGCTCTCGAACGTCCTTCTTCCACCTTTCTCCCCGCTCCAGGCCCTTCGACGAAAAATCCTCCAGTCGTCTCGGCACGGCAAGTCCATCTATGTGTTCGTGGCTTTCTATTGCTTTTGGACCAAGGATCGCTACTTTCGAATTAACCTTTCTGCTTGTTCGGGTAGATAAAGAGAGTGGGAGAGGGTAAAGGGGGAAGGTTGCTTCGGGGGATGGAAAGATTCGTTCGCTCGGAAAGAGTTAGATTCTCCCAAAAAAAAAAAAAAAAGAAAAAAAAGAAAAAAAAGAAAAAAAAAAGCAGAAAAACAGAAAAAGAAAAAAAAGGAAACTAAAAAAAAGAGGAAAAAGAAACTCGCAGTCTTGGGAAAATTATTGCGCCGAGAAAGGACATAATAACGGGAGACGAATAAAACAAATGCCTGATGCGTGATACTTAATGACGACAATATTATTTCGTTATATCCATTGGTAATATCCATCTTTTCGACTTTGTCACAGGTGAAAAGCCGCACAAGTGTCAAGTATGTGGCAAGGCGTTCTCGCAGAGTAGCAATCTGATAACGCACTCGAGGAAGCACACGGGATTCAAGCCGTTCGCTTGCGAGCTTTGCGGACGAGCTTTCCAGAGGAAGGTCGATCTGAGGAGGCACCGCGAGACCCAGCACGCCGATCTTGGCACGTCCCATCGGCCGGCTATGGCCGCGATTCCACCTCAAAATTCTTTGCCAACCGGAAATCCATCGATAATGCAATGAAAAGCGTAGCCTTTCTAGCGAGAGAGGGATTCTCAGCGATCGGGGAAAGTACGGATTAGGAAGGACGGACGGATTTGAAAGTCCACGCATCGTCCTCGTAAATATAAATAGCGAAAACGATCGACTTCGTAGACGACTGCTGAACGACTAATTGCCGGAAGAGTGCAATAGATGGAGCGGAGGATCTCTGAAGGAGGCATACGGGAACAAAAAAAGTTGTTTTTGATTTCGATGCGTCAACTTTTGCTCCGTTGATGTTATCGACAAAAGACGGCCGCTCTCGACGAAACGAGCCGCGTAAAGATTCGTTGGCTCCCGATGGGGCTCACGATCGTTAAGACTAAGATGAGCTGGTTAAGAGAGCAACGTCCGCGTAACGTAGCACAATCGAAATCGAATCCTTCGTTTCCGTCTCGAGGGAATATTAAAGAAATTTTATTTCGATCGGCCATTACCTTATCGCGCGATCGATCCTCATCTTACTTCTCTTCTCGCTTTTTCCTAGATATTCGCGTGGTATCGGATCAAACGATCAGAACGATATCGTCTGATATCGGCCGATTAGAATCGACATTCCTTCGAAATGGTAGTATCGCGAGATGAATGGGCGTGAAAGAAAATAAGAAAACGAGAAAAGAAAGAGAAAAGTGTAAAATAACGTTGTTCTTATAAATTATCTGTTGTTTTAATACCTCATGCGAGGTGGGGGTTAAATACATAAGTACGTAGGCGCATTTTAACGCATACGTTGCCGTTGTCGTTCTTTGTTCGTTCGTCGATTTAAAAGGAAAGAAAAGAGAAAAAACAAAAACTCGTTTAGCGAATAACAGACGAACACACACTGACACACACACACTTTGCATATCTCTTTCGCGAAGAGGAAACATCACCCCTACCTCTGGATCGCAACTGTGACCAAACTTGTAAATAACACCGTAGACCGTATCTCTTTTTAGTATAATAAGCGTTTACTCGTGCGTACGTGCGCGTACATACATATGAATGTGGATATAAAACGACTCGAATCTATAAATATAAATAGAGAAGCGCGTCGCTCCGATCTAACCTATTTTTTGTTCGCACTAAACTCACCCTCCTCGACGAGAGAAACTATATTATGTACATTCGATTCTTTCTCCTTCCTCTCCTCCTTATGAAACTTTTTATTGTTATACCACTGATATCATTATGTAATTATTGTAATTAGAACTCGCTATTAATACTATTACAATTATTATTATTACTATTACTATTATCATCATCGTCATCATCGTCACCATCGTCATCGCCGTCATCATCCTCATCATCATCATCATCATTATTATTATTATTATTATTATTATTATTATTATTATTATTATTATTATTATTATTATTATTATTATTATTATTTTTATTATTATTAATTATTATTATTACCAATAAAAGCTGTTACCATTTGTAAATTGTTCGTCGGCGATGAACGAACGAGAGCAACGCGACTCGTTCCGGTGTCGAAAGCATTTCTCCCATTTTGCCTTAGACAATGTTGAGAACGATTAATCGAGATGGTCGAATCTGACGAAGCAAAAGATCACGGTCATTTTGACTAGGTTGTGTAATTCATGGTTAAAGGGCCGATGCCAATTAAGCGGGGTGCTCCCGAGAAGAACCCCTTAACGGTCTCAATATGTTTTCCGTCGAGTTTCCCTAAACTTCTGCATCGGTTCCTCTTTATTTATCTCTTTTCTCGAGCGATCCTCTTCGCTTTCTGTCTCTTTCTCTTTCCTTCATCGGACTCGTAAAAAACAAGATTTGGCGAGGATGTTTTTGAGGAATGATTTGCTTCGCATGAAGGACGTCTCGAAGTTGGAAATTGAGAGAGAGAGAGAGAGAGAGAGAGAGAGAGAGAGAGAGAGAGAGAGAGAGAGAGAGAGAAAAAGGTAGACAAAGGGCGAGAGAAGACGGAGGGAGAGAGAACATTACGGCACTGACTGCACGACACCATGACGCAGCCACGGGAGCAGATTGGACAGTTATTGCATTCTGGGTAAGATTAATTGATATGGGACTCGGGCCTGCGGGGTGAAACGTACGGGGCTACGCTCGCCGCTTAAACCGTGTCTCAGGCACTGGCTTGGGATGAGAGAGCGGTGATTAACCAATTGCACCGTTGAACGAACTGGAACCGAAAGCCACCCCTCTCCGTCTTCCTTTCACTCTCTCTCGCACGCATACTCTCTTTCTCTCTCTCTCTCTCTCTCTCTCTCTCTCTCTTACCAACCCTCGTCGCTGCTCCCGACGCCGTGCTCGCTCTAATAGCCATTGAGTAATGGAGAGGCTCTCATTATTAAATAGCGCAGGATAAATGCGCGCTTGCGTAGCTATGCGCTCGTAGACGCGCGCCCAGCGACGTGATTATCCTTGATATCGCTGTTGGAACGAAGGAATCCTCATTAACCGCCAACACCCATTTCAAGATATCGCCTACTCGACCTATCCGATTACACTTTCGAGGGATTTCTTTCGACGGAAATTTTTTCATGTCATTCGGCTGCGATTGTTATCTCAAGGTAGTTGCAACAATTTGCAACAAGATGTTTATGATGCAATTTACAATATTTTCTATATCTATAGAAAGGTAAGCTCGATCGTCGAACGAACAAAGTTTATTAAATATTTGGACGTTTGCCTATCGTAGAAAAATAATTAAATATTAATGTCTACGAAGTTATGCTTGGGCGGCTCGTTGTTGTCCGATATCAGTATAAGAAATTGGGGGTTAAAACCGATACAGCGATATTTTCAGAAGAACATCGTCGATCGTTCCAAACTTATTTTCGATAAACTGTAGCAATTTTGAGTTGGAGTCAATATTCGAACGAGAAACGAGCACCCAGGGCATCGTGCTCGTTTCTTTTTCGTCGTCCTATTCGAATCGTCGTCGTTCGAAACTCTTACGAATAACTTTGAAAGGATAAGTATTGCATATTCCCGGCCGCGAGAGGATACACCTTACGACTATTAAGATATTCACGGCTCCACGGAGGACACCCTACTTTGAAATATGGCCCAACGGGTCAACGTGAGTATACCTCGAAGCAGCGAGCGCCCTTCTTGCCATCTTTTCCTCTCTCTCTCTCTCTCTCTCTCTCTCTTCATCCCCTTTCTTTCTCACTCCTACCTTTGCATTACGAAAAGTAAGGGGAAGCGTGGCTTTGGACGACATCGTAGATTCGGCTGAGAGAGAGAGAGAGAGAGAGAGACGGTGTCCGAAGCAACCCTCCTTTACCAGCTTCTCGTGGTTTTCCATATTATTTACAGCCTCGTCCTACGCGTTACGCCACAATAACTCGAGCAAGCGAGTCCACGAATGCGACCATGTCGGCAAATTGGTGGAAACCAAGGATGTCGTAACGCGTTCTCCTGGCTTGACTCTACACGTGCATAGATACATTATATGTACATACATACATACATACATACATACATACATACATACGTATCTATGCCCTTCCGAGGCATGACGTATTAACTGTGCGGTACGATGCGAATAGCGTAAATATGTGTGCTGTAGATAATCTTGCTTTCACCTTAGTGCCGACCACGATATCTTCGACTTGCACAAGGTGACTTTTATTTTTCTCTCTGGCATTTTTATTGCCTCTTTATATTCCGTATACATCTACGTATTTAATGGTATAAAATATAAATATAATTCTTATAGATCTTTTAGAGATCGCTTTAAAAGGGAAGGTAAAATCGCGAGTTTCGTATCGGCCGATTATTCGCCTAGTCGGCCCGGCCCCGTAATAATATCGCGTACGTACTCATGTTAACGCGTTATATTGTAATTTATCTTATACGTTCGCATTTGCGTTAAAATTAATCAACTTAATTACCCAAAGGCGGCAATGTACCCATTTTATTAAATTTCTCTATCGAAGCGTACAATTGCACTTAACTTAATTAAACTATTATCTTAAATCGTAGAGCGGGAGAGTCTCGCGACAAGCGAGGAAGGACGTTGGCAAAGGCGATACGCATCGGCGATAGTCGAAACGCGAGTAAGCCTCTTTCGCGAGTTAGAACTTGGCTGACGACAAGTTTATCGTGGAATCGTGGAAAAAGCATAACGCTGAACGTACGCGAGTGCGCGCAGGCAAATCTCATTTCCGCGAAGCTGCGCGAGTCCCCTCGTATTATGGGGATTTTCCTGTCACAGGAGTAATCGGAATGGGCGAGGATTAAAAAATGTCAATTTCCAATTATCGTCAGCGCGGTGTTGCGCGGACATACGGGTAATGGAATTTTTGAAAAGGAGATTATATTTTACTCTTTATCCAATTTTCACTTTGGCCGGTATCATCCCGTCCTGCTTCCCGCCTCTCGATTTCTCGCGCACATTTAGAGGACCTATCAAGAAGAACGACTGAATTTTGTCTTGGTTGAAACGAGGACGCTTCCTCGTAGAATTCGCGAGGACGGGGACGTTCGTTTAATTAATTGAAAATGAATTACCGAGACGCCTCGTAATATTCGAGAGGTTGTAACCGGTCGTTACTCTTTTCTTTCTGCACATAACGAGGCCGCTCTCGCTCTCTTTAACTAATCAACTTTCGTAAGATCGAGGTTGCGACAAGCTGACGCGGGAGTTGTCATTTGTCAGTAGGCTTTTCTAATAACGAGCCGAGTTCTTGAACGAGTTTAAACAAATAGCTCGTCGCAAGGCACGAAGAATAAAACAAATGGTTGCTACCGCATTCGGGGAAAGAAAGGAAGAACCGACGGCACGCTTAGGTACGATCAATCAGTCGTCTTTGACCGGACCGACACCTTAATACAGTCAAGAATCGATCGAATTTCGGAGTTCGGTCTCTTGAAATATTTTCCGCGATACGTCCTTTGGGATTGAATCTTTGAGACGATCCATGTTGGTTGAAAAGGACCTACCTCTCATCATATCTCTTTCCCTTTTCATTTACAAAACGCGTACGGCAAATTGTATATGATTATCGTTGATTAAATAATATAAGTCGGATTAATATAAGGAAGAAACGAAAGAAAATAATGAAAAAGACTTTCGTTCGGTGCTCGAATAAATGCCTTTAAATATCTAGAATATGTAAAATATTTAATGGCGATCGGAAAAGTTGAAACGGTTCGGAGGCTAAATCGATCTATTAAGGGGCCCGATAAATGGAGAAAGAAACGATCGACGATAATCTAGGAGTAACTTTACCGTAAATACGCGGATAGGCGATGACGCCATTCCCTGGAGAGATCGATTCATTACAGATGTTAAATAAATGATAGGGCATCGGTACGCTCGTTTTGAAAATAGCTATCGGCTATTCGTGCCTGGCTAGTCGTATTCCCAAAGAGCGATTATTCCTCTGTCGACGTCGTAGCCTCTTGGGCGAAATCAACTCCCGAGGATGTGCACAGGGTCACGTTGCGCCGCGACGCGATGTATCTCCTTCGCATCTAACATTCATGATCGAGGAACTTTCTTTCCATCTCCTTTCGTGCGTCGTCTTAACTAACAACGAACTTTTAGCTTCAAACGTCGGCAGTTTAACTCGTAGAAATAACATTTTTATCGTTGTTCCACGTTTACGTTTCGTTCTTAATTAGCACGATGAAAAATTCCATTCTCGAAAGTTGAACGGTTCGACCCGTTGCTTTTGTAAAAATCGAATTAGAGAGTGAGAGAGAGAGAGAGAGAGAGAGAGAGAGAGCGCGCGCGCTCCCGATAATGATATCTTATTTACGTGTCGCGCGCATAATTCGAGAACGGGACCGTCGATCAAGCGGCCCTATCAGCGTCTACCTGGACCACGTAGTAGTCGTAACTCAGTTTCGAAACGGATCGTCTCCCAGGAATACTTTATGCGTGCCGTAGGTCGCATCGCAAGGAACGGTAGGAGGGAAAAGAGACTTTAAGGATTCTAGACGCGGCGGTACCGGGCAACTGCATCCGGCAACCTTAAGAAGGGCGTAGCTCTAGCGATACACCGTACTATAGCGCTTTCTTCGAGCCTCCCTTCGACCGAAACCGAACGAGAAGGAGAAAGGAAGGGGCTGAAGTCGCACTGAGGATAATCGTATAAGGATAACTGGCAGAGCCGCGGACGGATATCAACTTTTGATCCTTCGATATCTCGCAGAAGCATCAGGGAGATTCGTATCGGCGGCGGCGGCGGCGGCGGCCGCACCGCGCCACGCCGGCGTCGGTATTCAAACGGGTCTAACTCGATATAAGCGACGCTCCCAAAGGTATCGCTTTTTGCTAGGGCGAGGAACGAGGGACACTCCCTCTACGACCCTCTTTCTCTTTAAAAGCGTACGCGCCAAAGAATAAAAGTATCTTATTCCTCGACGAGCGTCAATTCGATTTGCATCCTTGGCTGAAATACACCGAAAATGTCACCTTCGTTCGATCCTTCTATAACGTCAGATATCCTTCGACGAAGGAGAGCGATCTCGCGTCTACGAAAAGATAATCGTTCGCGTTCGCGCGAGATCTCGTATAGAAATTTGATACGGATATATCGATTTCATTTACATTTTCGCGCCAGGGATACGCGCCAGTCTTATTTAATATTTCATCCCTTACAAATATCTTGAAGATTTCCTTTTTCTTTTTCCCCCTTTCTATATTTCTCTTTTATCCGTCGTGTGTTTTATCGACAGGACAGGCAAATAATCTTTAGCATTTATCCGTTTCCACGTTACACACCGAAGCTAATAGTTTTCTCCACGAGTTAACATTTTCCGTGGTCGATAAACTAGGGATACCCAAAAGCTCGAACGGTAGTACGGCAGATTTCTACGGTAAGCGACTGTCTTGGGTTTAAATGATATCTCTTAATATCGTGTAACATATTGAAACGTGCGCAGGGATTTACATTACCGACACGGACTGACCAATCCTAATCGATAAGAATCGCGCGATATTTTCTTCTTAAATTTCGAAATAAAATCACAAATGGGCGGCGACTTCGTAAAAATTGAACTTATCGGAGAGTTTTATATCACATGGTCACGATAAATACGACAGTATTTAGTATTTTACGTTTTGATATAAAGTAGATGTTGCTAGAGGGGGATAAGGATAGAACGAACGATTAAAACGAAAATCGAGCTATACTTTATTATGCTATATTTGAATATTAGCCATATCCAAGAGTACGCCATCGCAGTTTACAGGAATGCGTTTTAATTTATTCGTAATCGTGTCGCTATAAAATGATTAAAAGACAGAGAGCTCGATATCTGTCGCGCCTTCGAATTATCTTCGATTATTAAATGCTTCTCGCTCGGAGGATGGAGGACTTATTGTTGATTTCGCTAATATACTTTCGCGGATGAGAAAATGAATGTTGCCGATCCGATGCTAATCGTCGTGCGCTAAATCGCATATCGATCGATTTACGATCGATCCTTTCTACGCGATAAGAAATCGATAGGTTCTCGCTCGCGAGTAAAAAAGGCAGTAACACGTAGACATATCGAGAAGAGAACGAACGATGAGTATCTAATCGGATATAGCGTATAATTAACGATTGAACGATTTACGAAAAGTAAAGAGCGCAAACGTCCCTTGTCTTTGACAGTTTGTTTATCGGAAACATTGAAATCTTTAAAGCTCCCTATTCTAATTAGATTCCATCGTGGCAATCGCAGATTCAAAAATCCGGTGATAGATCGAATAATTTCGCGCGTTATAAAACGACGACTTGGAAGATCGTTGGATATACATTACATATACGTACGAGAGCGAACAAGTCGCAAACGATTAGAATATGCGCGAACGCTTGGATAAAGGAAGACGCGTTTAATCGAAATCGAAATCGAAATCGAATTCTAAATTCTACGATAATTCGCTGCTGGCAGTCAGCGTCCCATTTATAAGATATCCTTGAGAAATCTTGTTGCCAAGAGGCTTGGGTAGCTCGGTAGTTGTCTCGTTGTAAAAAAAAAAAGAAAAAAAAAAGAAAAAAAAAAGGAAAAAAAAAGAAAAACGTAACGATATATGACAACGTTTCCTTTTTGTTTCCGTTCTCTCGTCAAACACAGGAAAAATGATGGATCGTGTTTTGCTTTTATATGTACTTTTAACGATGTATACGCGTCTACGCTCGTACGCAAGTACGAAATCCTGTAAATGTAATCGGAGAAGAAAGGCTTCGGTTTGTAACTCGAGGTGTACATAGAAAACTCGATTAGAGCGCTCAAAACTTCACGGTATATCTCGTACGATCGACCCGTACCTACACGCACGCACATGCACGTACGTATGTATATTTATATACATACATACATATATATATATATATATATATATATATATATATATACACATACACA
Source organism: Vespa velutina (assembly GCF_912470025.1). NCBI lineage: Eukaryota > Metazoa > Arthropoda > Insecta > Hymenoptera > Vespidae > Vespa > Vespa velutina. The sequence continues at coordinate 72,806 of NC_062197.1, forward strand.
CACACATATACATATATATATATATATATATATATATATTTATATTTATTTATTAATTTATTTATTTATTCATTCATTATTTAAGTATTCATTTAATAATCTGGCAAGCTTAGCAACAAGGTAGAGGTACACATAATTCGTAAGCTGTTTACCTTACGAACGTCGCACGCGTACTACGTGCAAAATCTTGTTTGGCACTAAAAAAAACTCTTCTTCGTATGATAATAAATTCAACCGTTACATTTTCGTTCCATCATAATCATTAAATCGGTCACGTCGAAAGCATCGAGCTTTCTTGTCGACTAGCCCCCCCCCCCCCCCCCTTTGCTGTTCCTTTAGCCATTACGCATTCGCTACATTCTCGAAACAAATGAACGCATAATTAATTCTCAGGCCTAACTTCGTTTATATTGTAGGTACGTCATATATATATATATACATATACATATATATATATATATATATATATGTACATATATCATTTATCATTGCGATCTACGAATGTGCAGACCTTGGTACTCCTCGTTAGTCAAAAGAAGGCGAAATCGCGGGAGAGGGGAGGGAGGTGGCGAGAAACTGCGTACTCGGATTTTCACGTAATACGGATTTTTCTCGTCGGTAATATTATGTTTAGCTTAAATTTGAGGGTACGATTCAACGATATATTTTATTCCACTAGACTTAAATAATTTGTAATAATAACAATTTAATAATGATGATGATGATGATGACGATAATAAAACGAGTAGTAAATATAATATCTATCTATATACGAACGAGCGTATCAATATAATTTTCTTCGACACCGTACGTGGATTAACTCGATCAACGCTATCTCGACTTTCGTCCTTAATCTTCCTTCTATCGATAGTTTGGCGTAGTTCGCCATTAGCGTCCCTTTATTCGTCTTCCTAATCTCCGATAATCGTCGATCAACGTGCCTCCTTGTTTAATAATTTTTCAAGTAGTACACACACGTGCGTACACCCGATCTAACATCATTCGAGAAAGATAATTCGAGCTGACAATAGTGAAAAGAGATGTAGAAATTCGACAGGACTAACTACCGAAAGACGGGTTGCGAGATAACTCGGTTACGATCGAACACGACCTTAGGAAGGAGGGAAAGCGTTACTTTCTCGTTTTTCTTTCGACAAATTCGACGAATTTGTATTCTCCTCGCGCGTATATGTATTTGCATACCACATGTGTATATATTCTTTATTTTCCTTTCTCCTTATAGAAGAAGTCCTTAATCTTTAGGAAAGTCGCTTTTCCTCCTTCCTCTTTTTTTTTTTTTTTTTTTTTTGTTTTTATAACACCTAATAAGATCTTTCGCTTATTCTTGTAATCGTCTATTCGGCGTACGATCGGCCCCGTAGGATTAGTTTTTTCTTTTCGAAGGAAAATCCTTTCGATAAGTTTTCGATGCGTGGCAGGCTGAGTTAATAAGAGGGTCGACGATGCGCGGCTTCATCTCCGATGCAGCTTCCATCCGCTTGGCCTGCTACTGTATGGAACATGTCAACGGATGCGACATAGCGTGATCTAGCAGTATGGGAGTACCCGCGGCCAATTCCGTTCTAGCATCGCCGCAATCGTCGTCGCAGTCGAAATAGTTACTCTGAAATTAAATCGAAAGAGGATAACGATTAATTCATTGAATCATTAATCAAAATATAAAACGCAATCTACTGATATATTCATAGGAAATACGGTGATTAACGAACAAAGAAATTCATAGCGATACGGACTTTTACGAAAAGTATAAATCCGACGCGATTTACTACTTACTTACTTACTCAATTACCACGTAAGACCTATTGTCTAATTGTTTAAAGAGCCTTTAATAAATTGGACCTCGGAGCGATCTATTGTTTCCCTTAAAACCCAGGTTATCTGGATTCGGCGATTCATTTAAAATGCTTTCAAACGGAACCGAGGCGAAAATAAACAGAAGGATTACTTTTCAAATAAATTTCTTCTAAAGGGTCGCTCTCTCTTTGACACCGCTTTAGGTTGTTGCCGATCTAAATGTATAATTGGCTCGGGCAAACGAGGCCAATTACGCGTCGAGTCTCGAACGTTATTGGTGCCGAAATTTCTTATGTAAAAAAATTTCTTAGATAAAAGTCGTGTTTTATTATGGAAACGCGTAATTATATATAATTATATAGAAACGAATGGTACGTATATTGGTACGACGATTACCTGACAGTCAATGCATCGGCAACTGTCAGTCAGAGAACAGGTAAGTCCAAGAATTTCTACGGCCTCCTTGTAAAGTTCAGCGCTTGACTTTCGTTGCCTCGGCGGCGAGGTAGGCGCGCTGACTGTACCGGTACCCGATGGTCTTCTGCCGCTCTTCAGCCTCGAGGAGGATTCTCGAGACAAGGAGGAGGTCGTCGTCGATCCTCTCGGTCGATTGTCATTACTTAGAAGTGCTCGTCCTGCCGGCGATGCGAATAGCTGCAGCATATCCATGTCCTAGGAAGAAAGAAAATTATTAATTAACGAAGACCCATTGTCCTATAATGGATTTAGAAGATGGCCAGAATCTCACCAACGGAACAATCTCGCTAACTCTAAATTATTGTCCTCGATAATTATCCGTCCAAGTGGCAACGTATGTACCTCGTCACTTTTTGATTAACGAGATTTGGTTAACCTCTCCCTTAACGATTTCGATCTCGAGCTAGTAGGCGCGAAGAGCTATAGCGTGAAAGGAACAAGAACTGACCTTTTCTCAATCCCTTCCAACCCGAGTAACTTACTTACTTACTTAGTTACTTACTTACTTACACTTAGGCCCTACCGGGAGAAATCGGTTCAATCGAGGCGAAACATCGATTCGTGGATGAACGCAACCCTGACGCAATTTTACGATCTCGTATCATTTACAATTCTCTGTTATCGGATGAGCGCTAACGCTGACCCTAACAATTTAATCGATTGAACGTACGATCGAATCTAGAGGAAAACGAACATCAGCGTAGACTTATTTCTTTTGTCCATCGACGGATCGTAGTAAAAATAGATCGGTACCTCTTGGCAAATATAAAGGAGTAGTATCTATTCGAGGGTCTTCGTGTATCGGAAGAAACGAGATTTGCAAATTCAAAGTCGAACGATGGAGTTTTTAAATATTTATGGCATGGATCGTAACGCTACTATACTCTACGACGTACTCTCGATCCGTATTTATAATTCTCGCTTCCAAAATCGTCGATCGTTTTTAATTACGAGTACCGCCTCATTAAATCCTTCGACTGTCCGGACCATAACCATCCTTTTTCCCTTTAGGAAAGGAGAAGACGACGGTGCCGTGTATGATTGTTAACGTTATCGTAGGAGGAATGCAGAAATCGTCATACCGGAAGAAAATAATTGGAAATGTCCCAAGAGAACTGCGAGTTCGTTTCGCTATTCGATTTACTTAGAGGAGAGAAACTGGGGTAATGCGAACCAATGATTATGTCGAGTTGGCACCTACGGGCTCTCAAGGAGACGTCGCTTTTCGAAAATTCGCGCCTCACTTATTTTCACCCATTCCTATTATGCTTAACCGTGGTTATTTATAAAACTAGTTTGAAATGGCTCCTGGATGAATGAAACCTTTCGAATCGTCCAAACGACGCAAACTTTTCGTAAAATATTTGACATTATTCTCCCTTACGTCGCTACGTGATTTCTTCGGGAAAGGGAATATCGAAAGATGCGACGATAAAATGGAATAGAATGGAAAAGCGATAAGAAGAACTACTAGTCAGAAATTATGCAAGTAGCGTTCTGAGAGAAAACTTTGGACGATGCCGTGAGGGATTTTCTTTGGTCATGCTCGAAGTCCGCAACGATTTTCCGGCTTGGAGCTATTTCACGTCGATCGAGATCATATGCGTTCGATATTTCATTTGATCGAGGGAGCGGAAGGTGAAAGGAATAGAGCGTCTTGTTCGGGACGAAAGGGAATGCGAAGCTTACCGACGACAGTGAATGATTTCTCCATCAGGCGCGATAGCGTGAGAGAATTCGAGTTCGATCTATCCCTAGGAGAATCTAGATCTCACTTTAGATTCTTTTCGATCGTACACTCGTTCTTATTGCCGGAAAGGCCAAAGAGAATTGTCTTTTTCTTTTTCTCCTCGCGCGGATCGTCGCTCGTACGACGGAATACGATGTATAACGACAATAGTACACGTATAAAGTGCGGTATAGTAACTAAAGCGAAAAGTGAAAGATACGGACGCGCTAATTGAGGAGAGATACCTCTCTCTTATCCGAGTCAACGACGATCCTTACCACATTGCTTTTATTTCGCGCACGCCATCACCCCAGTCGCACCTATTCTCCTCATCCACGGTCTTTATTATCTCAAGCGGTAACAATCGATTATTGGCACAGCTACGCTAAAAAATTCTTTTAATCGTCCAATTAATTTTCAAGCTAGACTAATTTTTACGACCTTCTTTCTCCTTTTCTCTCTCCGTTCGCAGGAAGATCGCCGACGATCGGACAAATTCGACATTTCCTCCGACACTATTCGCTCTAGCTTACGGGCCGAGTGAAATAATCTGTATATTAACGCGAACGAACAAGAGCTCGATCTCGAATAACATTTTTCCTTGCGATGGAATCGTTCGTTAGCATCGCATGGCGTTACGTTTTTCAACGTTCGCAGAACGATCCGTTGGCAACTAAAAGCAATTATCGATCAATTACAGGACGCAGCGAACGTAGACGGGTCATCGCCATCATCCATTTGCCCGTTAACTGCGACTGCTACTATAACGATGCGACTAGATGTTCCAATTAAAAAGGTGGCCCGCGTACCAGAAACTCATTAGATTAATTAAATTCTACGTTTTTTTTTTTTTTTCTTTTTATTTTTTTTAATAGCATGCCGTGGACGATGATGCGTGAAATTTTTGTGAAGAAAACAAAATACCCCACACGAAATACACAATTGAAAAAAATTTCTCTTTGTTGATCGATCAATGTTTATTCCATTTGTGAAGATGTTTTCGTTAAAAGGACATTTAGATTAATTAATGACTTATCGGCCGAGCTTAATGCATTCGTGACAAACGGGATAAAAAGCGTTTTAAGCAAATAATTATTTTCGAAATTACAAATTACCGCGCGATCCTTTCGAAAATCGTCAAGAGGTATCTGCTAATTACCGGATAATTGGTAATCGCTTCGGACGTTAAATGGAGAAGCTAATGCGAAAAGAGTAATTCGGTCGACAACGTGCCTATGCTATTAGTCGAACTAATTTATTAATTATCCGTAAATGATCGTAACGAATTTCTCTCTCTCTCTCTCTCTCTCTCTCTCTGCATCACTCTCTCTTTCCGTTACCGAAAACTTGCATGAGAGCACGAACTAATCCTCGATCGGGAAAGATTGTAAAGGATTAAAACCGGCCCTTTTCTCGTCGAAGGAAAATATAAAAAATTTCGAAGGGAGATTTTGAAGAAACGATAACGGCGATATCAAATAAAAGCATAATTATTATTATTATACGTTTTAACAGATCCTATTCTCCCTCTCCTGTTTCGTGGTACCCTTTGGATATGTGTGTGTACACGCACGGACAACGTGGGTACCGGACCGTTCAAGGGACGTTTAACAGAGACTATTTCAACTAGTACAGTTCGTTTGGGCTAATGCAGTAACGTGTTCGCGTTTGAGGCGTGAAAACCAATCGTCCTCGTAACGATTTATTCGAACGCTTGGCCTTTTTCCTAATTACGGTAAAAACCGTAATTATCCATTGTGATCTTCTTTGAAATACTTTGAAGGAGGAAGGAGGATCGGTGGATGCAACGAGATTTCAAGTTGAGTCTAACTTTTAATAAGATTATTAAGGGAGCAAAGGTTCTTAAAACGGGATATGTACTTGCATACGTTACGTGACATGATGCAATGACTATATCCGAAATATGGAAAAATATCTGTTAAGTTCGTATTAAATTTGTATTCTTCTCAAATTATTAGCCTCGAAAACATTTACGGTTAAATAATATATCTAGATGAGAAATAGAATCTTTATATACGTATATGTGGCTATCGCTTATACTCACCGGCAAGGACTCCGGAGTATGGTCCAGCACGTATATGCTGTTTGTGTATCCGTACAACATCGTGTCCAGATCTGAAAAGCAAGGAGGAAGGAAAACATTAAATTGGTTTCGAACGTTCGCGCGCCACGCCGCGCCACGCCGTATTTACCGACGCGAGACTCCGTTCTACAAAGCACTGCAATATCCCCTTTATATATACATACATACATACATATATATATATATATATATATATATATATATATATATCTAGACGCAGTATTCTAATTTACGTGCATTCCCGCAAAACGGAGAGCAGCAATTTCCTAATCTGCGTTCACAGGAAATACGGTCAAGAGGTTCGCGCCAAGTCTCCTATAGAATTCGTTACGACGCTCTTCTCGAATCATCATTGCCACGAGCCTTCCCACGAACGATCAATTCGTCGTACACTTTTCTATTAATAATTAACGACAGGAATTATTTCTATTGGTTCTAGTGTATACTATCCGATATATCGCTTGAAAGGATTCGCCGAGTCGATCCGTTCGGATTCGTGCGCCAGGTTGGATTATAAACGAACGTATCTATCGTGATATTGCGTTAAAAACGAGAAACAAGTAGTATTTTAAAAGTACATGCAGATAGGTCCTCCTTTCTCGAAGGTAAATAAATCGATTTATAAGAGCATCGAACTGCAGTAATCTTCGGGATTAGCCGTAGTTACGTCCTCGAGCGACTATAATCCCATATACGTAGAGTTCGATTTACGAGCAAAAGAGAGGGAAATAGAAGCCGAGGGATGGGATGAATAGAGAGAGAGAGACGACCGTTTCGATCCTAGGCGAGGCGATTTTTCGGAAAAAAATTATTGCGCGATATTCCGTGCGCGGATATCCTTCGATGGACGAGAGAGGCACTTTGATATCGCTTGTCGATCCATTTTCATGCAAACGGTTCCGACCCTTCACCGATACGCTTGCCTTATCCGAGAAAATAAGTGTGAAAAAGAGCTATGCACATGTACATGTATGAAGGATACACGTTGAAAGAGAAGCGAGAGAGAGAGAGAGAGAGAAAAGCTAGCGATATATTCGCGTGAAAATCAATCCGATTGTGAAAGCAGTTTCATCGGTCGACGTTCGGGAGCGATTTTCGCGATCGATTCTCGGCGATCGATTCGAGAGAACGTATCGAGCCGAAACCTGACAGTCTCTCGTCATCCCCGGCCCCGGCGGGAATTTCAATTTTCGTCCTATACAACGACGAGTTTATCGAGCGACTCACCCAACGGCAAGTTTTTATTGAAAATCCTGCGTGGCGCCGAGGTGTCGAAAGACCACCGTAGACTCTTATTCATTCCCATTGAAAATAAGAAAAATACGCGATTGGTCCATTCGGTATAGGTAGAGAAAAGGTAGACAGACGCGAGCACGATTAGGAGCACCAACACAAAGTAATGGGTGTATCAGCTTCGCGATCCCGCCGACGATTTATTTAGCCAACTGGATCATTCCACGAACAGCGTGACATCTCGGGCGGACGAGCTTCGCGAGAAGCGAAATTTTTCATTGCAGTGCGCTTCGTGTTACGGGAGAGCACAGTTTCCGGCCAGGCAATTTCGGTCGCACCATTCGTACGAGCTGGGCACAGTTTCCACGGCGGAAATAACGCATGAATATATCTCGCTGATTGTTTCGTGACCGTACAATAGAGATAGCTGGTCTTTTTTAGTCTAGCTCTGATCGTAAGAAAGCGACGAAAGAACTGGAAGCATCTCGGTAACGTCGAAGCTTCGATGACAATGGAATTTTGATGGTTTAAAAATATTTCACCTATTCCATACGTCCATTTGAGAAACTTTTCGCGAGTCGTCCTTTTCCCGCGTCGAATCGCGCGAATCTATTAATACTAACGGACGTACGGATAAGGATCACTCATAGGAACCGCCGATACCTGAAATGAAACATTCTGCCGCGAATTTTTTTCGCGAATATCACCGATAAATATTTATATGAATACGTATATGTCGACGTATAGGCTGCAACGTGAAAATGAACGTATCAGATTTTTATATTCGTACGTAAACGTCGAGCAACGCGATGCTTCCCGTTTTGACTCTTTTATTACCTCGAGCGAGAGGTCGACCGACGAGCTTGAATTTTTCATCCATTTTTTTCGTTTGGAAAAACAAAGTAATTTATATTAACGAGCGCGCATCTCTTAAACGGTGCCATACCTACTCGCTTATAGTTTCGACAATATGGTAAACGTCGCGTTTCCTCGAAGCGTTTCTCCGTTCGAAGAAATCCAATTAAAGGGAATATATCGGGAAGTGTATAATAATACGCGCGAAAAAGTAGAGACGACTGACGTAACGTTAAACGCGATGGCAATATATACATATCTTATCTATACGTAGTAATCGGCTTTTATTACGGCTACCGTCAAGTCCCCATCCCCTTCCATTATCTTTTTTCTTAACATTCCTCCCCGTTCCGAATTCGAACCAAGAAAGAGCCGACGCGATGGGTTATTCGGCAACTCGTAAAAAAAAGAAGCCCGTGTGCTTTGCGCCTCGCGAAAATTTATTACTAATTACTTACTTTCCTATTCCGACCTTTCTTCTCTCCCCGCACATCGACCTACCTCATCGACCATTACTCACCACGAATTTGACAGCGTAATATTCTGCGCTCTCGCGAGAAACGCAAAGAGAACAATTAAGAAGAATCCCCGAGAATGCACTCGTATGATACGGCTCTGCATCTCATACGAGACGCGATTAAGTTTAATCCGCCTATGCTTTCATTCTAATCTATCTGGGATTTATCGATTTATTAATCGATAGCAACACGTTATTTTCTTTTAAACAACGAGGAAATACAAGCGCTAAATTATATAGGAAATATTCGACGAATCCTCGATATCGTTATCCTTACGCAAGCCGCGATTCGATTCTATTTGTGAAATGATCGGTATGTACGCGCATGGTTACTAATCGATCGTCGCTTATCCCAGTGATATATTTCGCGCGTACATTCGTACTTATGTACGCGCGAGGACGAATGTCAGTGGGGAGGAGAAATGATCGTTGGGGAAAAAGAAAAAGTCCAATTAAAGGGAGAAATATGAGCTACGCGTTATCGGACCCATATATATGTATGTATGTATATGCATTATATATATATATATATATATATATATATATATATACACATGTACATACGCAATAGCTACAAAATATTCAATGAGCATTCCGTAAACGCGATCGTACCATTTAATGCTTATAACGCACGCGATCCTCGCGCTATCGGCTTCGCAAATCGCGTCCGATTAATTCCGATGGCAAAGTCACGCGTAACGCGATACGTTTCGACCACCCTCGAATTCGGCATTAATCTCTCTTCTCTCTGTCATAGAGAAGCGCGATATACCGAATGATAGGTCAGCCGATATTTTTCATTTATTCGATATCATCTATTTCATTTGTTCCTTCGTACGATTATTGTTCGATGTTCCTCTTGGTATCTCCGGAGTATTTCGAAAGTATCTCTCGATACTTTGGACGGTCCGAGTAGGGCCTAAAGAAGAAGCTGAGATCTCCTGCGACGGGTTCACAAATCCATGTAGGAATTGCACCGAAAATGCAATTTTGCCGCGATCAAAGGGCAAATACCAAAGAGCGATCCTCCGTAGCCCTTGGCTTCTCTGTATCGCTATTGCGATATAATCGAGTGTATCCTGCATACGGTAACGCGCGAGACGATGGCGCGCGTATGCAAATTCCACATTGGCGAACCGTAGATCGGTAAACGCGAAATAGAATCGATATCGCATTAGGGAACGCACAAAGTCGCATAACCGACAGTCGGATTCTCTCCGTCCGATTTCGACGGACTAATAAATTAGATGAAAAGAGCCAAGGGAGAATGGACGGTAATGAAGGTACTTTTCTTTTTTACGTTCCCACCGCAGAATTTATCTACTTCCTACCGAAGAAACGGATCAAACAGGATTAAATTGCTTTCGTGCTTAGAATCAAGCGGATCGACCGATTAGGTAAATTTTTTCGTATATATTTTTCCCTTTGAAAGCCCAAATCGTCCTTATTATCTTTTTCTCCGTTTAAATTATTTCGTTCGTAGACGTTCGCTTGTTCGAAGGATAGTCCGCCTTTAAGGGAAAAAACCATGACGAGAGGCAAAGTTAGGCGGAGCAATAAATGATTAATTATAGAACGATTAGCTTTCCGATTGGACAATGCGCCTATTCTTTGCGTTATAAGATATAACGTAGTAGCGATCGTTGGAAGAAAATAATGGAAGGAGTTTATAAAGAGACGATATGCGACGCATGCGAGTACGCATAGAAGTACGTCTAGGCGAATCGATCGTAGAGGCCGATCTTGAGATTTCGCCGTTTGAGATAAATGGACTGCGAGAGGAGGGACCGATATCTCTTCCATAACCATATCAGATAGAGAAGAGTCGAGGATATATTTTTGCTATAGTGGTACAACTATCGATCGAACGAAATCCCAAGTTTCTCTGGGATTCACGAACGGCCGTGACCTAGTAAGGACCGTGAACCCAAAATGCCTAGCAGACCGAAGGCAACGTATCAAGACGAGTAAAGTTGGTTGGCCTTTGATGGTGTGCGAGGGCCAATCTCGTATAAGGAACGAAATCAAGTAAGGTCCTGAAACCGGAAGGTTCCGGGACCAGCCAACCACCGATTCGAGATTGAGAGCAAATACACGGAGGGCCACTTGGCTGGCGCTAAATAATTCATAGAGCCGCTTCATCCTCTATACGCCATCAGTGCCGCGCCACTAGCCATTCGACCGTTCATCACGGGCTATTGATTGGACTTGCCCTCTTGGTTCGGCACTTCCTGCCTCGGTACTTTGTCCTACGGCCAAGCACACGCCACGTACTTATTTCCTACGAACCTGAACAAACTCGAAGATAGGATAATCGAATTAACGTTTTATCTCGAAAATAATCGAAATATTTTTTAAGCGGATAGTCGTTGAATACGACCCCGTATAAGTGAATCTATCGGTTCTCTCCTTCCTACCCGCTAGATTATCCTAGATCTTAATCAAATGACTTCCCTTTCGTCCTTTCCTCGCCTGTCGGTCCAGTGACGTTTCAAAGCTCGACTCTACGTTTGCACGGAACAAATTGGAACGTTTACTCGAAGTCGCGAAACTCATCGAAGATAAACTAAATAACAACGTCCAAAATTGGATAACTTTATCGTCACTCGAGAAAAGGATATAGACGGATGGATGGATGGATGAATGGATAGGAGAGAAGAAGGTGAGAAGCCCTCGAAGACCGTCCCAACGCGAGATTTCCATTTTCGGGACATAAATCAAAATCCTTCATCGATCCGCACTCGATGCCGTGCTACGTTATACCTTTTTCACCGGCTTTTTCCTACGATGGCTCCGGTATTTTAAGAAGAAAAGTAAATAACGAACGTTCGAAATGGGCAACGATAAGGAGCTCGCGGGTAGAAGGTCGAAGCTTGAGGCATTCAAAAAGTTTTCTTCGGCCACCGGTCGTTCGGTCGGCCAGCCACCGAAGAAACAAGACCGAGATCCAGACGTTTCTCTCTCAGTCTCTCCCTCATTACAACCGGAAACTTTGGTAATTAGCTAAACTCGTTAAAATTTATATAGCACCGGCCTGATGAACACGAACGAATATAAGTAGAACATTGAAGAAAAAGTCGAAATTGTTAAGAGTCTTTCTCGTTTATTTTTGAGACTTAGATGCGACCGAAGCGAAACATCCGTCGTCCGCTTCTATAATTAACCGAGTAGCTCGTTTCGCTTCGCGATATTGGGGATGTTATGCGTTATCGACGAGGAGGAACGACATGACGCACGACCATTGCGATATAGGGAATCAAAATGAACGTTCCCGCTCGTTACTTGCGAGCTTTTATGTTATTAAACTGCTAATGGAGTTATAAAAGCCGACCGAGGGATCAAAGTTCGCTCGAGAAAATACGGAAGCTTTATCCAATGATCGACGAGAGAACTCGTAGAGGTCGTTTTTTAAGGCGTCCACGTCGCACCTAATAAGAAAATTTAAAAGCTATCGTATTTGAGATCGACGGATGTGCAATGAAAATTTATTAACGCAATTAAATGGCAAGAAGAAAGGGAGGTACTCTTTCGATGTGCGTGCTAATATCAAGAAGAAACCAGATGGCGAGCGAGTGAAACATCGAAACGATAAAAATCGTATAATTTTCAAGACTGATCAGACGATATTAAAACTTTCCCTCTTTCTTTCTTTCTTTCTTTCTTTCTTTCTTTCTTTGCTCGTCGATCTTTCTCTTGGGAATAATAATTCTACTTGTGGAATTCAATGTGGATACAAATAATGGTGAAGTTCATTAAAGTAATACGGTGCAGTTATTAAAACGAATACCGTTTTCATTCGACGTTGCGTTAATTAATGTCCGGATTAATTATCGAAGAACGAAAATTTCCGTTTCGGCATGTCCTTTTGCAATAGAAGATGATAATTAAATAACGAACGAGAAGATCTCCGTTGTCACAAAAGCGAGCAGCTTTACTGCTCGTAGAATGAAACTGGTCTCGTCTCGTTATCGTCGAATCAAAGATACCTGAGAAGCTACTGCTAATTACCCCCCCCCCTCTCTCTCTCTCTCTCGATTAATCCGATTAAACGGTCTTTTACGTTCGTAACTTTTCGCGTCGATACGATTCGAGTGCCGCATTGATACACTCCAGGCAGAGAAAAAGAGAGAGAGCATCGTAAACGCATTGCTTCAATTGTGCGTCTCAATAAAGTCAATAAGTGAAACGAACGTCATTACCAGTTACAGAAGATAGCTCCTATCAATGCGAAATCATTAGTAGAAATTAATGCGATTTCTATGGGAGCGTGCTTACGATATATGTATGTAGATATCTACTATCGGTTATCGGCAATTTCAATATTTACATACATATGTACATACGTGGCAAGCGGTGGGCGACGATTGCCGTTATTACCGCATTGAATACAGTTTGCTTTTTGGACATCGAAGAATGCTATAATCAACGCTACAGCGTATAGATCGAGTCCATGATGAACGATCATTTCTCCTCGTAAGAACTTTCTATTTATATATATATATATATATATATATATATATATATATATGTGTGTATATACACACACGTCTATTGCGATATACTATAAAGCATTAATCATAAAGAATTCGCAGTCGCTGAACAAAGGACGAAAGGAGAACGCTGCTCTCATTATTCTCTTATTTTCCACCGATGATCAAATATGACGCAGTAAAAGCGAAACTTTTTCGAGTGATTTTAGATGACGCGGCGATCGATCGCCGCTCAATAATTTATCTTTCGATCTTGCGAATGAAGGAGAGAAAGAGGAACAGAGGGGAGGAGGAAAAGAAAAGGAAAAATGAAAGAATCTCGAAAATGTCTGCGTGGAATAATGGCACCTGTTGTACCATGAAATAACAGTGTTCTTTCTCACCGATGACGTTTGCTACCGTGGGTTATTTCGTTGAAAGACGGCCAATCAGAAAGGCAAATTACACTTTTCTCTTTTTGCTCTTTTATTCCTATTCGCGCTTTGCTGAATTTCTTTAGGTTCGAAGCTCCATCCGTTGTGGATGTAAAAATCCTTATAAAAGAGTGAAACATTCGCACTTATTGGACGACGTCAGGGATAGGCACTTTCGAAGGATCGAAAAATGCCTCGCGTTTGATCAGAGAGGACCAATTCTATCGGTTAGAAAATAGGATAGGATTTACGTTAAGAGTCCGTTAATAGCTTAAGGGAGATAGAGAATTTCATTGTTTTTAGCCTATACGCGTTTGACGTGGTGAAAATTATATAGCGGTGGATGATCGGCTCTTTAGCCGATTATAGTTTTAATCATTCCCTGTGTAAAGGAAAAGATTGTAAAGTTAATGACACCGACCTGTAGGCGTACATGGAGTTCTCGCTGCTTCCACGAGATCTTCGCGACTTCCGGGTGGAGCCTCCAGCATCGTCGCACTCCCGAAGAATTTCTTTATGCACAGCAGGCTCAACGCTACAAGAAAGGAAAAGGACGTTACATATCGTATAAACGTATAAATATGTATGTATATACACATATATATATATATATATATATATATATATTTTCCTCGTTTTCAATGAGAAAGATCGTTTCAATCGATTAATTCGGCTCTGGTAGCTATAATTAATAAAGACACTCGATTAGCATATCAAGTACACGTACCTAAGGAAATTTATGAAAGGTCCAAGCTTGGTCGTGCGATCGAGATCAGTTGGAAAACTTTTTGTCTCCCAAAGAAATCGAGATAACTCGTCTTTCGATCCTTTACTTCATTTCCCTACATAGTTTCGCACGAGAGAATAATGTGTTTAAGCGAAATCGATATTTGAAATAGTTTTATAGACTCGTTCTGAAAACGCTCGACGGAGATTCGTTCGCATGTGCGCGCCGACGACGTTATAAACGTATTAAATCTATATTTAGAGATTTTCGGGCGATTTCCCGAAAATACATAGGGACGCATAAATCGATATCGAGATGAAATATTTCTACCAGGTTAGACGACAACGACCCGATATCCTTCGAATCGAGCTATTAATTAGTCCTAGTAGACCTAGAGCCACATGTAATAACATAAGTTTGATAAAACATCGAGCAAAAATGAGAACCTCCTTTTCTCAGCTCTCTTCGATTCTCGTGCATACTAGGTACGATCCTCGTACATTGCGTAAGTCCCTTCAAATTACTATCCTTCACCGGCACCCGGTTTCACAGAAAATCACCCATTAATCTCTCAGTCGGTTTCTCTTGGAAATTCCAGAATTTTATGTTATCTCGAGGGCGAGTTAACTCGCCATGTAACAAGCTCGGAGAGCAATGAGAAGCTAGTTTTCAACTAGGAGAAGAAAGTTTCGATTAAGCGAATACCCGTCCTCGAACGAGTCCTCGAAACGGTCGAGTTTTCGGACGATGAACCTATAGAGGTTGGTATACCTATAGATAACAACTTTGTCTCTCGCGTTATCCTTAAAGCACTTTAGAAATTTGTATCGAAGTAGGAGAGCTGGTTACGAGTCAAGTCCAAGGCTCCTGTCGCATTCTCTTTGCGACGACCGGCGGTGCATCGCATTTCTCTCGCGTAAGCACCGAGAGAACAACGCGCTGGGATGAAGTGTGTACGCTCGAGAAGCGTTTTAATTAAATTTTCACGACCACAGCCGTGCCGAGAACGTTTCAGGCACGTAATAATAATGTAGCCTCGATATAGGTGGAGGTCGCGTGATATTTCCTGTTTTCGCGTGCGCGACACCTTGTAAGTGTACCTTTCCTCCTCCATTTATTTCCCTCTACCTATCCCTTTACCTATCCATCCATCTTGTGGTTTATCACGCGCACGCAGGCAGGAGAGGGGGGTGGATGGAAGCACGTAGTCGGATAGATTTTTCGAACGTAACCGCCGACGGTTCTGAAAGGAGGAACGAGAGATGGTGGCTTTTGAAATTCGCAAATAACACACCGTCCAATTATCAAAGGGTTCCTGTTCGGATCGCGGACGATACTATGATAAAAAGATTCGTTTCGATTTATAAAAGTATGCGCTTTAATATCGTTTATCGCGATGCGATACGATACAATGTTTTAAATCTAGTTACTTTGTTGCAAACCCACGTGAGGAAATCCTTGAGGAAACAACTTTTTTCCCATTCCTCTCTCCTTCTTTTTCCATACTTTTCTTTGGTCGTACCGTCACGTTCACCGTACGTTAGCAGGCAACAGAGACGCCTGCGTAAATACACTCGTACATATATGTAGGATTTGCGCCGTATGCGCAAATTCTTTTCCCGGAGAAATTGAGAGAAGCTTTTACGATTCGCGGGTTCGCGGTCGATCCTTGTTGCACACCAGTTTTCTCTGCGGTCGCAAAGGTCTTGTGCCTTAGAAAGAGCAAAGAACGGCACCCCGCGAGCTTTTCGATCGAGCTCTGCCTCCTTCCCTTTTTCCCCTTTTTCTTTTATCTTCGAGAAGTAGAAAGGAAGACTTTCTCCTCTTGGCTACCGACTAGATACACGGGAGTACTACCATTCACCCTACGGCAAAGGAACCCTAATGGCTATCCTCGCCCTATGCTATATCTCCACCTTTTAGGATCCTTTGTACGGTGGTAGATCGATTTCACTTGCTTTTTCAACAACCCCCGTAGCTAATCTCTTTTAACTTCTTTCTCTTTTCTTTCTTCCTTTTTCTCTCTCGAAAAAGCGAAAGACGAATGAACCTTACCGAATATCCATTAAACAGAGAGATACTCGTGTATCGCGAAAAGATTTCAGAGGAATTTCGCGCCTGTCTACGTCTATGTAGAAATTCGAAAGGATAAACCGTTTGATAGATCGTTTAATGATTCGCGCTCGAAAGGTTACGGATCAAAGGATACGTCCGAGCGATATGATCGAAGAGACCACTTTTGCCGAAGCAGTTTCTATCGTTGCGCAAAAGTAAAAAAAAATAGTTGTCAGCTATCATCCCGTCGATATCTTTGAAAAATGGCCTCCTCCCGAGATTATGTCTAGGTACTATTTTTATCGATGAGAAATGGTTAGGGGTAGGGACCTCTCATATAATATTACGTAAAGGAGTTGTGTATTTGTAAGAGCAGAAAGAAGATCCTATCGTATAGGAATTGGTTGGTAAACCGAATGGCTGATCCCAATAACAAAAATTAAAATACTTCGTCGAACTTTCCGGCACCGAATTGAGACTAACGCGATGCACTAACGTTACATACATCGAGTACACGAGTATACATCAGATATGGGAATATCGATATGTAAGTTTATCCATCTATTTTCATTCTGCTGTTCAATTGTCAATTATCCTGGATCATGCACGAGCGTGACCATAGAGATATATAATATATCCATTCTCGTTCGTTTGTAAAAAGAGATGAAAAATAATTGCCGATCGATTATTCAATCGTCAGCTTTTATCCCGCCTGAGACGAAGGCGCGGGATCGATTCCGCCGGTGGAATAATAAAACCTATAACGTAATCGTAAATAAAACGTGTCGCTCGATTTTATTCTGAGCTCTCACGTTGAACCCGTATCCGTATCGATATATAGAGCCAGTGGATTAACGAAAATGTCGTATAAAACGTATGGACTTTCTAAATGACTAGCTTACCCCGCTTCACGTCTCGCCACGTGTTCGTGATTTCGACGGATCTGCTCTGCCCGTTTGGTGTTCACCCATATAATCCTCTCACATCCTTCCGCCGTCCGATATACCGCGACTCTGGAAAAAATAATGGCAACGATCAGGTCGGGCTATTATTTATAAATAATAGAGATAAAGATTCCCGTATATTCGGTCCGAAGGCCGAAAGGGAAATTAAGAGAAACGAGAAAGTCGAATTTCGTCTGTCGTCCATTCAAGCTGAACTCTATCCTCCGGCATCGTTGCTCGTCGCGTGACAGCTACCGTCGGAAGGTTCATGCGTTATTCATGAAAATCTTGAGAGAGGGAGGGAGAGAGAGAGAGAGAGAGAGAGAGAGAGAGAGAGAGAGAGAGTGTGTTCGCGTTTGGTCACGCATACAACACGGTCACGCGCTTGCATCGTTGACGCAAGTAAGTACTTGGACGAGCAATCTGCTCTAAAGCATGCAACGCATACACGTACGACCAATACGCACACGGCTTTGCCGATGTTTTCGATCGGCATACACCATGTATATGCATATACAGCGTGTGTATCTTCCATGGCGCACGTCGAGCTACATCGAATTTCGTCATCCAACGATAAAGTACACACGTACAGCGTGTCATGCATATGTATTATCATTAACGCGAAAGATAGAACCCTTTTCAGATGGAACGTTTCAATATTAACTGTTGTCGTATTTTAAAAGTAATTTCTAATCGATAATCCATAATGCTTACACACTCGCGATATTTTTTTTTTTTTTTTTTATTCTATTTACGATATTCGTTCCCGTCTAATCGTGGTAGACGATATGCATAATACTAGTATGTACTATGCATTCTAGCATCACGTCCGAGCAAACAGAGGACAGAACGTACCTTCCCTATAGGCGAATAAGCCGCGAATTCTCAAGTTCCGTAATCGAGTTTCTATTGTAATCATGTAAACGCGTCATTTCTATGGCGGGTGTTATGGTTGAATGGCGAACAGCGATGAATAGTTATTATTTAGCGAAGCTACGTTCCCGTTCCTGTAGAAACTTTTTTATAACGTCTTCTTAAAATCATATCGCGTTCGTCGAGTTCTAACGCTTTTTCTTATCGATTAAGTGTATTACCACGAGGCAAACGTAAAATGGATTTTGCGTTTTTATTTATTTTTCGGCCACAATGATTTTTCAATAACTCTCTCGGCTAAGTGCACATGTTTTCCAAGAATTTTCGGAACAATGAGATAAAAGGGGAACGCGTAATGACGTATTCGTAAACGTACTGGAACCAATTCAAAAATCTTCTATTCATTTTTCAGCCGTTCTTTTAATAGGTTTTATCTTTTCAATGAAATTTCGTAATATAACGCTCGACGCGTTATGAACCCGTTATTTTGCCTTACGACGAATTTCTAAAGAGAAAAAGGGAAAGAAGAAGGAAGAGGGAAGAAAATGTTTGGCTTGGTTTTGTGTTTTATCGGTTTATCGGCCTTCGTAACGACGACACGCGACAAAAGAACGACTCGTAAGTTTCCCATTGGTTGGAAAATTCAATTGGAAAAATTCTTTCGCGGTACGAACGAGCGAGCGAACGAACGAACGAACGAACGAACGAACGAACGAACGAACGAACGAAACGAATGCAAGATCACACTACTGATTGAAGAATCTCAAATTAGTTGTAAATTGTAGGGAGGATCTTTTATCTCTTAACTTGGCTCCCTGCGTGTCCTCCGTTCGAGTACCATTCGCTTGGCACAGTGTTACGAGATAAGGGATGCTCGGCACTTCTCCTTAATCTCCACTCTTCCGCCTCGCACTACTGCGCTTTCGCCGTTCGATTCTTTAAACAAGCCTTTTATTTCGCGGAAGATCGGGTTGGCTCTTCTCCGAGAGTTATATATATATATATATATATACATACACGTATGTATGCACGTATGCAGGCAGATCGGAGTAACGTGGAACGGAAAAGATCAAGTTGCGTGGATTCGATAAATCTGACTTGGTTCTCGCATCGATCAACTGGCGAACAAGTCGACAAAAGTTTCTTCCGTTGACCTGTTATGCGCGGACGGACAAAAGTTTGCGAACGAGAAAACAACGTTTCGTCGAAACAAAGGACGGATCGTCGCATGACCTCATTCGAAAAGTCGACTTTTAGGAACGTTTATCTTATCGAATTAATCGATCGGCCTTTGTGATTTGCGCCATTGTGACAAAGTGTCGAGGCATAAATTGACGGTATTATTGGTCCAACGATCAATCGGACGTCTTCCGGTTTGAATTTCCGGCGAAGAGCATATGGAAGGGACAGTTGCGAAACTTTCTCGACGTAGTAATGCGAATAACTTTCCTTTCGAAGACAGTTCCGAACCGAGAGCAGTATGGTCAGCACAAGCATTCGAGCGATAAGTATAATAGAATTCCCATTAGGATTTTCCTCGGACCTTCGGTCCAACGAGTTCGTTCTCGTACCACTCTCGAAAATCGAAGCAAGGACGATTTGCCCTCGGAACGACGGTTCTTGTGATTAAAATTACTCCTATCTTGTTTGCGGTGAGTTCCCGTTTTGTTATGTAAAAAAACAAAAAAAAACCAAATGAAAAGTCGATTGCGAATCGTTCGTCAACGTTTCTTTTTTTTTTATTTTTGAATAAATATTAATATCTAAGGAGATCACGGACAAAAACTTACGATGTCGATCGATCTTTAGCAGATATCAACGAAACTGTTTGGCCTAATTTGATTCGTACTCGTTGGATAGTCCATATCGAAAGAAAGTCGTGCGTGTTTTGCGTTTTTAATCAACGTTCAGCATTCGCTATCGAATGATCGCAGGTTGAAATTAGTTCACCGAAATTAATCGGTATGCGACCATGACCGATGTATTATGCTTCGTTTACAGGGCGAATCATGCAGTCGGCTGATAGTAATTACAAGGAAGAACGACACTATCTCAGGTGTTTAATGGCTTAACAGTCCGATCTCTTGCGTTGAGCTGTGCCGTTTTCCATGACTATTCGTTTAAAGGGAAAATTTTCTATTCGTCTATTCGTCGAAGAAAAAAATCATAAGAAAAGAATGAAAGAAGGAAAGAAATAAAAAAGTAAGTTTCGTTTCGTCTCTCTCCCTTCTTGATTCTTTCGATTTCCTGTATAGGAGTTGACGAGCATTCGAGTTTGAATGGTTTCGAGCAACGCACACATAACCAAGTATATATATATATATATCTCCCTACTCGTACACGGGAAAGACGTTGTATCATGGAAAAAGGACGAGTTGATAATCCAAAGTACGGAGGAGAATATAAAGCAGACGGCACGCTAGAAAGATCTCATATAAACTCCACCCTCCTACGATGTACACATTTTTCTTCGTCCTACTCCCTTCGTTTTTTCCTTCCTTCCTTCCTTCCTTCCTTCCTTCCTTCCTTCCTTCCCTCCCTCCTACATACCTACCTACCTACCTACCTACCTACCTACCTACCTACCTACCTTTCAGACATCCGCTAAATCTTCAAGAGTGTACACAAACGGCAATTCGTCTTCAAGGCCTTCTAGAAAAGTTGCATCAACGCTTGAAACTCAAGAGACGATGCAAATTGAATCCTAGGAACGTGGGAATGTACGAGCGAGCGAATGTACGAGGATGAAAGTAGGATTGGCTCTTGTGAAAGATCGCGCGAGAACGCAGACTAGAGACGACTAATCGTAAAATGAAAGTTCGTTGTTCGCATCTATAGAAGATAGACCACCTTCGCTCCGAGTTTCAATGGCCGACGATCAAATAGACGTTGAAAATGAGAAATTCCTATGCGACGCGTTGCGATTAATTAAATTAGAAAAGATATTAGAAGTTATTCCTCGTTTCGTGACCGCGAAATAATCGGGGCTTGGAAATATGAAATCTCTCTCGGAGCATCTCGAAAGGCGAAAATAGGGCTAACGAAGAGCTTGATAGGCGCCCTGTAACCCTCCAAGGAGAGGCCTCGAAGAGCCCTCTTGGAGATAATTTGACAAAGGAAAGGTGTCATCGAAGCTCTTTTGCCACCGGCTCGTGCATCTTGCAGTCTGTAATTAATCATGACACCCGAACTTCTCGGCAGTCCGTAATAAAGACCCGATCCCCCAGGACGATTAAAGTATAATATCGAGAAATGGGAGACCGGCTTGCGTCGAATCGAATAAAGATCGCCGACGAGATGAGACTTATCTAGAATTTATTAACCAGATACATATTAATGCGAACGATGATCGATTTAACAAGTCGACAAGTTTAAACGACAAGTATCTCCTTGAATGGAACACTGACGATCGGAATAGAGTTTCGTAAAGAATTTTGGGCGACGCGACATAACGCGTACGTGAAATTTATTAAGTGTCTCACAGCGACACTTAAAATAAAGAAATATCCTTTATCGTCTTTGTCATCACTAGACTATGTTGTCATCTTCGGCAGCCTTAGGATGTGACTTTAATTAATTTGATAAAAGGATCGGCCTTTGGCTCGCACAACAATATCAGGCAATCTTCTTTTAGTTGCCACGCTCGAGATTCGTAATTCGTAGTGTACATCCGTCCTTCCCTTCGTTTCAATAGCTTTCCGCAGATTTGGCGAATAACCCTTTTTAAAAAACTTATTCGGAGAAAGGATTATATATCTTTGCCCTCGTACGTAATGTAACGTTTTAACTTTTCAGAACTGAACGTCGTTGCCCGTTCGGACGTAACCATAACGTACACGAGCGACCCAATTAACGTTGCCTCATTCTCTTCGTAATGGGTCATATTATTTATATAACAAGTCGGAACCGCGAGCTCGACGAGATTTACGTTTGGCGTGACCGCACGTATAGACTATGATTGCGTGTTCCTTTCTAAATACTTAAATAGATTTATACGCTGCCAGTTATTGCGTCCAATATAATCCGTGCTAAGGGGAAAATTTCCATTTCGTGGAAAAACGAAATGTTCCTTCTGTATGCACGCTCGATTGGGTATTATTAATTATCGACCGATTATGCTTTTTACGATTCGATAATTTTAACCATATCCACGTTATTATCGTACATTTTCTTTATTCTCGCTAGACGCAAAATAATAATAAAATAAAAAAAAATCGTTGAAACGGCGCAAAATATGTTTAATATGAAGTAAAAAGCTTTTGCCCGTGTTTTTATTATAAGATATTTATAAAGTCATTTGGATTAACAACGAATTGATAATACGACAACGGGCTAATAATACGACATTAATCCTTCTTATTTCTTTTCTTTCGTACTCGCTGCGAAAATCGATCCGTCCGAAGGGCTCCTAATTTTTCTCGGACCTACCGAGGGGTCGACGAGACCTCCGACAAAGGAACCTTCCTTGGCCACGATATCGCTCATCCTTCTTCTCCTTGCTCCGAGCTAAGGATTATCGACTGATATTTTATTTCTTCCTCGATAGCCGAAATACCGGCGATTTTTCTCTCGCCAATGACGTCGAATCCGACGATAAAGCCGACGATGACTACGTTTTTAATTGGGTCGGGTGCGTCGGACTCTTGCGACGAGAGGCTCCGTTAAACTAATTCTTACCTTTTATCTTTTTAAATTTTCAATATGTCCATTCGCATTGTCCATTTTTGGACATGTAAAATCCTCGATATACGATGTTAATTGTGCCATTGTTATTCGAACCCCTTTGAAAATAATAATCGACGAAGATCCTTCCGAGGAAGTTCATCGAATAATTTCAAATCCAAGCAGATTTCCAGCCAGCAATCGCCTTGGCGCGCCCTCGTAAGAAGCTTAAGACTTTCTTGCTTGCACACGTGCTCCTTCCTTCCGTCCTACATTTAGGAGCCTATACGAGGATTTGTAAGCGCACGCACACATCTCGCTATGTGACACACCTACGTAAGGTACGGATTTAAACCGATAGACGCCATTCGCGGTAATGGTAACTCTGATGTATCGACGGATTACGAGATCAGCCGAGCGCCAGCCAGAGTGCTACCTCTCTCTCTCTCTCTCTCTCTCTCTCTCTCTCTCTCTCTCTCTCTTTGCTCTCGGATGAGCGAGAAAGAAATAAGACCAGTGCTGGCTTTTAACGAAAAGTACGAGCACGCTTTGTCCAAGAATTACCTACCTTCGCAAAGCTTGACTCGATAGCAAAAAAACCGAGCTATAGACGGAATGAACTTCAAACTATCGTTCGCTTTTACTCGGAGAATATTTACTTGTAAATATGTGCGGCGAAATGCAGGTCGTAAATACATGTGTACGTACTTACCTACGCATCGTTCGTTTACTTACTTATAAAGGTATCTCGTTCGAACAAGGAATCCTCGAGAAAGCCAAATTACCTGGCTTTTTATTCCGAAGAATATAGGCGAAAAGCGGAAAATAGAAGAGCCGATAAACACGTCGGTTCCAGGATGGTAGAAGGTACGCGATAATAGGATGCGAGAGGAGGCATCGTATTGTGGCGAACACAATGAAGTTCTCGTTTGAACGTTTCCCAGGCGAATGCCTCTGGCAGTTCGTCCTCGAATTAGAAAAGCAAACGCCTTCGAGCATAAGTATCGTATACGGTACAATGAAATATTTCGTATTAAAAGCATAGTCTTGGTATATTTTCTTTTTCTTTCTTACTTCTCTGTAGATAATTGACCGACGATAATTCCCCCTGACGTTCCTTCCTATGAATCGTCCCATCGTTACCTTTCGTTGTCTCCTTTTCTATTAGATTAGAAGAATCTCCATCTCTTTCGTTTTTTACTTTAGACCATTATTTATATTCCTTTAATTTTTATTTAAGTCGATCCTCAATATTCCTGCTTCTTTATCTTTCCTTCCTTTATTCTCCCTCGTTGACCATTCTTCTACGACGAGGTAGTAGTCCCGTGGAGGTTGCTACGACGATTTGCGATCTTAATTCTGTCGAGCCGAACGTCCGTCCGATCCGATTCTAAGCGGAAAAAGTTAAGCCGAACAAGTGGAATTTACGAAGTGAAAGGACGAAACCGAAGGCGATATGAGGGCGAATGAAATTCGATAAAAGGGATTACCGGGTTCGTTCGAGCTACAAAGGTATACGTTGGGAAACAATGGAGCCATCCAGCCTGATCACACATTTGAGCTTATATCTTTTAACCGTAAACTTAGCCCTCGCGTCGAGATTGCCTTTACGATCGAATCTGCCGTCTCTTTCGCGTTGGCACTCAACCGTGTGTTGTCGCACGGTCAGATCCCATTCGCATCTCTCCCTCTCTCTAGTACCTTACTCGCGAGTAAACAAACAAAGGGAATAGATATATTTAATATACCTACACGAGATAAAGCGACATTGTATTATATCGCGTTCGAGATATTCAATCATTTTCACCGTTCAATTGTCTCTCTCTCAAAAATAAATTAAGCGAAACTGGTTCCTCGAAGGCGAGAGTCTTGTAACGAAGAAACATTTCCTTTGTGAAGCCCGAGAAACATCGAAAAGGTTCACAAGAGGACTTTTTGATCGACAAACCGCGTGTCGCGATTTTCGTTGACTAGGCAATGCTTGTAGGTCGTGCACCTCTTTGGGTTTGATCCTCTTTCATTCTCTTTCACCGTCTGTCGTTCAATCTTGCGTTAACCACGATTAGCGAGGCAATTACGTTGTTTCATCGAAAGAGGATCAATACCGAATGCCGAGGTTGGCTCGACGTGCTCGTTACGAACCGTTTCGAATCGTTGATGCTCCATCACCATCGACTCTGTCGTCCCTGCAAATTCGTTTACAGGGTCGAGAGAGAGAGAGAGAGAGAGAGAGAGAGAGAGAGAGAGAGAGAGAGAAACTCGTCCGGACTCGCTGACGTCGGCATCGTTTCCCTTTCTCCTTTGGATCGCGATCTACGCCGTAACTACGCTTTTAAGGGAAACTCACGCCTAAATAACGAACAACGCTGAAAATGGAAGTTACGTATCGTTGGTTTATCCTCTAAATCGAATTCGTTTTTTCAACTATTTAACGTAAGACAATCGAGTCGATATTACGGATATGCTCGAATTTCCAAATTAATGCCAGCGAATGCACGTCTAACGCTTTCAATTTCATTGGCACTTGTCAAATAATCACGATACATTTCATAGGATAAAAAAAGAATATTAATCGTAGATTAAATATTCATTATGATCCGTTCAATATTTATCTCTAGGCACCGCCAACGCATACACATATATGCGTAGGGCTCACTTACATAAACTTTTTTGATTAAAGTCGCTTTTCCCGTCTTTCCAGATTTCTAGATTGAAACGTAAAAGAGTATACCGTAGGATATAAAACGTGCTTTGCGAAGAGACGTCGACGTTGGCTTACAAGAAAGTGGAAAAGAAAAAGTAACGCGAGAATTCGCATCGAAGCATCCCCAGTTGAAAAAGACAAAGGAAGCGTGATTGAAGAAAAAAGAAAAAAAAAAAAAAAAAAGGAATAGAATAGAGGAAAGAATCGTAATTTGGGTGAAAGCAGCAGGATTATAGGTTTTTTCTTTCCCACTCTCCCCCATTTGGAGCAATATGTATATATAATTGAATATTTAATTATGGGAAGGAGGAAAAAGTATAACTAGTACGAGTAATTTGTGTATACCTACGTCGCATCCGTTGCGCGTTTATCTCAGCGACCCGCCATCGCTAATATCCGGTCTTTCCCCATCGCTTTGATGGCGCGGAATCAATTTTCATTGTTCACCTGATAATCGTTAAACGTTATTATGTCATTTTAATCTATATCGCGCGTACCGAAATTCCTATCTCGAAATAATAGAGTCGATAAATACGATAATTAACGAACCGACGTTTGATGGACGATAATGCTACGTAAAGATTTATCTATCGAGGGAATTTGTTTGTAAAATCGTTGATTTTTCATTCCAAACGCAAGACTCTACGAGATTATCCGACTTTATGGCAACGAACGAAGGGATCGGAAATCGTTCGAGAGTAGTAGCAGTAGCAAGTACGAATGTTTCGAGTACGAATGTACGAGTTACGAGACAGAGGATAACTGATTTGTAGCGGTTGTATCGGTTCGAGCGCATAAATCTTAACCAGCCCCTCGAACCCTTATCCCCTGATACGATCTGAACGATCTCATACTTTCGGCCATCGCTGGACCGAGATGAAATCTTCCCTACTTTCCTACCTTAGCGTTATTCTCGTATAGAAACGGGCATAACAATAATGCAGACCCAGCAGACACAAGGGCCAACCCTTCGTCTTTATATACCTCCCAACCTGCTTCCTTATGATTTATGTTTGTGCATGTGAACTCGCTCATCTCTATGTACGATTATAAATAAATAACGTTGACTGTATTGCGTAAGCCATAGGTTTCTCGTCTTATCGCTTCCGCGTATATACGTTCCATGCAAAATATTCGTATATACATCGTGACTTTGTTTGTTTCTCTCTAGGTAAGACTATATAATATGATAGAGATGGGAACGAGCGTAGAATGTGCACGAACGTATTTACGTATCGGCGTTCCTTCTCCATACGTACGAGCGGTGTATGTACGGTCACGTATGATCGATCTTCCCTCTTATGCTCCCTCAGGCTCTTATGGGCGTTCCAGATTTAATTTCTCTCTCTCGTCGTCGTCGTACTTCAACACGTAGAATAGCGAGATGTGGCATCGTTCAATTATCACCTTATTGATAAGCAAATATCCAAGAGAATATTCCTAGAGATGACCTTCGATCACAATTAATATTAAAGAAAAAAATTTGCGACGGGCTATCAAATAGTATGTATAGACGATGGTGATCGTAACGCTTTTTCAAAGCACTTACGTTGAATTTGATTTACATCTCGGGTAACGTACATCCCTTCTCGTAATTCGCGTTCCGATGGCTTATATTCGGTATCAATCGGAGAATCGCGTTTAGGCGGATTTACCCGAGGAATCCGGGTTTGCTCGATCGAACCGAATTAGTTCCGATAGGCCTTGAATCAGGAAAGGGAGAGTCTGAATTTTACTCTTCGTGCTTTACTCTTTACGATACCCTAGTCGAATCTATTTTTCTTCTTTTTTCTTTTGTTTCTTCTTTTTTTCTTTTTTTTTTTTTTTTTTTTTTTTTTTTTTTTTTTACATACCGTTCGTTTCCCCTGCAAAACGCTCGAGAACGTTAGGATAATCGATTTTGATAATGTCAAAGAAAAGATCGACGTAGATACGTACGAGTTACGATCGAAGAACGTCGAAATAATTAGATTAGGGACGTACCCTCGAAAACGGTTCAATTTGAGTCGGTAAACTTTATCCCGCGATAGAGAAGAAGGCTAGCTCCGAACGGACTAAATTCTGACGAGTGTGTAACCAGTAATTAGATTGTCTAGGGTGTTGCCCATACTTGGCTCTGTCTAATCGAAAGGATAGTAGTAGACGCTATCTCGTCCTACGATAGATAGGGTGGTACTCCGCTCGGGATTGACTGACTCTTCCTCCTATCGTCGTTCTAACGACGATGCGAGTAAAACGTTGTAAAACGGCTGACCTTGTTGTTGACGATGCAATCGAATTAGCCGACGTAAGCGAATAACGTCCCGGCATAATGGCATCTTCGCGACGGCAGAGGGAACACGCATCGGTGGTATTAATCGCGATAGATTATTACGAGAAGGAAGATCAACTGATAACGATCTAGAGCCGGGTTTCTTAACGAGCTCGATCGAGTAGGAGAAATTCCGCTTGGCAAACGGAGAGAAATACGTATCGCGCAACGTGCGTGTGTGTGCGCGCGAGAAAGAGAAATATACGCACGTTTGTGGCAAAGCTTCTAGGCAGACACGCGAAGGGAACTATTATCAAAATTACTCCGTCGAAAGCTTTCCCTCAAAGTTCAGACGCCTCCCTTTACAGCGCACTCCGTCAAATTGCTCGTCGCGCGAACCAAATCGAGGGCGACCCCGCACAAGCCTCCGGCAGGCAGCTGTCGTAGCCAGCTTCCTCGCTGGCTCTGTGTACCTACGTACCCACGTAGTATCTACCATCTCTACGTACAGTCTGCCGACGTTAAATTCGTCCCGCAATTCGGCCGCACGCCGGCCATAACGTCCTCCTTCTCGTCCTTTCCTCTGGGAGAAAACGAGAACGTAGTCGCCCCATTCATATTCCATTTTCGACCTGCTCTTAGGCGAGAACTAACGACTTCTACGTGAATCTCTTATTTACGCACGAATTTTATATATATATATATATATATATATATATATACATACATATACATATATACACGAAGCGAATCGCCTTCCCTTTAGTTCTTTGCCGCCGTCGGATGAAACCGGTGTATCCATCGAGCGAGTAATATCGCGAAAAGATTTACGATTGCGACGATGAAAATAATTTTAATGACATCGGCGAATCGGCACTGGGTGGGTATTTTAAGGTCGATAGAAAAGCGAGTAGGAAAAAGCGATGCGCTTTTCGAAATTGTCTCGCGAGCCATTGAGAATCAGAACACCGCTGTCCTTTCTCCGAGAAAATCTTCTTTAAAAGTAGGAAAATTTAAATTTCAATGAGGGTTTGACGAAGAGCACGGAGAGTCTCGGGTTAAGAAGTCCCAGAACCGATGCGGCGGCTCCGAAGGAACGACGGAGTTTCACGGACGATGCGTCATCGTAAAGCACAGTAGTCCCTCGGGATAGTGCCGTTCGGTCTAACCATTGTCCGCGACCCCTAATGCGAGCACATTTATTCGCTCGAGACCGAGAAGACGTTGCGAGAAGATATTTCGTAAGGGCGCTCTTACGAGCATCGTCATTTCTTTGTTATCTTCTTTTTTCTTTACCATCTCTTTTCTTCGATTTCATTCGGATATCTTTCCAGTATGCGTAGATAATGATTACTTGTCATCGGTCAACGTCGATCGACGTTATCGTCGATCTTAGAACGCGAGTATCTTTTATCCATGACGGGAGAAGAGATTGGCGCATATAAAAATCGACAGGGCAGACTATTCGGAAATGCAGCGGAAGGAAGCGCCACTTTCGGAAATTTTATCGGTGCAAAAAACTCGTAATGGATAATGGGCTCATATCCCGATTTTCTCGCGTCTGTCCATTTTCTATTAGTTCTTCGTAAAGGAAAAAAGGGGAAATATATTTCTCGAGAGGAGATCTTCGAAAGATCTGCGAAGTGTGAGGGGCGATAGCTTTTTAAGAATAATCGTCGATCGACGATAAATGATGTTATACGAGGTGTCGAGCGTCTTTATATCCGCGTAAAAATCCACGATTCCCTCTCTTTATAAGTTTCATCCGAACATTCGACATAGCGGCCGAATACGAGCCAAGGGTGTTACGTAAGAACGGGAAGGAAGGGAAATTCGCGCGGGAGATTTAATCGGTTCGCGTTGGAAATTAAATCTAAACGATGCCGTTTCTTCCCCGCTACCTCTTACCCTTAACTTTTTGCCTGTTATCGTCCTCGTATTATCTATAATAATTGAATATTATTCTTAACGATCCCAGGTGTGGATTAACGCGACGATATACGTAGCTATTGACGTAGCTCTTATTACGTTCGAAGGATCGTTCGTCCTCCCTTCTACTCGATAGATAAGGAATAGATATGGGAATGGCCGAATAGAAGAAAGTCGATTTCGAGGATCGATGCGGCACCGTCACGTGGCATGGGTTTCGGTCTAACCGAGAGAGCCTGGCCGCTTGCCGATCGCGCTTCGACGCTTCCTCGTCGTGGTACGTACGGTGGTTCGCCTCGTTAAGTGGCAGCGGTCAGCCTTGATCGATTTCGCGGTGATACGAGATTAATAGGGATTGCGTTGTGCGCGGAGAAAAAGATGAAAGAAAGAACAAAAGAAAAAAAAAAAAAAAGAAAAAAAAGAAGTAAAAAACTTTCCTCGAAATTACCATTATCCTGAGCCCCAAATTCCAATTCGTTCGTACGTAAAGCTCGCTCGACTAAGACGTTCGTCGACGAGGAGCTAGGTACGTTTAACGAATAGGCGCGATCGAACGGCTTCCAACGGCGTGACGTGTTTATTGAAAATTTGCCGTTTGATAACGCTCGTCCAGTCGCCTTTTCTTCTCCGAGAGGACTCTACGAGAGGACTCTACGAGAGGACTCTACGGGAAGGCCCCCACCGAATTTAAACTTACGCCATCAGATTTATTACCGCGGGAGTGCCTATCAGCGGGAAAGAGTATCACCGTCGCAAAAACGTATACGTCGCAATTTCCTCGTATTTCGGCAATAAAATAATCCAGAGCACGAGCGAAACGGACTCCGATAGACGGTTATGGATCGCGGGGATGTAAAAGCGTAACGAGAACTGGTTCGTTCGAACGTAGGTACGCACACGCGCGCACGTCCGTTCATCTTCGGATGGGATGGCCCAGCGAAACGATTCGATGTGCGACAGTTTTATTATACGCGCGGAGAGTTTACGCGACCATTCGTCCCAGTAGTGTTAGAGTAGTAGTAACGACAGCCGTAGTGTGTTGGTACCAATAGTAATGGGCCGAAAGGAACGGGCGAACGAGCGAGTTAGCGTACGAGCCAGCGAGCTGGTCGATCGGGAGAGCATCGTTCCTCCCTGGTCTCTCGTGGTATTCGAAATTGTTAACTACCGGGCAGGCGGCTCTATTGATTCGGTGGCCTCGAGGTGGCATAACGCGGTTCGGCCAATTCACCGATGTCGGTAAGTATGGAATGCCTCACATGACGTGCCACGTCACGTACGGACGATCCTTTCGGGAAAAGTTTCAAACTCGCGCAAACTCGTTGCAATTGTGCTCGATCGCGAAACGGCAACGTCGTTAAAATCCCTTCGCGGATGTTCTTTGGGAGTATTGTTTTATTCTTATTAAGGCGTTCGGTATCGCATACAAGATCGTAATATTCTTCGATCATGCTTGATCGTTGCTCGCGACTCTTAATCTTAAGCGATTACGAAGAATCGTTTTTATCGTCGAATAAATAATTTTAATTCGACCGAAAATTTCCAATTCGCCGACTTGTTTAATTTGCTTTCTAAAAACGTTGGTAAAAAAAAAAAAAAAAAAAAATAGAGAGGATCGTTTAATTTCTCGTGACTTTTATGAAAGAGAAAAAGAAGAAAAAGCGACAAGTTCAAATATTTTACCGCATTTACACCGTACGGCCAGACTTTTACGACCTAATCGTAGTTCAAACAAACTTTACTTGCTCGATTTTTACGATTCGCTCTCTCTCTCTCTCTCTCTCTCTCTCGAGAAATACGTATGCGTAAGGGAAGCGGAAAAGGAAAATTTCGGGATAAAGGACAGAGGCGAGAGAATTTAGCAATTTCCACGAGAAATACCGTATAACCAACCGGTCGACCGTCGAGAGCGTTCCAATTCCAGAATTGGCAATGAAAACACACCGAACTTGTTCCGGAAAAAACAACAAGACTTTGGTGGATAGCGCCGTAACGCGAGAAACGGATAAAGTGAGGTAGGAAGGGAGAGAAAAAGAGGGTCGCTTTTCTCGTATTCCGTGTTCGCGCGTGCATCATTTATTCTGTCTACTGTTCGAGGAATGCAGTTGTTTTCGAAAATTGCTTCGGACCATTTTGAGATTGGATTCGATTACGACGGAATCGTAGATGGTAGAATATATGCGCATAGAGGACGAGGATACGTCGCTGCGATTGGACGACGAGTTTCCAACGAAGGCACACTATAGATGCATACGCACCGCAGAAAGGAAGAAATGTAATTGGGCCTTGGGATGAATGGCCTCGAGTTGATAGAGAGCTTCTTTTTATTTCGACGCTCTTTTATTCGTTCGCTCATAAGAAAAGGAAGATTTTTTAAATGAGATGCGCGCGCGCGAGAGAGAGAGAGAGAGAGAGAGAGTAAGGGGCTTTGAATCGAAGGAATCCTTTTAAAGATCGTTCGCGTCGAAGCAACGCGAATATTTTTCTCGAGGTATGCTCGTAAGAAGAGTTTTGTACCGAAAACGCGGACAATTTCAAAGGTATTCCGTGTTATGGGCGAAGCTCTTTAGATCGGACACGCGATCGAAATTGTTTCCTAATCGTTGTTTTATGATCGACGCTCGAACGAACACGAAGGATATAAAGAGCGAGCTACGACGATATCCGAACGCAAGCGTAATCCAAACGTAAACGTTTGAAACTTGTTCCTATTTTTATAAAATCAGACATCTATCGTCATCTATCGCGAGTGTAGTGTGGCACTTGTTAATACGTATTTTCCATAAGATATTTTCTTAATGATCATTAGAGCTCGACAAGTACAAGTTTCGACGTACTCGCGCGTTACTTCATTATACTTAAAAAGAGGCCAGACGGACCTTCCAAACGAGTTCTCTCTACGGAGATCCGCTTAGACTTTCGAGTACGCTGCACGCTAAATAAACCTTGGAGGAAACAAAAATGTGGAAACAAAGAGAACGTAATCTTCTTCCTTACGTCCTAGTTGTCGCAAAAATTCTCCTGTATTTTTCTCTCCTGTATGAAAGAAGACTTGCCGCGAGAAAATACGAATGCACCTTGTGATTTGACGACTCGAGTTTATCTTATTTTTATATCGAGCAAGGACTTTTGAGTTACAGAAAAGTGTACTATATTAATTTACAATTGGCTTCTTCTTCGATCCTTTGACGATCTTTGACGGCCTTGTAATCTTCAATTTCGGAAATTGTTCCATCGCCGGTCTCGACTTTTTCTCTGGGAAACCTGACTTCACACATTGGAAATTGCATTAGTACGTTGAAATCCAAATTTTCAAGTGACGGATAAATCCGACATTTTAGTTATATTATCTTTGATATTTTTCTAATGCAATGGGTATGAATTTACGAGTTTAAATATATCCTATGATGTAACATTGATAATACAGTTTGGTTCCTTTCGAAAGGATTTTCCAACGGTGGCTGGCTCATTTTCTTCTAGGTTTTCGCCACCGCCGTGGCGAACTATCAATAAGCTGGATAAACAGAAAGAAAGATAGAAAGAGAAGTTGGCGAGCGCGCGCGCGCGCGCGATAGAGAGAGGGAGAGGGAGAGAGGAAAGAGGCACCTCGGAGAAATCCAACTTTCAATAAGCCAGGAAGACCTTATTAGGTACTTCCATCCTGCTCGTAAAGCCATTCAATTTACCAAGAGAGAGATTTTCACTGGGTGCACGGCTGCTCTGCGGCTAGAAGCTAGGATGACGTGAAGGTAGAAAATCGAAGAAGGAGAAACGATGAATAGAGTGCCGCCGCGTAAAGGAATGACCGGACCGGATGAAGCACGAAAGGAGGAAATGAGAAAAGAAAGACACGAAATTCGTGCATTTTATCGCGATGCTCGATCGACGCGCGTTATTTTTCCCCACGGAAAAAACGGAAGGAAAATAAATTGAAATATTGATCGATGATTATCCAATACAAAATATATATTGGGATGTATTATACGATAGAAAAGCATTATTTCAAGATCAACGGTCTTGCAATTGGGCGTTAGATCGGATTTATAAGACGACCTATTGGATCCTGTTGGATCTGTCGAATCGAAAAAAGAAAAAAAAAGAAAAAAAAAGAAAAAACAAGAAAAGAAACGATACATCCAGTTGGACATCCGTATAGGAAGAAACCTCATCGAATCCAACAGACGAGAAAGAGCAATCTTTTCGTAGAACAGAACATCTTTTTCTCAAAGATATTTCATTGAAAGTGAGATAATCTGGCTGGTGACTCGGTACGACGACGTTACCTTTCATTAAAACTTTCAACTGTTCGTCGATCTTCTTCGTCTCGTTGGTGTAGACCGGCGATGTCTTTGAGAGGAGATGATCGAATCGGGCAGCTGGATCGTCCGTCGGTTGTTTTTCGATTAAAGCGCACTGCACACAATCCGACAAAATTTATCTATCAACGTTGAATCGAGATAGTGGCGTTATGTAATTGTTATGTAAATGTTTTATGAGAAATGTTCGCACGGCCTACCTACCTTTAAGACGTTCAGATCGGAAAAGATCTTGATCGAGGTGACCTCGTACCAGTCCGAAATACTCGCGAGATTGTATCTTTCCAATATGTCGAGGAAAAAACGACGTTTGCTCATCTGCGAGCAAACGTCGTGCTCGTCGACGACGACATAAATTCTACGTTATAAGAGATAGAATCGATGAGCATCGTTGAACGATAAAAGAGACGGAAAAGGGAAAAAATTGATCGAAGAGAAAATTATCCCCGAAATATATTTACGACGTATCATTTCCACGCACGTAAGGGTCGTTTAATTCTAATAACGAGGCTAGTAGTTTCAATACCTTGGCTCATAGATCAAGTTCAGAGCGGCTTTCAGTCCGATCGAATTGTATATGGGCAGGTATTCTTCCTCGGACAGACGCCAGTAAGTACGAAATTGTTGTCCGTAACGTATCTGCTCTATCTATTTTTACAAAAGAAATTCAAGAATAAATTTGTCCGCGATAATACGCGCAAACGGAATTCCACTACCGAAAGCATAGTCATCTGTCCTGTGAACGATCAATCGATCGGACGGGAGGATCGATGGACGTTGCGAAAATCGTAGCGGACGAAACTTCCGAACGCGAGAAGCTTATGCATGTACGTATGCTCCCACACTCTCTACCATTATCCTGACCGCACTTTGCGTCAGACTTTTATGACCTCTCGTTCGCGTCGCATCGCATCGACCACTCTCCCCTTCCGACCCTCTCCCCCTCGGCCCTTTTCTATTAATTCAACTTCCACTTATGAAAATCCACTTTCGGGAGAGATCAAGCGTAACGATTCTCTGTCACGTCTGTCATATACCTCGTACCATCTCGAGCTCGGAAGAGCGTAATAAAGAGAGGAACGAGTATGAAACGTAAGATGTGCGAAAGAACCGTATTAGAGCGAACGTGGTACAATACATATACATACATACGTACATACATACGTACATACATACATATATATATATGTGTGTGTGTGTGTGTGTGTGTGTGTAGACGAACGATTGGGTTATCGCGGTAAGATAATCGAAGAAAATCTATATCGAATATACGTCCGGAAAGAGGCCGTACACGCCCGGAAAATCTTCGTTTCCTAGAACGATCCTTGTAATATCAATCGTCATGCTGGGATTTCCAACGAGGATCGCTTCGATCTCCAACGGCGAACGTTGCAACGTCATATCGAGGGCCAAAGGACTCTGAACCAATCGATGAGAATAAAAGGCAGCACGTCGTCCGAGAAATTTCATCGAATTTTCCGATTAATGCTAGAGAATACTGCGATACTTAGTAATTTTCCTAAAGCTCCGCATCTTAACGGACGCACGTCAAAGCACAACTTTCTCTGCTAGAGCAGATCTCGATTTTAAGAGAGAAAACGAGCTAATCGTCGGGATGATTCGGATCTGATTTCGCACCGTTTCTCGAATTATCGATAATTCGAGAAACGAACGCGCGAACGAAGACAAAAGTCTTGGTTCGAAGGAAGTAACAACTTCGAGCCAACGCGGTAAAACTTTTTGAAAAATTCCACTGTTCTATTAATCGGTCGTCGTCGCATCGTTGGGTATAATTACGATAAGTGGACCGAGATTTTTTTCCTCTCTTTTTCGTCTCGTCGCATAGTTTCAATTTAAAAAATTTAATTAAGAAATCCCAATAGGACGGAAGGAAGAAAATCTTTAAGCCGTGACCGCGAACGTATGTCTCCGAGACATCTCTATCGCTATCTCTTAAATAAATCTCTAAATAACGGAACGAAATTATATAATTCGGTTAGCCGATTAAAAGTTAGTTACCTCGGAGGATGAAAATCGGAGAAGTACTCGATTAGTGAGAATTAAATTAATTTTCAAACGTTGCGTTGGCATTTATGTAAATATATTATTCGTGTATAAGCGTTAGGAGATTAAAATCGAAGGAAGAAGAAGCCATTCGACTGATTTCATATTCGAGAGGATTCGTACATCTCTTCGCGAGGAATTATCGAAGAATTATCGGAGAGGACGAATTATGGACGAATTATGGACGAATTATGGACGAATTATGGACGAATTATGGACGAAGAGACGGAAAGAGCGTCGATGTCCAACGACGAATATAACACGGAGATTTTCCAATTTTAGGTCGTACCGGTGGAAGTAACTCTCGATACATATGTATTCCATAACGGCGAGAGCGTTCGTCTTTGTAATGGAAATGTCGCTACCGCTTCGTTTTCCTACCGCGCCGCACCTACCGGTCACATGCCTCGAGATGGTCCGACCGGAATACGACGATGAAAGATCCGACGCTTACGTCGAGGGAAATAATCGAATAGTAAAGTTTTCCTTAT
Organism: Vespa velutina; assembly: GCF_912470025.1. Classification (NCBI taxonomy): domain Eukaryota; kingdom Metazoa; phylum Arthropoda; class Insecta; order Hymenoptera; family Vespidae; genus Vespa; species Vespa velutina. The sequence goes on from NC_062197.1 coordinate 109,455, forward strand.
AAATATACATATAACGATAATAACAACGCGTGTGCCCTAGGAAAGTACCCTCATCCATTTGACACCAAGACTAGAATTTACGGATCCATTCTCCGTGATATCCCACGTGCGCGCCTTTCTAAATGCATGCGCATTCTATGCAAATAGAACGCATATGAAGCGTGTGCATCGCATACGTAAAGAGCTTTCTCGTTCGTCCAACCCAGACGCATCGCGTACGCGACTCTACGAGTACTGTATGTATCTCATATGCGTACTCGTACAATACCTATGATATATACGGGATATATAATGTGCATTTATAAAAATCACGATTTTTATCAATTTTCTCCTTGTCGATGGGGAAAATAAGGATGCGCGCTAGATTTCACGAACGATAGGACGGCTTATAACGTATAATAACCGCATACATAAGTAAAAGTTCGGTAATGTGTCGTCTTTGTACGGCATTGATGCCAACGCGACCCTTCGAAAGATAAAATAGATGATAGATGGACGGATGGATAAATGCAAATAGCAAATGTAAACGTGTAGATATGTTTGTAGAACAAGATTTTCGTTGGATCCTTCGAAAGTTTTCTTTTACTCCCTCGATGCGTTTCCAATAACAACTTCCTTAGTGTATCTTCGCGTGCGGTCTATTAAAAAGAAAAATTATCGAGATAAAATTAAGAAATAGTTTCATCGCTAATATACTTGTTAAATCCGTATTCGTTCGATCGTCTCTCTTCGCTCTCTCTCTCTCTCTCTCTCTCTCTCTCTAGCGCATTCTCTTGCGCTAGAAAAAGGTCCGCGCTGATTCTTCGAAACGTTCTCCGATGAGAATAATGAGACGAGGCGGTCGGTAATACGAACACCCTTATCCTTCCGAGATTATTCGAGCTTTCTATTTAGAATTATGTATCGATTATACCTTTATAGCTCGACGTCTATATGTATATATTTGTCTATATATAGATCCGTGACGAACGGGGCAACTCGAACCATATCGTATACTTAATCTTGAACGCGATCGTTCGCTCGATCGGAAATCCGCTTAGAGCACAAACAATGTCGGAAAAGCAGCCCGGATATGAGTATATTCAAGCCGATATCGATCGAGACGAAGAGAAATTGGGATATTGGAAGGAACGTTGCCAGCACAGTATTATGTATAACGCGACAACGCAACGCAACTGTTGCGCGAAAGAGAAAGAGAGAAAGAGAGATTAATTTCGTGTGCAAACGGTTCAGATCTTGTTTGTAATTTCTTGGCCCCGCGGATATTAGTACGAAACGAAATTTCCACCACTAAAATTTCACCTCTCGTAATTTCCATAACGTGTGCACACCGAACAAATATCTATGTGCGTGCGTGTGCTTGTATTTGAGAGAATTCAGCGGCCCTGGAAGCTTGGGGGAAGAGAATTGAGATAGACAGAGAGAGAGAGAGAGGGGGGGGGGAGGGGAGGGACGAGGGGGCACAAAGAGAGGCAAAACTTTTAGGCGATTTCTTGCCCCAAAGGGACGAGTCGACGAGCGCGCCGAGATAAGGAAAGATGATCGATATTGTCGCGAGCTTAAATTCTCTTCTTTCTCGAAAGAGGAGCAAAGATTAAACGCGTGATCTTTCCACCGACTTTGGCAATATTTTTGGATAATAAATCCTCCTGGATGCGTATATAACGTTTTCTTCTTCTTCCTACCAATAAGATGGTTGATTTATCGTCTACGATATTAAGGAGGAAACACGTCGAAACGTCTAACCGGGAAGACGAGAAAACTTAACCATAGGCAAATCTTGGGTAAATGTTTGACGTGGCTCCTGAATTACTACGAGTTAGTTTGGCAAATGATTCCCGTCTATTCCCATCGTAGAAACACAGATTATACGGAATCCGTCCGATCGCGAGATTAGATTATACTAATCGTTTCTTTCTCGACGAAGAAAAAAAAAAATATCCTCTTTTCCTTTAATTTTCCCTCTCGCAATCGGAGTCTCGACAAAAACAACTACTATCAATCTCGAGCCTGTAAACGAGAGTTCGCCAACTGCTAGAGAAACTAGTTTTAAGGTTAAGTGGAATCAAGGGGACAGGTACTATATAGTACGTATGCTCGACTAACTCGAAATCGCTTTCAATGGGGCCCTTTCAATTTGGCCACGAGGCAAGAAGAAACAGTGTTGATAATATTCTATCATTATTCGTAGTCGCGCGATGCAAATTCTTAACGGTCCAAAACAGAAAGGATACGTATATAAAGTAGTTAGGTGACGCGTGAAAATATCGATTTACACGTTATAGTTCGCGACGTTCGCGGATAATTATCCGTTTCTTCGTAATAGACTTGGAAATAACAAAATCGATATGTAAGTCGAGGATATTTCTGAAAGCTCGAACGACGAAATCACGACGTTAGAAAGTTACGTACAAGATATCTCGATAATATTATTTGCGAATGAGAAGGCGAAGGAGAAAAGAGAAGTTATTTTCTCCAACGCAAAGCTCTTTTCTTCCTGCTTGCTTTTGTAACTTTTAGAACGTGAAATTTCTTACAGTAAGAAATTAATTACATCTGCCTCGAGAGAACTCCTTTAACTAGATATTCCTTTAAATAACGTCCGATCTGTTTACCGTAGAGAAGCTTCCAAACTACATGAAAATAGAAATTCGCATAAGAGAATAAAGTTTTTCGTTGCTTCCGATCCTCTACCTGGGAGAACATAAACATACATAAAACATACCGACGTGGCCGTTAATTCGTCGTTTCGATGTTTTTCGAGTTGATTTCTAACGTGGATTCGCTTACGAAACTACTGATCTCGCATAAAAACGGATGGGACCGTGTACGAGCTCTGGCTGCCTCATTCCTTGGCCCTAGGTGGGGTCGTTCGTAGACTATATACCGATAATTGACAATAAAGTAATGCGAGGGATTGCGGACGGTCATTTTTACGATCTCTCTCTCTCTCTCTCTCTCGCATCGCTCTCTCTCGCATCGCTCTCTCGGAGAGCGAAAGGCTCTCCCAACCGATATGCATTCCGAGTATAACGGTCGAGAACGGCCGCGGTATTCGAGAACATCGTAAAAGACGAAAAAAGTTATTTCCTAAAAGGATATCGTACGTTGGACGGCATAATGAATTTTTAATACAAATCGTTGCATTGAGTATAAAGACGGTTCGAATGTACGAGCATCGTATCTCTTTAAACGCGTTCTCTTTAAAAGAGGAAAGAAGGAAGCGATACGAGAAGGTTGGTTTAATATCTCAGAGGAAGAAGCCACCGAAAACGCGAAAGTAAACAGGCTGGACGCCAAGGAGGGAAATAATATGTCCCGCTTGATAGGACAGCCTTTTAAAGTGTTCCTGTAATCCAGATAGCCATAGTGGCTATTCACTTGTCTTGATCGAAAAGAGTGAAAGAAAGGATGATTTTAAGCGGAGCGCGATTTAAAGGATCCAAGCTAAAGAAGTAGGAACGATAGTTCGTGACAAGTAGGAAAAATCGTCTAGTCACGACGATACATCCTTCCTGTCCGAGTTAAGAACTGACGGAAGTCTTGCTCCATAGAAAGGACTATGCGAGATAAGACAGCTGATTTATGCGCAAACACCATAGATCTCTTCTTGTTCTCATTAGATCGGCCGCTTTGGAAAATGACACTACGATGCCGGTAAAAAAGAGTTGCTATTCCTGTCTCTATACTATCGACTACGTCGATATAGGATATCTTTTTTTCGAATCGAGGATAAAAGATAAATTTGATCGATCGAACTAATTCGGAAAGAGGAACGTTATTGTCACGAATATAGGCACGTAGAATTATTTAGTAACAAGCGCGAATTAATAGGGTCGTTACTGCAAAGAGGAAGATTATATTAGTTCGATCGCGTTAAACGAACGATGTCTCTCTCGCGCCGACGCAATCTACGAAAGGAATGATCGTGATAACGGTCCTTATCGTGTTACGCATTATCAGGGCGCGCAAAACCTTTCTCGATTTACGCGATTGTCATTGTTCGCGATCTAATTGGATTACCTTAGAAATTGGTAGACGAAAGTTGAAAGTGGAACGATATGATGGACGCGCGTTGACATAATGAAACGCTGCGTCAACGTATGTTAACGCGAGGAGGTAGCGACAAAGCGGGACGCTACGTTGGCTTTCCTTCCAATTGGACACGTTGCCGTTATAAACGTCACGATGGATGCGTCCTGGATGGATAATAGCTTATGCGGTTTAGAGAAATTAATGGAAAAGATAATGCTCGCTTAAAGAAAGGTTAGAACAATTAAGAAAGGTTAGAAAAGCCAAGCGCTTTAAATCGTTCGTCGGTTACAGTTCCTCGGCGACGAAATCAACGATTTTGCGTTTACCGGAGAGGCGGACGAGTACATTCGGTGTATTTACTTAAAAACTTTATCAACGGTTTCTCCTACTATTACCGTATTTTACACCTTTGGCTCACCTCTCTTTTGAGAGAGTATAATCCTTGGGCCGAGTAGTTACATATGTCTTTTCGTTCGCGAAATGCATTGCGGGACGAGTGAGCGAGAAGAAAGGTTAAATGTGTGACATACGGGGAGAAAGGGAGAGGAATGAACGGATAACTCGGAAAAGTTTGTCGAGTTTGTTCGAGTGAGCGTCGAAGTACGTCACGGCGCACCGCTTCTGAAACTTTCCTATCGAGTATCCTACGAAGAAGCTCGAAACCGCGATCCTCGGTGATACGAAGGAGATCGTTGGAAGTGGAACGGAGAGTGTAGTCGTATGTCTCTCTCTCTCTCTCTCTCTCCCTCTCTCTCTTTCTCGCTCTAGATATACTTTGTAACATGCGAGTATATTGGCCATAAGTCCGCGCAAAGTGCGGCAATACTTTTAGAATGTAAAGTGCTCGGAATTGTAGGTATAATATATGGAGCTTACGTAGCTGTACATTGCCTATGTACGTGTGTATGCACGTAACTCTATTCGGATATAATCGAAGAGAGTGATCGAAGTGGAGGTAATCGAAGGTCCTCGATCTCGAAGCTCCAAGTATATAAAGAGAAGCTGATGCGACGAGAAGTCTATTCGTTTAACCCACAGAAATTGCTTTCTACGGTGCTCTCTCTCTCTCTCCCTCTCTCTTATTCTATCTACTCAGCCTTGTTATCCTAGCGCTTCTCATCTCGAGGCAGCAGATTAGCCGGCTCTTGGAATTTAACCAACGATGACTTAGCGGCGGATATCCTTACCGGTAAAACCATTAGGAGTCTCGATGAGGACGAGAATGTCGCTCGATGACAAACTTTTCGCTTCAATCCTGTTTCGTTGCCTAGCGTTGAATAGCATAGAGAACGATCGTGCGGACGAACGAGGGAAATAAAAAAGAAAAAAAAGCATTTGCTTCTATATAATAATACCTTTGTCCAACTTTGAAAGAAATGTGTTAGGATTTATAGAGATATATAACCGAGGAATCGAGGAGAAGAGCCAAGGAAGGAACTCGGAGAGAAAGGTAGTGCGTAGTGTTATTATGAATAATGCGATGTAGAAAGCACGACGGAAATGTGCACGTCGTAAGTTGCGACGTAAACGAGCGAAGATACAAATGCAATTTCTCGTCGTTGGTTTACGTACGTAGCACTTTCGCGATACCAAGAAAGATAAAAATAAGAAGACGGGAGGAATACGTATATCGTATGATATCTACGCTTTGTTGCGGAAACGAAGTTTTCACCGTAAATAACGGGACAACTATTATGCATTTACGTTACGAGCCGACGATAGAGAGAGAGAGAGAGAGAGAGAGAGAGAGAGAGATAAAAACCGATAGGAACGATAAATTTTCTACGATTCCGATCGTCGTTCCGATATCGAAGATAACGATGGATAGAAGAATCGGTTTGTCCACCGAGTTAAAGGAGGAGACTTACCTCCTCTCGGGAGTAGCGCTATTCGAAAGGAAACATGCTCGTTAGGTACGATCTTTGATCAACGAATTCGTTTCTTTTGCATCGGCAAAATTGGCTCGCAATCAAGAGACCCGGAGGCCTCAATCGTCAGGCCGCAATCGCGGCGATGATCGAGCGTCCCGAGGAGTCGCTTCGTTATATCTCTCGTGGGAACGTCAAAGTGATTCCCTGACTCAAAGTCAGGGCTAGCGAATCCAGAAGAGAGAGAGAGAGAGGGAGAGTCGCGCAAAAGTGGCTGACTACTGATTGCTACTGCCTTCGAAATACCGTTGGTACCGTTGGAACCAAAACGGGAAGATTCCTTTGACGTTTAAACCATGAGAAACCAAAAGCATTTGCTTTCGAAGAAAGGAGAGGAGCTTCTCCTACCTCTATTCGAATTATCTCTAGTCACCTGAATGGGATATGAGTTGCGTTCGTAGTACGTTAGTCGTTGATTCGACAATGGTCCGAAACTTGAACGTCCGATCAAAATTACGCAACGAACGTTGCGAGCCGTCTATTAAACTGGTCGGAAGAACGTGTTCCGGCATAAGTAATTACGTCATGCTCGGTTCATCCATATAGTGAATCCAACATATTTGGTGCATCCAACGTACATCGCGTTCTACATCGTTGTTCCTAACGAGACACCACGCTATATATGCGTTTACGCGCGACTCACACAATAATCCAGGCATTATATTAATCGCGTTACGTATGCATCCGTAGAATAAAATACGTCGGTAGCCGCCTTACCGACGCAGCACGTAAAACGCAGCGTTTAGATTTCTATTACGCCTCGTCCGGATACAACGGCTTCCTGTAAAATCGATAGTCGAGTTTATTTTAGGCGAGACTAAAAATATTCCGTATATGACGCAGACTAAATACTCTCCGCTACGAAATTTCGCTCTTACGACGTTTAACGACGAGCAGTCGTAAGGACTGATAAATTTTCTCAATAAGATATTGCGCCGAGCCCACGAGGAATTTACTTCTATTCATTCGATGGCATCAATTATTATCGCCTCTCTCCTCTCCCCCCCCCCCGCCCCATAAAACTCTACTCGAGCTTGTCGTCTTATTTATTTCGATTAATCGTACGCGCGAGGAGAGAAACGAAAAGATATCGAGGGAAGTTGGAAAAATGGAATAACTCGAGCTAATCCCAGTTCTCCCAGTATTTCTCTCTGTATCTCTCCCCTGTATTTCCCTCGCCTATATTTCCTTCCCCTGTATTCGATAGAAAAATGCGATACATCCATCAGAGTTATCCGGCTTCGAGGAGCTTCGCATTTTCGATTCGTCGACGCGAGCTACGCGAGCTACACGTCTTAGGAAACCTAAGGACCTTTACGTAACTAAACCAAGACACCCGACGGATTTGGTTCGGTCTTATTCTCCTGATCTCGATCGCGGCCGTATATACAGGTATTCTTGGCACGTTCGGTTGGTACTGCCAGAGGAAGAAGAGGTTCACGGAATTAGACGGAAAGAGGAAGAACGAGAGAAAGAGACAAGTGGGTAGGATGGGGATAGTGACTCCTTCTTCACCAATAGGAATTCGGTCATTCGGCTCGATCCAGATCTCTAGAGAATGCTTCAAACTTGGATGAAACTGAATCGAGTGTTCCGAGTAAGAGCTAAGTGTCTCCACTACCTTCTCTCGTCTTCTCTATCTTCGCGGTTTCGCATCCTTCCTTTTTTTCTTTTTTCCCTCTCCCGGCAACGACCATTCGATCTTTCTACAAAAGAATATCCTCCGGTCTCTGTTCGATACAATAATCCGCGAATTACCTATTCTACAATTACGTCTATATCTAGCGAACTCTCTTCGTTTAGTTATTTTCCTCGTACGTCTATCCATCTCGACATTTTTCAGGGATATTTTGCATGGACGACGCAATAATTTTATGGGAATTAATTAAAAACTAATCTCTATTGACTCGACGTTGGAAAAAACTAATAGATTTCGGCATTCTTTTCTTTCCCAAATAATCGCTGCGAAGTATTCTTCCTTTCAACCTAAAGAAATGCCTTTGGGAGGAGAATCACAAGAGAATCACCGTTTCTGCCATTCTTAACGATTTTCCGTCGCGCCACGTGCAGGGGCCTGTGACCTCGGTAATGGCCAAGCGAAGGGGAGAGAGAGAGAGAGAGAGAGAGCCATGACTTATATATACATACGCATGAATATACATATACTTGTCTTTATACCTAGGGGGAGGGGGGGGGGGAGAGAGAGAGACAACACCGTCAACGAAAGGACCAGAGACGATCGATCGGGAGATCTTTGGCACCGGATACAAACCGGCGTCCCTCCTTGCTTATCGACCGAATTGCCGAGTGGAAAATGTTAGAGGTAAAGAAATTGTTATGCCTGTTCTCGAGACTCGAGGAAGGTACGATCGTTTCTTCGGGGAGGACCGACATTAAGATTGCAAAACTTATTCTTATATATTCGACAACGTTCAGGTTTTCCAAGAAATTCGAGACTCTAGAAAAACGTGATGTATCGAGAAAAGAGATCCTCTTTTTTACGTTCGCGATACGTTACAAAACGATCGATCGTACAAGGCACGTGACGTAGTTTGAACTTTTATGAAAGAAAAACGCGTCTACGGGGCCATGAGCGAGCTCTCTTTCCGGATTCGATGAATTACCTTTTACCTTCTACGGAAAATAAATCCTATAAGAATCGAATCGATTAGCTCGTAAAACGTCGATCATCGTTCTTTACTTATCTTAAAAATTGAAATAAAAAAGTGAATTTAATTTGGGATATTACGAATTTATTAATACAATAGTAGTATTAGCCTCAACGGTCTGCGATGCTGGTGAAAATCGAATCACCTTTTAAGCTCCATCATGCGGGCTTGATTTTGAAAAAATTCGTGCCGTCAGGAACGAATCAATAAATTCCTTGTTGAACGTTCTCCGATGACGGGGGCCAGTTTTGCGTTTGCGTTTGCATTTGCGTTTGCATTTGCCTTTGCATTTGCACTTCATTATTCTCTAGGACGAGTCCTTTCTTTCAGCCTCGAGAAAGGCACGATTAATTTTGCGCGTACTCTACGCTCTCGTCGTTTATTCGGTTATTAAGTCTCTTAAGACTTGCCTTAAGTCAGATGTACGAGATATCGTAAAAGCAAATTTCGGTAGATATCAAAAATCATAGAATCATCGTCTTCTTTGTGTTTCTGCAAAATATTTAACGAGGAGAGTAAACGAAAAGGCTAAGAGAGTGGAATACCAAGGAGGAGGATTTAGTCCAACGCCGAGACAAAGGTACGACCAAGTGTCGTCAAAGAAAACAATTGGCCGAGTAGTTTTCGAGAAAGAGGAAAAAGCTACAGCTTATGAAAGAAAAATAAAATTTCCCAATGCAAAAAAAACTCGCAAAAAGGGGGATCTTCTAGGAATAAAGAAAGGGGAAGTGGGGGGTGGGGGTTGGGAAGAGAGAATTGATTCTCTCTCTCTCTCTCTCTCTCATCAAAAGAAAACGCTCGTAAAGAAAGGACGACTCCTCGTTGATAAAAGTGATCCGCAGCCATAGCATGGCCAATAAAGATTTGCAATGGTAATGGAACCGACGCGGCCTCTACCGACCGCTCGTCGCTGCGATACGTTATCTATCTTGGAGCATTGAATAGCTTCGAAAAATATGATATTACATCGGTCGCATCTTCGATACCGAATATATACCGAAATATATACCGAATATATACCGAATATATACCGAATATATACCGATCCTTCCGCCAAGCTTTATTAATGAATCGTATTTACGAATCGTCATCTTGCCTGACGTATAGCGCCGGAAGAAAAATTGCTCGCACCGAATACCTATCTAGGTACGTTACCAAGTTAAAAAACGTATCTAGTCATTTATCATCGGTAATGCTCCACGTCGAGATAGACAATTTTTTCGTCTTCTTCTTTATTTTGGCTGAGCACCGTTTAAAATTAATTCCATTATTACGAGAGATTTGAAATGTTTCGAGTATTATCGCTCCGGCTTCCCGAAATATCGACGCTTCTCGTTCGCTTTTATACCGTCGAGAGAGCGATAAAAGTTTGAACGCTTCGCGTGCGCGCCGCGAAAACGAATCAAAGCTTTTATATACGAGAGGCGTGCGTTTCAAAGATGCATTTGCGTAAATGGAAGATGGTTTTATGGACTGCGACGACGTTTATCGGTTTACGATGTACGACCAAAATCGCGAGCATAACGATGCGCGCTCGAGATAGAAGCTTCTTTTATTTCTTATGGTAGACGGTTACCGTTCGATGGTGAAATCAACCATCAAACTAGGCCGATACACACACACGCACACGCACACACACACACACACATGCATATCGCGAGAAATCCAGGATAAATCGCGGCCAAGGCCTCTCGTTCGTGCAGAATCATTTTCCGCTTAACTACGACGACTATTAAATACGATAAACGTTCGATTGCGAGCCCGTTATCGAATGTGACGGGGAGGAGAAAAAAAGAAGGACGAGCTGGCAGCTCATTTTCATCGAGAAGAGAAAAAGCAAAAGGAAAAAAAGGTATCGACAACGTTCATCGGCGAATATTAAAGTCGAAAGAGGAAGACTAAAGTGCGTGAACGGCTCGACGAGTACGGCTTCGAGGATATAAATTATTTCAAGGGGAAAGGTTAAAGGGCCAAGGGAGAATGAGATTCCATCGACGAAACGATTCGAAACGCAATCGAAAAGGATGAAACTCTTACCGGCTCGAAAGGAATGAAATAAAATTGAGGAGAGAAAAGGAAGAGAATTACTTTTGAGAGAAAAGACATTACGGCATCTCGCGAGTCCTGGGAAAAAAGTTCTCGGTCATTCGGTACCGTACTACGGACGCTCGTCATCGTTCCTGTCGTAACTCGCGGTAAAAAAAAAAAAAAGAAAAGCGGGACAAGGAAGGTAAACGTAAAGATGGAAACGGAAAATGCGAGAGATGATATACGACGAGCCAATTTCAACGTGAAGAATATCCGTCTGTGCGGACTTTTCCAATCGTATCGTCCGCGTGCGACAATAACCGCAAGAAAGGTAAGGGCTATTGAGAAAGAAAACAGAAAAAAAGGGAAGAAAGAAAGAAAATAGAAGAATCTTATCGTCTCGGTCATTGCTCGGCTCGTGTACGACGGAATTGTAACGGGAAACACGTTCCCGTCGCGTTCAAACTATCGCTACAAGAATACACATCGACACGTTCGTTCGAGTATCGTTACGACGAGTCCTTCTTTCACCGTCACGTTAAACGTTTTTATTCTACAATATATATGTAGAAAGAATTGAGAACGAGAGAGAGAGAGAGAGAGAGAGAAAGGTAAATTATTGAAATTTTCTGTAAAAGTAGGTAGTAGAAATGTGTCAAAGAAAAGAATAGAAAAGGTTTACTCGACGCCGTCGCTTTTGATTAAAAAATATCCAAGTGCTCGTCGCATATAGGCATTCGCTCGGCTACCAAACGCTCTATTGTACAGTTTAAAATAGGCGAAACAGAGAAATGTGTATTTAAGAGAAAGCGAAACTGGTTGGCGAATATCTCGAAGGTAAAACGGTCTGACCAGGAGACCAGCGTAGTTGGTCGGTAGCGTTGCGTGAGACACGAAACAACGCCGTAAGGCTTCGGACAACACGTTTCGAACAAAGCGCAATGCTACGGGCGATGCAGTGGTAGAGGCAAAGCATAGCGCAGTCGTCGTCCTGCTAGAAACAGTTGCGAGGCATAGAGAAAGAGAGCTAGCTCGCTACCATCCAGCCATCCAGCCATCCAGCCATCCAGCCATCCAGCCATCCAGCCATATAGCCAGCCAGCCAACCAGCCAGCCAGCCAGCCCCCACGGGCCAGGAGAGAGAGAGAGAGAGAGAGAGAGAGAGAGAGAGAGAGAGAGAGAGAGAGAGAGAGAAGCGTAGCGCGCCTCGGCATTACGGACCGACCTAGAATCGTCTTTTTAAATGGCACAAGCCGTTTTCAGGAAAGCACATTCGTGCGAGCGAACGCGACTAGGTTATACGCGAGATGGCAAAGCGAAAAGTAGAAATACACTTTTCTTTTAACGACAGCCGGCTAATGTTCGCTCTCCGAGCGATCGAAATGACAAAGAAACACGATGTAAGGATGCAACTAGGGCAATTATAACGAAAATGCAATTTCCCGACGATGCACGACGAGCTACTGACGGCTTTCGTATCTACTTGGATCCAAAGGTAGTCGGTTCCATTCTTCGTCGGGAGGACAGACGCGTTTTCGTTTTCGTAAAATTTGAAATCCACGATCGAAACGAAATCAGGAACCAGTCAGGATCCCAGGATCAAATTATTACCCTTTCTAATCTCGGATAACGGAAATCCTCGCGCGCTCGATTTAGAATATTAGATCCGTCCTCGAGAAATCGGATGATGATCTCCGTCGCGATCAATTAGAGTCGACTTGTATCACGATGAATACTCTCGAGAGGATAGCCTCTGTATTAGGTCGAAACTCCGAGTAGAGAGATTAACCCTTAGCAGGTGCCGGAATTGGATCTACGAGGAACGTTGCAACATCCCCTTAGTCCATTTGCACCCGACTCGACTCGCGAAGCACTTTGTTGTGTTCTTGACATTTGGGGAAACTTTAGCACGCGCGCCAGCTATATGCGAATATACTTCATTTGAGCACGTTTATAACGGATTAATCATCCGGGAGAGATTACTTTTCCGACCTTCTTCGTATCGCGATCGACGAACGAAAGGGAAGGAGCCTTTCGAAAGGACGATGATACGCTAAAATGGATTCTAATCGTTCTCGCTCATCGCGACCGTAGACAGTTTCGAATCGTTATTCTACCATTAGGCTTCTGAATAATTCACGCACTCGGCGCCTTATAGTCAGTAACTACGACGAGTACTACGACGAGACTCGAAGAGGGAATTCTGCCCGAGGATCTCGCGTCGGCGATGGAACGAAATGATTATGCGAGACAAAGAGAAAGGGAGGAGATACCGTTCCGTTTCGTTATAAAGCTACGTTAAAGCTACGTTAAGGAATCGCTTCGCCGTGAAAGAAAACGAATAAGAGAGGAAATTAGTGTACAAGATTTTTCTTAATTTTTCAAACAAATCGCTACTCCATCCTCGTCGTTTCGTTACGACGTACGTCTAAATCAAGCCGTCGTTCCCTTTTGCTCTACTTCGTACGAATCTTCGAGGAAAAAAGAGAGAGAGAGAGAGACTCCTTTGTCGAAAAAATAATACTCTTCGGATTTTCTTCATTTCTACCTCCGGAATACTCATAGAATCACCTTCCGATTGAGCGACGGTAATATAATCGTATCCCGATAAATCTCCTTTCTTCGAAATAATCGAATCTTTTCGACCGGCAGAGATCAATTCAATTATCGTTACGTAAGAATCCATATAAAATGGGAATAATCAGCGGGAGATCAGCTCCCGGTCTTTCCAAAAGGAGCACGTACAAAACGAAGCTACTACGAGGCGTAAGGCAAGAAAGAACGCAAACGCAAAAAGTCTATTTATATATAACCGATACTTTAGCGATGTGTCCTACCACCGTTGATACACACGTACCTAGAAATGGGTCTAGTACTTTTAGTTAGAAACGTTAGTACGTAACGTAGCGACGTGTCATGTCGCATCGTACGGTACGTTACGGTACCGTGTACGACGCGACGTACTACTCACAGACGAACTCTAACAAAGTTATCAAGAGAAAATTCGTTTCATTTACGACAGGTATCACGGAATAGGCATCGTTGAGACGCGAACGTAAAAAGCTTCCTTCGTTTCATATTTTTAAATCTCATATTTCTTTTTCTTTCCTTTTTTCTTTGCGCAAAAAAAAACTGAATTTTTTGGCAAGTATCTGTCAAACGTCGCTTGATCATGATAATTAACGGAATGAAACACGTCTTCCAAAAGCAAAATCCAACGGGTTTCCGGTGCCACTCTCTCTCTCTCTCTCTCTCTCTCTCTCCCTCTATAAGAAAAGTCCTTCACGACGAGTCCCGCGAAATTACGTAATTTACGAGAGAGCCTCTAATTTGTGAAGCCTTCAAAGAATACTTGAAACTTTTCTAGTTAATGCGACGGAAAACTTGTCGTTCGAGTGGAATATATCTACCTATCCAGGTACCGCGTCTTGCGAAAAGACCCGGCAAACCTTTTTTCATCGTAGAAAAATTCGGCTAGCTCCGAAGAAACGTCCGAATTAAATAGAAATTAACGAAATACTTAATAGAAATAAACGAAATAAAGGGCGTGTCGTCTATTAATTGCGCCAGGAAGGAAATCGAAGTAATAATAAAGGAAAAAGGAAGAAAGCTTGGAAACTGAGCCCTCGACGTACGAAGAAACCGCAGGAACGACTCTAGGTTCAACGTCCCTGAGATTATTTCCCGAGCGTGTGTCATAGTTTACGTTGTCGAGTGTAACGGCAACTCGGGCGCATAAGCGGCGGCCGACTAGAAAGGCATTTTCTGCCAAAAGGTCACCGAAGGCGTTCTTCACAGTCCGTACACGTTTTCGCAAGAGTAAGGCTTAATTACCTCGAGCTTACCACGAGCATACAGTGGTTTCTGTCGCGAACCGTCCCTGAGGTTTATCGCGGAAGACCGCCTGGCAAAAGAGAGCTTTCAGAGCGGTTGAGATTAAATGGCCGCTACCACCTGGATCGCGAAGGAAGGAAAATGAGAAAGGAAAATTACTGTAAATCTTCTCACAAAAATCTCCTTTCGTCTCTTTATATCGTAGAGTAGAAAAATATATAATAAGTGAAATATTTTGAAGTAAATGGCCGGACGGAGGGAGGGGGGCTAAGAATTAGAAACGGACCGAAGGTAAGGGAATAAATTTGCGCGCTTAATTCTATAAAGCGAGTACGGCGAGAGGGCGAGAGAGAGAGAGAGAGAGAGAGAGAGAGAGAGAGAATGTCCTCTTTTTACAAAGTTCCAAGGGAACTTTTCAAACTCGAAAAGCCTACGTTAACTATGTATAAACGTTTGTTCCATATGGTAAACGCGCGGTCGCATATCTTTCAGTTGGTCCTATATATTCTCTATTCTCGTTTCCCGTTCATTAGCGGTGAACCGAAGAGTATTATCCGACGTGACGAGAAACATCGAGAAATCGTATAGGCGTTTACGTATAGGCGCGACACGATAAGACGGGATTGAAGTAAAAGAAACCCGGACACAGGGGATACTGTCAATTCCTTCCTCTCACAAGAGATAGCTAGAGGAAGTTTCAAGTTATTCGCTGCTATCATCGATGACACGGTCTTTGTGCCGCAGCTCGATGGAAATTCGTGTTGAACCCCGACGGAAACGAGGACGCTCTGGTCGATCGTTACTAAACTACGTTGCGTATAGATACGCGCTCGCAACTATATACAAAGGAGTTCTACTCATCTCCTTCTAGTACGCATTGTGATACCATCTTCGAATCTACGAATACATCGGAATAAAAGAGAAAAGAAAATAATGTTTACGTAATTTCAACTAACGAAATTTGAAAGTAACGAAATGTCAGATTCGAAAAGAAAATTGGATTTTTCAAAGAGTTTATATATCGACAACGGTAAGTATACGTGAAGGTGCATTGGAAATTCGACCGCTCGAAGTAATATAAAAATATGCCAGCGAGGAAGGTGAAAGGATCTCGGCGAAAGAGAGGAGGAACGATTTCAAGAATAGATTTCGAGTCGGCCAAACCGAATCTCCTACGCGAATAACCATAAGATTCGAAAGCAAATAGAAACTATTGATCTTAATATTCGCTTTCGAATCGCTCGTGAATTTAGTTAATCGCGTGTCCTGCCGCTTTGATACAAATAAACTTCGTTCCGAGAGAAATTTCTTCTTCGCTTCCTGCAACGCTCGGCAGAGATTATAATAATATGACGGTTATAATATATTGCGTTCGTCTGAAAAAAGGCAACGAAGCCGATCGATCGGCTAACGAGTACGTGATTCAACGATCTATACACGCCGTTATCAATCGGTCATCGGTTATTCGTTAATTACAATAACAATATAAAATTCCGATTAATTGCAAAATCCGCGTTCGACGAATTAATTCGTACATTTGCATATTTATAATCGATACAACGAGTTCCAGTAATTTCTCGCCTCGTCAAATTTCCGATCGGATGTTCGTCGATCGATCGCCGCGCAATCTACCAAAATTATATGATTTTTAACGAATCGCTCGCGTTAAAATTACGCCTCCTAATTACTTCCTAACCAATCAACGCTTTAGACTTTATTAAAGCTTCTTATTGGCCGCAAAACGAAAGAAGAATTTTGAGCTTTGAAAAATCTTGACGTTCGTCTCCTTTGACGACCATAGGAAAACACGTTCGTCGCTAACGTCGGGCACAGAGACAAAATGAAATTTCACTTGGACGATGAATGTCTGCCGCAAAACTGCGAGCGTACGATCCATAGGAGCCAATTTGCATGGAGGATTTAATTGAAAAATGTGACAGCCGCCCGAGATTAAGCCACGCTAGGGGGTGAAGGACAACGCCGGCGGTCGCTATCGCAATTAGTGCGAACGAACGATTTATGTGACGCTGACCCAATGGGAAAAGAATGTGCGCGAGTGTGTGTGTGTGTGTGTGTGTGTGTGTGTGTGTGGGTGCGTGCGTGCATCGGTACGGAACGCGCTACCTAATGTCCGCGCGCCTTCGAAATCCACCCCATTGTCTCTCATTTATAACCTTCGACGTACGTTTTTTTTTTTTTTTTTTTTTCTTTTTTTTTCCCATACGGACCACCGAGAGCAGCGTAATTCTTCGAAAAATCGACGAAAAAATATTTTACGATAAATCATCATACGCGCGATGGTAAAGCCAAAAGTTTTATAGAAAAATGTTCAATGGTCGTTTGTAATTCGATAGAGGCGCAAAAGTAACTTTACGTTCGGTGTTTTAACGCGGGAATATTAATCGAACGAGATCGAAGAGAATCGTGCAAGAATATTTATAAATTTCGAACAATTTCCCTCCGAAAGTATTAGGCTATATTAGGGATCGAGTACATTTCAACGTCTCTCTCTCTCCCTCTCTCTCTCATCTCGGAAGGAAATAAACGGTGAAGTATTTTACAAAGAATCCAAAGAATCTGGCATCGCAGTCGAAAACGTTCTCGGAAGAATTTAATATCAGTAAATATTTAACGCTTCTCTCTCATCTTTCATGTAAGCGACTAGATAGGCACGTAATGCCGGTTCACGATTGATCGGCCTGTACCTTGACCTCCGCTCCGATTATGTGGAACAACTCGGTGAGTAATTGATTTTCCGTTAATATACATACACCCTACACACACTTATAGACGCGCGAGCCGTCAAAGTTAATTTTAAAGCAAGACTGTAACACGACGCGTCGCGATGCGTTGTCTTAGGAAAAAGCTTCCGTCGGTTATATTCACGATCGGAGAGAGAGAGAGAGAGAGAGAGATATCGTCTCAAAGATCGTCCGTACTAACCTATTATTTCATCTCCCCTAAGTATGGATATGGTAAATTGTAATAGAATCGATAATGTCAATTTGACGAGATAAAATCCGAAAAGACGAAGAAAAGAAATGAGAGCAACCAAAGAGAGATAGACGAGGAAAGACAGAAAGTGTCTCTAAAGTCGGCTTTATAAATTCCTAGGGTGTTTTAATCCTTTCCGTAAGCCGTCCGATAGCGCCAGTGCTTTCACTAAATTAAAGGATTTTCGACTAGTCATTCCCGTTCGCTCTTATTCCATGGCTAACAACACCGATTGGTACGAGTAAAAAAAATACGATATTATTCCCTAAACGCGTAATGCCCGATATGACAAATTTAGCCAGCTTAAAAGAATTTTTTTAATGTGTTCCCAACGGACATTAAAGCTCGACGCGAACACACACACACGCAAACTTAATCCTCGATCGTTCAGGAAGTGTCTTCCCTGCTGACAAAGGAAGGACAACGGGCTTAAGCCAGATAAAACTTCGAATGAGCACGACCTAATTTCAGAATCGCGAGGCCGACTTGGTACGATCAACCTTTTCTTCGCAAAGGCAAAAGAAATTACGAGAAATTTCGTCTCAATGACGACTCTATAGCTCGCCGAGCGGTGCCAACGTTCGTCCTGGAGCTATTCAACGGGAACAAAATAATCGAGTATAATTTTTATTAATCGTGACTATGATAAGTCGAAAGTCACGACCGAATCGAGTGCACTGTCGGAAAACAGGGAATAACGGTCCTTTGCCGGAGAGAGAGAGAGAGAGAGAGGGAGAGAGAGAGAGAGAGAGAGAGAGAGAGAGAAGCTAAGGAAATAGAGGAGAGTCAAACTCGCTTCCGAGAACGGAGTTCGTTATGAGAGCGAGCAATTTTGATAAGAAACGATTCCGAAAGATTTTCCTAACCGGCTATCTACTCCGTCTCGAGCGAGATATTTTTCCGTTCCTTCTTCTCTTTGCCTTTCTCTTCCCTTTGTGTCACTTTTAAGGTATCCAATGGACTTGTATGAGACGGTAAAAAGAGCAAAAGATGATTCCCTTTGAAGGCGAAGAAAAGCGAAAGATAGAAAGAAGTATGGAAGGAGCTGGCACGCGCGCACGCTCTCGAGGGTGTAGGAGGAGGGAGAGAGAAACGGCACTTCACTTCGTCTTCTCCGAGGGTAGCACTTCTCGCTAAAAGGGAGTAAATACACGCCCCCGTGCTTGCTCGAGCAAGAGCTCGCAGCACGATCCACTCACTTGGCGGAATTGCGCACGACTTTGTGTGTGCGCGTGCACGACAGCACGCGACGACTATTCCGCTCGGTCGGAGAAAAGAGAAACCTGAGATCCTCGAGAAGAGTGTAGACGACTAAAAAAGAAAAAAAAAAAAAAAAAAATCCTAGCACGACGTACCCTCCGTGGAGAATCTTTTTCCGGAGAAAAATCAGACGAAGAAAAGAAAGGAAAGAAGACGGGTCGACGACGACGGAGATGTAACGAGACGAGCTTTTTCTATTAATTACTCTTCGCTCTTGTTATTCCGCGACGATCGGATCAGCGCTGCGGTGTCCTTTTATTCTCTCTCTCTCTCTCTCTCTCTCGCTCTCTCTCGTTCGCTCGCTCGAGCAGCACCCGCTACCGCCACCCGCCTTTTCGTAGCCTTCCTCTTACGGTGCTTTAATTAGCGCTCTTTAATTACGGTCACAACGAATACACGCTAGCGTCCGACCCTTCCCACTTTGCTTTTTCTCTTTTCGCTCTTCCCTCGCTCGCTCGTTCCTAGACCATAAGATTGTTACCCGCAACCCTACCGCAGTCGTTTCAAGTTCGTGAAATTCGCCCGAGTCGATCCTTCCTTCCGATGAGTACCTTTCGAGAAGTAAGGAAACTTTTGCGGACAAGCGACGAGACAAACGGACCGATCGATGATATTCCATCCATCGTACATCGATTAGAAAGGTTCTCACTGAAAAATATAAAGCCTCGATCGTAAATCGTTCGTAAACGATGTCTCTTGAATTTTCCAAACGTGCGAACACCGCACCGTAACCGTACCTTTTGTAATGGAGCGAATTATAGAACATAGGAAATAGCGTAAAACTGTATTCTCGAACGTTTCACGATATAATAGGAAAGCTCGTAGGACTCGTGATGAGGGAGATAGAAAAATATAGAGCGGCGAAAGAAAAAGGGGAGGGGAGGGGAGGGGAGGGGAGGGGAGGGGAGGGAAAGAGAGAGAGAGAGAGAGACGATAAAGAAAGAAGGGACAAAATAAAGAAGATGCTCCCAAGAGAAAAGGCTTTAAACATCGCCTACCTCATTTACGAGAAACGCGAGTTACACGCCGCCGACGTATACGCGAGACGTACGTGAGACGTACGTAGGGGAGGAGATCGAGGCGTCTATCGCAGGCACAAAAAGAGATTCCACGTACAGGTATGAGCGATATATTCGCCTGTAGGTGCATTCAAAGGTACTCATCGCGTAGATTTAGAAGCGTGTCTCTCAACCGTATCAAGTTCGTCGCTCGAGTGGAATCACTTAGCGTTGCCATTCAATTTTGTTTCTTCGTTAACTACCGCGAAAAGCTATTTTACGTGTTTCTCAATCTCCAATAGGATTAGTATTTACGTGACGCCAACGTATGTAGATCAAAAAACACCTTCTTCGATCATTGTTCGACATAAAAATAACGTTCGTCCGTTCTCGTCAATGGCCGTTTAAACGAAACAACCTAAACGTAGAGAATAATTATGCTCGGTCAATGAGAAGGGCTTTCGTTAATAGGAGATAAAAACGTATGTATGTAGGATAATAATATGCGTATAAAGTTCGTATCTAAGGGCGCGATGTTTATTACGATTTCTACGAAGTATCTCTCGTACGATCCGCTATTTCTTCGCACGTACGCCGACCGCTTATCGTAATACGTATTCGCATCCGTATTACATTAGGATTCGGCGATTACCGAGAATGACGAAGGGAGCAACGACCGGCAGCGAGAAGAAGCTTTTTATTACGTTCCATTCAATGTTCCGCCGTGATCCGATTAAAGTCTTGCGTAAGGAAGCAAAATTGCGCGCGATTTTAACGTTTGATCGAAGTCGCCGTAAACGTAGCGTAAAAAACGATTTAATGTTGTGGAACGGACGATCGATGGTTCGTTTAAAGGTCTTTGTTAAAAAGTTTTCCCGTTTCCTAGTTCGAGCAAAGTTCAGAGCTTAAAGATGGACGCAAGACGGTTAAATTTTTCTTTCGTCGTTACACAAACTTATATTAATATTTGTAGGAATAAAAAAAAGAATGAAAAAGCGTCGAGAACGAGCCAAATTGGCAAACCGTGGACGCCTCCTCGTCGAAAAGACGCGGCGGCGGCGGCGGCGGCTGTGAGCCGCGTCGACTTCAAATAGACCGGAAAGGCTCTCCACCGTTTCACGAGCAATTTCATTTCCAGTGGAAAATTTATGCAAATCGCTCGCATCAGAGAAGCAGCCCAGACGACTCTGCGCGACGAATTTGCGCTATTATCCGATTTCTGTTTTGCACCGCACGAGAAAACCGCGACTGGGCGCGTACGAAGCCAAAAATGAAAATGACTCGATCGAGAGAGTATTCCAATCGATACCGATTAAAATGGTTGCCTCGCTATAGACAAAGCTACTATTGTTATATAACTGCATCAACGAAATAAGCTATTATTTTATTTACTCCGATTCGTCGAAACCTATATAATTTTCATTCGAGTTACTTTCGTCTTCCGCTAATCTCTATTATCTCGAAAAAAATCGATATAAGACGTTGTTTCTTTCGGCGAGAAAAGCGGCCGCTTCGTCAATTATTCCAATTATTTCGAATTATTTCTCCTCGAGCGTGTTTGCATATTATCGACGTTTTAATGAATCTTCGTTATCTTCGTTAGTCTCGACCAGAGCCGCTTAACGCGGTGTTCTGACAAAGGCTACTCGATCAAAAAGACCATAGCTTACGTTATGTCTCTAGTAGCGTCATTCGCAACACGTTTTCGACTTTGCTCGAAACAACAATTGCACGAAAAAGGCTTTGTTTTACATGTGTATAAATGGATGGATAGATAGTGAGAGAGAGAGAGAGAGAGAGAGAGAGAGAGGAAAGTGGATCGCATTTGCATAACGCAATGACCAACGACGACGGTCCTCTCGTAGAAATTTGATTTCGCATAGAACGATATAACGATCTTAACTAACATAAGTGGGACTTTTTTGGGATCTTCACCTACCTCGCTCTCGCCGATAAATGCATTTCCGCATAGCCCTGTTTCGATCGTTTTTTCTAGCAAATTGTAATTGTCGAGCGAAGCGTAACGTTTAAAAGAGGGGAAAAAAAAAAATTGTAATAGGTTCGGCACGTTATAAAAAGCACGTTATATCGAAGGATATTCTCGAGTGTGCATTAACGTTACTATGTAGATATTTTGTTAAAATAAAACTAACGATCGCGTTAGTTTTCCGAGGTGAAAAACACGTAGGCAAAAGAAATACGCGCGCGTTCGTAATTCGAAGCGAGTGTCAACGCGCTTTTAACCGTCCATGTAAAAGAATAGGCGTGTTTTCGGTAAAAACATTGGAAGGAGAGAAAAGTTTCTCGAATTCGTCCGGACTGCGTGTTTATCGTGATACGATTGATAGTCAAGGATGTATCCCGGTCGAGTTAGTTTTAAATATTTATGCAGAAACTCGCTGCTTTTGCATTATGCACGAGTATTGCGAGTAGCGGCTACATACGTATATATGTATGTATAGACGTTATGATGCGCGAACCTGATGCACGCACGAAAGAGAGGAGATGGCCGAGCATAGAATACGACACGGTAATATTCGAGGAGTTGGAGAACGCGTCGACGACACGTGTGAACTTCCCTCTCAAGTTAATTATCCGTCAAGATACCCCTCTCTTCTTCTTTCCTCTCTCGCTCACGTAAACGATGTTACAAAGTGTCGGTTGGTAACCGATAATGAGGAAAAATATACGACGAACTCGATGTTTACTTAGCGTCACTTCTACGCGCGTCCCGATGAAAACATAAACATTGCGTTAGCTCGATAAGCGAGAACGAAGTAAGGCATTGTGCCTTTGTATGCCTTGAGAAAGACCGACTGAGAGGAACTAGAGAGAAAGAAACTAGAAAAGCAATCGTATCTGCCTTATATTCAGAGAGGAGCGTTGAAAAATATATGCGCGTGATGAGAAACTCTCGTTGCTCGAAAACAAAACAAAACAAAAAAGAAAAGAAAAAGAAGAAAGTGAAAAAAAAAACAAGAGAGAAGGAAAAAAAAAGCAAAGAAAAAGAAGAGAAAAAAGGAAGCCAAGCGGAATACCTTCTCTCGTAGTTTTTCTCCCGTATTACGTGATGCCATTCTTTCCTATGAAAATGAGAAGAAACATTTTTGAAATAGAAACCGCATAGAAATTCTTTTTCTTTTTCTTTTTTTTTATCGAGAAAATAAGAACGAAAGGATAAGAAAGAAGAAAGGTTCGTTTCACAATTATGCGCCTGAAATATGATTAATCGAAAAGTCGAAAGAATAGAAGGGACGTTCCTATCGGTACGATCCTTTGAATCTTCAATGAATATTAAGTGGAAAGAATCTTTGCTCCGATTCGAGTCCAATTTTGAAAGAGCTTATAGAGTTATTACCGACGAATATTAGCTCCTACCTCTGTCATATCTGATCTAATTAGTAAGTAAGAAACGAGCCGATTCGAAAAATCAATTATGCTCGTGCGTTCATATACGTCGAGCTTATTTTCGTTCGAGATTTCAATCTCATTGTTAGGACTGTAATGAACAAGCCAAGACGTTCGTTCGTTCGTTCGTTCGTTCGTTCGTTCGTTCGTTCGTTCGTTCGTTCGTTCGTTCGTCGTTCGTTCGTTCGTTCGTTCGTTCGTTCGTTCGTCGTTCGTTCGTTCGTTCGTTCGTTCGTTCGTCGTTCGTTCGTTCGTTCGTTCGTTCGTTCGTTCGTACGTATGTACGTACGTACGTACGTTCGGCGAGTTATCGATTATCTCTCTGTCAAAAGAATATAAGCTCGAAGGTATGAGCGACGACTGACGGCACTAGAATGGATATTACGATTCGAATAAACCATTCCCACCTATCCTCGCAAGCTTTAAAACCAAGTTCTCCGAAAAAGTTTCTCCGGCGCGATGAGAAGATCCTTTTAAGAAGAGACCAGCTCGTTCTCCTCCAATTTCCTTAGCGTGCATCCTCTGCATCTTTAATACCTTTCTCGTCAAGAGATTTACCTGAACACTTGGCCTTTTGAAATGATTCTTTTCTTTAATTTTTTCTCTCTCTCCTTTTTATCTTTTAACGTACAAAACGTCATAGTACGATGTTCGTTTTATCGACGAAAGAGAAGAAGAACGTCTTGTTCTTTTCTAACCGGGCATGACAGGTTCGATGAATATCTAGAAATATTTCTAAGAAATTCCAGATGACAAGAGCTTTGAGGCTTCGTACATGAGAAAGCACACCAGTCTTGAATGATTCTTTGTCTTGAAGAAAACTCGGCTAAAGGACAAAGATCTTTGAGGCTGAGGACAAATCACGAAGATCGTCGTCGGGTATTCTGTGAACCTTGATAGTCTACCGAACGACATCCATTACTCACAGAGGTTTGCCGATTGAGGAGCGTCCGTCTTCTCCGATGCGAGACGTGCTTCCGAACGTCTTCTTTGGGATAACTTTTCTGAATCGTCGTCCTCTTGGCGAAAGAAAAGCATTATTCCCCTTTCTCTTCCTTCTTCTTCTCCTCTTCGAGGATACATATTTTGCATGCGATATATTCTTTTCGTTCAATCGTCGCAGATGGGGCGCAAATGACACGCGTAAACAACGACAAAAGGAAGTGAGCCTTATCAACGTGTACTTTCTATTAAAAATCAATTGCAATTTCAAAGACGAATTCAAACTTCCCAGGCAGATGTCGATCGAAGAAGAAGGACTAGAAAATTCTCTTCCAAGTCGAGCGGACGAGCTTCGTTCGCTCGAACGTTTTGCAACGAGCATGCCACTCTATACCAGCCCGTTTTTTAAACTATCCTTGTGGCCGAACGATCGACGTATCGTGAATTACATCTCGTGAGTATATCGAGAATATCGATCGGTTCTTCTCTCCCGTACGCGTCCGGAGAGTACAAGAGAGAAAGGGAAAACAAGAGCTCGTCTTCTTAAACCTACGCTTTCTCTCTAAACTTACGAGACAACCTTATCAAAGCCATCCTCTCTCTTTCCCCCCTCCCCCTTAGACTTGGATATACGCAGGTACAAACAGGCGCGTTTGTTCACACGCCTTTCCTCGCTTTAGTACAAACAATGCGCAATTATTATTTATCTTTTTTTTTTACCAATAAAATCGCAAAGTCGAAGAAGCGGAGGAAAACAATTGGCTCTCCGCTCGCGTTCAGTCAACGACGTGTACTCGCTATCGCCGGATATAAAGAGAAAGGGGGAGAGAGAGAGAGAGAGAGAGAGAGAGTAGACGATATTTAACGTTTCTATACGTAGATGTATTTAACGGTAGGTGAAATGTGATACAACGATCAAAGCGAAGGAATAATGAGATTGGTCGGACGTGTATTTATCTTCGGTACTGCTTCATCGTACGTAAATACATACTTTATTTACTTGCGTTATCAAATTTCGACAATGTCTGTTTTTTCAATACGTTTACCTACGTACCTCGATTATCCCTTAGTGGATAAATGTCTCTCGACCTCGATACTTTGACGACGACGACGACGACGACGACGACGACGACGACGACGACGACGACGACGGCGACGACGACGACGACGACGACGGCGACGGCGACGGCGACGGCGACGACGACGACGGCGACGACGACGACGACGACGACGACGAGGACGATAACCGACGACCGACGATGGATTTATTGAAACGAAGACACAACGAAGACGATCGAGACTTGGAAAGACTATCTTTTCTTTTTTCTTCGTATGCCTGTGTTATCTCAGCCAACGAGAACGACGGTCGTAAACGAAGATTTACAGATACAGAAAAACAACGAGTCTCACCGTCCGAGGACTCGCGGCCGACTGAGGTCCGCCTCGAACGTCACCGTGGGTGTAGCTGTACTCACCCCTGTTCCCTCTCTCCGTTATACTCGCTCGCTCGCTCTCTCTCTCTCTCTCTCTCCTCCTCTGGAACACTTGCGCGCGTCCTCTCACCCCGTATCTTGCTCCCCCTCTCTCTCTCTCTCTCTCTCTCTCTCTTACGTACGCGACCGCACGCTCTTCCATCTCTGTCGCTCGTCTCCTTCCTCTCCCCACCAGTGGTTCTCGGCATTGGAACATCGACGCCATCTGATTCGCGGAACGAGTACGCGTGTACTAACGAGTGCGAGAGAAACGGCAAACGAGGTATCGCTTCGGTACGACGAAGACGCGCTACCTCGAGGCGCTTCAGAGTTACGAGAGAGGATGAACAAGAAGGGAGAGAAAAGAGGGAGAATGCGTTCGCGCGAGAAAGAAAAGAGGCAATTTATTGGATTCTGGAAAGTAGCGATCACGTACGTGTCCGAAGAAAACTTTGGTTGGATTTCGACGAGATACTTGGATCGCCAGCGACTATCGTATATATCGACTGGACGCAGTAAGAGAAAAAGAATCAGGTTGGGTGTCACTCGTACATCCACGGATCGACCTTACGACGCTCTATGAGAATCATCTTGAAGAGTCATCAATCGTAGATACATTTTACTTGTAATCGTTAAAAAAGGTTCTTCGAGTTAGAGTATTTCATTAGATTCAATTTCATTGATGTCGCACAATCCTGCCATCAGGAAATTACTGGCGATATCGTCGTGTCGGGGAGTAGTCGAGAATACCCGTTTGCCTTTCTGCAAATCGATCTCTCGATATACGATAGACTGAATTCTATTCCTACGTAGGAGACAATAAAGAAGACACCATCGCGCGTCGCCTTGTAAACGATTGTTCGTATTAAACTCTGAAAAGTATTGGTCCTTGCAGAAAACTCAATTACTCGTTCGAGAAATAACTCGACGGTGCAGGTAAGTTTTGGTCCATCCGATTCTCACGTCTCTCTCTCTCTCTCTCTCTCTCTCTCTCTCTCTCCATTCACCGTCATGCGTTGAGAATAACGTGCACCCTCTTCTAAATCCGTGAAAAAGAAAAATCTATCCCGTTTAAGGACGAATTTGTGTGTATACATATACATATACATATATACATATATATATATATATAGATTTTGACGGTGCAGATCGATAAGCACGGACCAGGCGAAAATAGATTCTGGATAGAATAAACGTTCGATCGTTGGAAAATCGGCGCTTTGTATCCAAGTTAATAACGACCGACGAGGAATCCGCCTAGAAGATATTTCATCCCTCCTTGGAATAACTCGACTCACCGATGACACGGATATTCCCTGTCGGCCGAATCCTCGACTTCATCCACTGAGAGTTTCTACTTGCGAGAAAGCTCTCTGTCGGCATACCCAACGAAATTCGTCGCGTCTCTTATCCCGTGAATGTTTCAATGAAATAATAAAAAAGTAATAAAGAACGTAATAACGAATCATTTTTGACGGTACGAATTTACCTTACGAGAGAAAGGCAAACGATGTGTTAACGCGATGTATAAGAATATAAATACGAAATATTGTTACGCGCCGTGCCGTAATAAAAGTTATTATATCGAAAATTCTATGAATTGTCCGATAGATTTTCACGATGGGCGAAACCAGGAATCGCTACGGGTAAAACGTATGATCGCGTAAAAACTTGGAAATTCGATAATAACGATAATAATATTCGATGATAAATGTTTATACGCGTTGTGCAACGAGGTGTCCGCGGTTATAACAAATTTCTCTTCGATTAGCAATACATATATTTTTATGCTTAATGGTCTACGACTCGTCGAAATAACGAGCTTACCAAAGGAGAATAAATTTATGCGCAGAGCGGTTAAAATGCTTTCGTTCGAGTAGAGAAAATGGAGAGAAAAAAAAATGCAATTGAGGGTGACTCGCACGAGTCTCGAAAGATTTAATGAAAAATATTGAACAAACGAAATAAAGGCTCGTTCATCGCACGCCGAGCAACGTCTATTAATGGAAAATATCCAATGTTATGGCGATCGAAAAAAAAGGACTTTTTTTTTTTAATATATTAATAATTTGAACTTCTCGTATAAATTGAAATAATCGATCGTAATCAATGTGCGAGACGAAAACATACAAACCTGTTGATGCGTTTTCTTTTTTTCGTTTCTATATCGACAATTTGGAAAAATCTAAAGGTGATTTCACTTAGTCTCGCTCATAATAATTCGGTCTTTTTCGGTACAGGTAATCCCGTAGGGAAATTTATCGCGAATATGCATGGGCCACTTATGAATATGAATATGAGTAAATCATAATGCCGCGCGATGTCGAGTCTGAAGAAAGTTTTCACGTCGAGGAAAGGGAAAGGTATGCAGGACTCGTAAAGCCACCACGACGTCTCAGGACTTTCTTCAGGAAGCAGCTACGACGACGAGGAGAAACTCGTTGGATGCTGGAGGAAGGAGCTTCGGCCCGCATTTCGTGGAACTAGTACCTACCCAGAGACAGATAGTAGGAAACGTTCTCTATATCGAACGCCATAACTTCCGAGCTAAGTCGCCTGCCGAGCACGTTGCTCGTGATTTACCCTCGTGGCCATGGAAGGACGTTTCGTCTCTCTATTTCTCGCTGACGCGGTGAAAGAGACGCGAATTTCCGGATAAACTTTAGGGTGCGGAGCCGAAAACAAGATCGGCGCCTCACAGTCGCGCGGAGCTGGCGCCGAAAGTCTGCCAGCCGACTTAGCGAACCGCAAAAATTTCATTCGTCGCTACTCGAATTCCCTGGAAATTTCTTCTATTCTCGTGGATGATACGATGAAGAATGAAATATATTCTTGAGGGAGAGCGAGAGAGAGAGAGAGAGCGAGAGAGAGAGAGAGTGTAATAAAGCTCGATCGTTAAACCGATAATTAACAAAGCCAAAAATTCGTCAGCTCGACTCGTTTGTACCTTCTATTACAAACACCTATTATTACATCGTACACGTGTAAATACGTTCATACGTGCAGAGGGTCTCACGCGAAAGCGCGTGCATCGATGCGAAACGTCGATCGAGCCGAGACTCGGCAGCATTTCACCATTTATCCGATATGACTCGCAATCAGCATTAAAACGACTCTCGAGAGTTGAGAGAGAGAGAGAGAGAGAGAGAACAAAAAACAATTTATAAGGCAAACGCTTAAGGTCTCGTTAACAACTTGGAAAGTTCGACGTACGAATATTGCGAGAGAAAACAAACAGAGAGAAAGGAGGTTGAACGAAAGGAGGGTAAAGGATTGACGGGCATGTTATAGTATTTAACAGGGTGACTAGCTTGGTTCAAAAATAGATAGCGGCAATATCTCGCGAGGACGGTGTCACTGTCCTCGTCATTTATTCAATGTACTCTCCGCTTCGCGGTCCACTCCGCGTGACATCGCATCGACCGTTAAAGGTCTTGAACGACAGCGACCACGCTGAATTTCTAACGTGGGAAGCGCGCCCTTATTAAAAGCATGAAAGGCGAGAGAGAGAGAGAGAGAGAGAGAGAGGGAGAGAGAGAGAGAGAGAGAAAAGACGGAGTTGCCGTTTTGACGAGATGACGGAGAATCCGAAAGTGAACGCAAGTAAGCGAAAAGCAATGTTACCTCGATCTCGGTAGGTAATATTTTAATCGATTAGAATTATTTGAAAAATCCTTTTATGCTCCAAGGATTTGTCCCGATGCTCGTTCGCACGACGACATTAATTCGTTTGCAATTAAAACGGATTCGCAAGCGTATGAGAGGAGAAAGGCTATCCGGACGAGCGCTCGCCCGTCAACGTTACGAACGAAAACAAAAGCTACCAAATCGATGGAACAATGGCGCGTAATGAAACGGTTTTTCCAAAGCTACGATGAGCCGGCTACTCGTAACCGAAGGACGGTTCTCAACCTGTTTGCTGCGTAGCTCCCTTTACCTCGAAAAGGACTCTCATCAGCCGTTATTATTCGTTTAAACCGTTGCAACTCCTCGTTAAGGATTGAAATCTCGTTATTTCGTTCGGATTTGCAGTGACCTCGCCTTTCCCGGTGATTAGCCCGCCTTTATACGTCGATAGCTAGGCGAGCGAGCGAGCTCAATAACGTGCGAATACCGAATCGGACGGAGATTACTTCCTAACGCGGTTGATTTATCTTCGCGTAAAGTCTTGGCAAAGTTTAGTATCTCCTAGCAAATCGTGCTTCCATCGTAAAGAAAGACACGAAAGGTCGGCGATAAATCGGACGGTAAGAAATATCACTTTTATCCGGGCGGATGCCAGTCCGAATTCACCTAAATTCAAGCCGAAATGCTCGCGAATCGTGGAATGCTGATTTTCGAAGGAAAGAAACTGATCCTTAGCGCGAAGCGATCGTCTAAGAGAAGAAACGTTAAACTATCGCCCAACGGAGCAATTTATTCCACGGCGGAGGAGGAGGAGGAGGAGGAGGAGGAGGAGGAGGAAAGCGTTACAAGTCCGTCGAGCGAAATTTTACTCCCGCGAGAAATTCAAGGTGGAAAAAGAAAGGAACAGGCGATATGAGAGAAGAAGCTTTTCCGCAATTCCGAGGGCGCGGCGGGTTAGCGCGAAGCAAAAAAAAAAAGGAAAATAACGAATGGACGATCGAGGAGGGGAGAAAGAGATTTCTCTTGATGAAACGAAGTATAAGTATACTTCTCGTAGCGTATCAACGCAACTAAAAACGTGCTCACACACAACTATATAAATACCGCTTGGATTTGTAGAGAAGAGAAGATGAATCCCCGCTATGGTAGTTGCGGCACGTCCGGAAATGGAGGGAATCGGACGGCGCGACGTCGTAATTTCCGGTACGCCCTCAAAGGGAAAACGGAAAGGTGTTAGCGGAAAGAAACAAGAAGAAATCTTGGATAATTCCGGCGGTACTCGTTCTCTGACATTAGCCGAGCTAACAATTTTCTCCGATTCTTTCCTTTTCATTCTTATTTCTCTTCTTTGAGTAAAAACGAAAAGGAATTCGTGCCTTCCGAGCGATCGTTCCTCTCGGAACAAACACCCCGATCGAGATAATCGCTGTCAAAAAGTAGATGAAATTTCTTCTTCGAGTTTTAAGAGGGGGGGAGGGAGAGAGAGCACGAACCAGATATCGTGCCACGCGGAAGATTAGAAAAGTTTCTCGATATCGAAAGAGTTTCGCTTTGCCGAGAAATTAAATATCCGGACTTTTCCTTCGAGTTTCGCCAATGAACCTTTCAATATGATCTTTTCTTCTAAATATAAATAAATCGCATAAATCGTTCGTACGGGCCGTGATGTAACGTTTGCTCTTCCGTGAAAATACGGAAATAGGAAGGGAAAAAAAAGATAAAGAAGAAATTAGTAGAAAAGAATCGAGGGCAAAAACTCTCGTATCTCTCAGCCTGTCCCTATTTTTCATCGTCCTGCATAAGTGTCCGACTACGAAGCGCCATTCCCCTCTTTCATTTGCGAGAGAAAAACAGGAGGCACGATGAAAGCTTTGAAAGCTTTCTGACGCGCGCGCGCGCGTTACACGCGTACTCGTGGCTCGTTCGTACTTTCGGCGCATTAATATGCCACCAAGCGTATTAAGCGCGTCTCTTAGGTTTATCTCTTTCTCTCCGTGTATAAAGCAATGAATTTATACGAGAGAATAGACGCATCCCGACGACCACGATAGTGAAAAGCTCGTTGACCAAGATGACCTTTGCCTACGTCGTACCTTCTCTCGAATCAAATCGAAGAGAAGAGAAGAGAAGAGAAGAGAAGAGAACATTCGTGTACCATTCGTGAAGCGTTCCAAGCGTCCTTGTTTCGAGAGATTAGAAAGAACGAAAGTGCGAGGTACGCGACGTTAGATAGAAATTCGAACGTGGAAACTCAATTTGGAGTAAGGCCGAAGGAAAGAGGAACGGTTCTTATGGCCGTTTGAAAAGCGCCCCGAGACCGTGAATCGAAATGCGATTTCGACGATTGCACCTTCAAACGTTTCAAAATAGAAGGAATAAGGAGAACTCGTTCGTTCTCTCGATTAGAGAAGAATTATTTAAATTTCACTCGCGCACGATATAATATCTAAGAAATAAAATATCGTACGACAATTTATCGATTCGGGACAAAATAAAAAAGCTTTCGTTGGAAAGGTCGAAAAGCAATTAAAAGCGTTCGTCCTTCTCCGTCCAACTTTTTAGCCGTGCCGGCGGAGCTTAAAAAGCCTCGAGTTCCGTAAAGTTTAGCGATCGTTAAAGGAAGAATTTAATTAAGGTAACGAAATAAAATAATAAGCGAGAGGCGAGAGAGATGTTCCCTTTGGTCATAAGGGCCAACGATACTTTCCTATTGCTTTCCTTCTTTATCTCCTCGAAAGTCACAAGTATTCCCGTTTTTGCGAAAACCGTACGAGATCTCCTCTTTTATTTTCGATCGTTGGAGCGATTCGTCTCGTGCGATCGATCCCGATTAAAACGTAATTAATTCGAGAGCCACGTTCTTTACCAAGGCCGCGCGTTCTCGCGCGACGGGTATTTCAAATCTCAATTTGTTATCCCTCATGGAATTTACAAAAGGTCACACCGTTCGGGCTCTTCGTAGAGCTTTTTTTTCAAACGTCCCTGTCGGTACAATACTTTCGAAATTGCGCCCACACCCTTGTCAACTTGTGACTTTGATCTTGTTCGCGTCTCCATTGCGATACGTACTTGTCAATGTATATTTACTTTCGTACGTACGAGTATAAATGTTCGACGCAATATCTTATAAAGTTTTTTCTTTTATCTCTAACATTTCTATCGTAATCCAACGACAAAATCGTTCGGCCGATTTTAGATTATCTATCGTTTGCTTTCATATACGTGGGATCGCTATAAAGCGAGAGCGAAGAGGATGTGAAAGAAGGAAAAAAGTGTAGTCTTAGGACGCGTTAGCGAAAGCTATCTCATTGTCACTTCGTTCGAACTTTCTCTTTCTCTCTATTTATCCATTTCGTTGCTTTCTTCGAGAAAGAGGAGACAAATTACGATATCGTATTTTACTCCTTTCCTCCAAGAGACTCTCCTTCGTCTAGACGAAACGGAAAAGCCTCTCTCTCTCTCTCTCTCTCTCTCTCTCTCATCTCGTTTCCTCCAACATATCGTATAACATACCCGTCGACGAAAGTAAGAAAGCAAATAACATTTTCCAGTGTTGCGCTTTATCATAAGCGATCCCGCCCCGAAATTCTCCGACTCTCTCTCTCCCCCCGGCGTCCCCGTGTCTAGCTAAATTTTCAAACAGTGTATTTCCCTTTCAAGCCCGACTACGTCAGTCGTCGCGAGAATACCGTTGCATTTGGCGAGCACTCACGTTCCACTTTTTCGCATTTTCATCGTACGAATCGCCAAGAAGCATTCGCCAACCTTTCTCATTTGCCTTGGAAAAGAAAGAGGAAAGATATGGTGTTGTACGTATGTGAGTCGTTACTTTAACATCTTCCGTCCGCTGACCGTACCTTCTTGCATTCCACGTAATGCGAGAGAGTGATTAAAAGCACGTAGGAAAGTTGGTCAAATGCGAGAATTAAGTCGAGCACCGCGAAGCAATCTTTTTTAAGGTTCTCGCAAAAAACACTTGTCTGTACAGACAAGTACTGTCTTCTATACGGGGAGAATGCGTTCGAGCTATGTTAACTCGCGTATCGCGGCGCATCTTTTAAAAGAGAAAACGTTGAGAAATTTCGTTGCGATTTATTAGATCTATCTTCTCTCCCCGAGGAGAACTTTACCGAGTAAGAGAGCGCGCGAGCATAAAGAGAAATGAGCTTTTTTAGACGCGACGGCACGTTCCACAGAGATTTACGAGAGCTTTGCCAATCGAATACGATAACGTTCCTAATTTTTTCTCTGTCCAACGATATCAAACGATATCGAATTAAGAGAAAATTATGTACGAGCCCGATAACGGATGCGATGTGAGTTTAAAGTATTGGAACGAAG
Organism: Vespa velutina; assembly: GCF_912470025.1. NCBI lineage: Eukaryota > Metazoa > Arthropoda > Insecta > Hymenoptera > Vespidae > Vespa > Vespa velutina. Next base: position 142,991 of record NC_062197.1, read on the forward strand.
CGAGTCGTTTTCTTTTCTTTATTCACGTTTTTTAAGACACAAAATCGACACGCTCGTGTCGGGCTGGCTAATGAAAAATGTATTCCTACGTGTATACACGCGTGACAATTGATCCACCAGAGACGACACTAAATTCTACGCTCGCATACACGAGTCCACGAGTACACTATGCAACGGTACGCAAACATTGAATCCTTGAAATAAATATGGTCAATTAAAATAAAGTTAACTCAGGAACGATAACGTAGAATTGCATAACGTTTAGTTTAATTTTTAAAAACGAAAAAAAGTATCAAAAGAGGAAACAAAGGCACGTAAAATAACGATCGACGACGATCCATCATGGATGAACGACGAATTTTCACAGATTTCCTTTTAGATACGCTTCCTTTATCTTCGTTCGAAGGATCTTGCCGGTTGGATTTTTGGGTATATCTCGGACGAATGAAACACCACCTGAAACACGATACGTGTGCATAAGAAGAGAGAGAGAGAGAGCGAGGGGGGGGGGAGAGGGGGTTGGCGTACGTACCATCGAGTTGCTTGTACTCGGAAACCTTTCCCTTAACGAAATTCTTGATATCCTCCTCGCTAACCTTCCTGTTCTTTTTCAAGATGACGAAAGCCCTCGGCACTTCTCCGGATCTTGCGTCGGAAATACCGACTACCGCGCATTCCTCTACGTCGGGATGCGTTCTCAAAACTGACTCCAATTCGGCCGGTGGAACCTAACAGGGGAAAGAAAATAAAATGAAAGGTTATATCGTATAGGAGATAATAATAATGACTTGGGGGTCTCTGTGATTTACCTGAAAACCTTTGACCTTGATCAACTCCTTCAACCTATCGGTAATATAAAAATCTAAATCGTCGTCGAAGTAAGCTATATCGCCGGTTTTCAACCAACCATCCTCGAGTAACATTTCCTTAGTGGCTTCCGGATTATTGAAGTAACCTTTCATGACGTGAGGTCCTCTTATCCACAATTCGCCGTTCCTACCGGGCTCGCAAATGTCTACGTTCGTTATGGTATCGACCAATCTCACGTCGCAACCGCAAATATTCTTTCCGATACTCGCGTACTTTAGCCCCGTCTTTTCTACGAAGGCCACGGGCGCGCACTCCGTTAATCCATACCCTGGCGAAAGAAATCTCTTGAAAGTGTCAACCAGAGAATAAATAATATTGTACGATAAACGTATGTAATAATATGTTACCGTCGGCAACAATTTACCTTGGCAAAATTTAAAACTACTGTTGTCTAATCGAAACTTGTCGTAAAACCTATCGACGTCCTCCTTCGAAAGCGGCGCCGCTCCGCTGAAAGCACTTCGTACGTTCGAGAGATGTTCTCTTTTGGCTAACGGCGAAACTGCCAGAAACAATATTATCGGCGGCACGCAAAACAAAATCGCTGGCTAAAAGCATAAAAGAAAGTAAGCTTTTCTGATGCGTATCATCGACGAAAGAATTATTTTTCTTTTCTTCGATATTCGCAGTATAAGTAACGTTCAATGTTGATTCAAAACATTTTTTACCTTTTGCTTGATGAAAGTGTCGAAAAACGTTTCCGGCTGGAATTTCGGAAGCGTAACGATCTTCGCTCCGACCATGAGACTAGGCAGCATGACTCCGTTCATGCCAAAAATGTGAAATAAGGGTAGAAATATTGGTATGACGTCTTGATATTCATCTATAAGGAAAAAAAAGAAATAAATTACAATACCGTTCTAAAATAAGCCAATTTTTTCTATTATACGTGCGAATAAAATGCTTCACCCGTCGCCATTTGAATCCAGGTATCCTTATCAACGATGGCATTTACCATTTCTATATTCGAGACTAGATTAGCGTGCGTTAGCATCACACCTTTCGGCAGACCCGTCGTCCCACTTGAAAAAGGTAAAACCGCTACGTCGTCCGCGGAACTGCTTAGGGCTTTCAATCCCGGTAAGTTCTTGCCGCGAGTTATCAAGTCCTAAAAATTTCAAATCGATCCCCGACTCGGGTTTACTTAACTCGTTCCAATTAAATTATTAAATAAGAATTGAAAATTTGATCGTTTCGTCCGTATAAAGGAATAAGATACCTTGAAAGGTATCACCCCGTCCGCCATTGGACCCGGCGTTCCGTCGTCTATAACGATAAGGGACGATCCCAATCTGTGGTTCGTTGCTGCTTTCTTTACGATCGGTAATATCCCTTTCGCAGTGACGATGCCTTTCGCACCAGACAACGTCAATTGCATCGTCATTTCCTCTACGATCGCGTGAAGAATATTTGCGCGTTTAAATTATTCTTATACTTCTTCTTATGCGTCGGCTCAATCGTTCTAACGCCTCTCTCTCTCTCTCTCTCTCTCTCTCTCGTTACTTACCAACCGTGTAATGCGGATTGATAGTTGTAACGATGAGGCCCGCCTCCAAAATCCCGCAAAAAGCTAGAACCCATTCCGGAAAATTGGGAGCGATCAAGGCAATTATATCACCTTCCATGAACTTTAAGTTCCTCAAACTCCTTGCAATGTAGTTCGCAGCGTCCCTCGTTTGCCCGTACGTATATTTCCTACCTGTTATACCGCATTCCTGAAAAACATCGTCGAATCAAAACGTCTATTTTTTCCAATAATTAGAAATTCCAACTTCCGACGGTAGCCGGGAGAAGAGTTACCAGGGCAATTAGCTTGGAAAATTTGTTAACGTTGCGCCAAATGTATTCCGATATCTTAGAATCCGGATAAGTAACTGCACCGAAAGGCGAAGGAATGATTATCTCTTGGTTTTGACCTCGAATAAATTTCTCTTTCGATCGCGCAAAGGTACTCCTCGCTCCTAAATATTGTATTTTACTTGCTTCATCGTTTAACAGCGTCCGCTCGAATTTCTTGATGCCACGAGAAAGGTGCCTTAACGACTTCATATCTCGATAAGACTCTCGTCGTTGAGAATATCACCTGTCAGAAGAAGAGAAAAAAAAAAGAAAAGAAAAGAAAAGAAAAAAAAAAGAAAAAAAAAAAAATTAGAGAAACGAATTGTAAGATATATACTAAATATAATTTCATTCGACCGAGCCTCGATTGAATTTCAATCGAATCCGATCGTTCGTAATATCTATAAAACGCTTAGAAGAAAAAAAATTAGAAAAAATTGCTAATGCAAATGACATATCGTATGAGCGAGCAGAAATATTGAATAACTCTTTAAGCCTGTTTACTAACTATACCAAGAATGTGGTAATTATAATGTAAATGGACTAAATGGAAGAGCTTCTACCTTGAAAGATTTACTCACGACTAGATATCGGTCGCCTTCGTTTCCGTTTAAACTGTTTCACTTGCGAAAGGAATAATATCGGCGATCGAAATACAACAAGCGAGGAAATAATAGGGGGCAAAGTACAAAGACTATTTCTTATCATGTTCGTCTCATAGCGATATATTATTTCAATCTTATCTCTTATCTTTCAAATTGGGGTATCATTTAAAATATTATTTACATATTTTCGATTTAATAGTTTTCGAATGCGCAACGTTTAATAATGAGCGAACTTGAGTGCACGTTTATTTTCCATCCTTTCGAGATGAAGCGCAATTCGATCGTCCGTTCATTCGACCGATCACGTTCTCGTTCGTAACTATAGAAATTTCGTGACGAATGAATGTTTGAAATGGAGGAAGACAGAGAGAGAGAGAGAGAGAGAGAGAGAGAGAGAGAAACACGTGCGTACACATACGCGATATATCATAATCGACCTTCAATTCCACGCTAGCATCTACAATAAACTTATTTCACATAGTTCCACTACCGGATAAATACCGTAGGACTTCCATTTCGAAAAAGAAAGACGTTTACGCAATATTATAGAATACCTTTCTTTTTCCTTTCGACGATAACTTAAGCTTCTATGTCTATAATCGATTTGAAATACGATTTGAAAATTCGCGCGAACGCAGTTGGTAAACCTTCGAGCGTGCTCCGTGCGAGATCGTTTTCTTTGACAGACTGCTGAATTCTCCGGCAAACAATTTAGCATTATCCTAACATTATCAATATGACGTAATAAGAATAGATATAGATTAAATAGTTATACACATCGAGCTTCTCCCCACCATTGAGTTTTTAACGATCAACGTTGTTACCGGCAACGTTATCGTTGAAAATGACTTTCATCACCGATTCGTTTTATTTAAACTTGCTTATCAACACGGATTTGTCTTATTTCCTTTCTACTAACGTCGAGAAATAATGTAATGTAAACAAAACTTACGACGCAGTAATATTAATGTCTACAAAAAGAAAATTTTACTTGCTCCAGTACGATCGAAAGTGCGATTTTAAGTGATTTTATCAAATGGCAAGATAATATGCATATCGAGAATATTTTTAAATAAGATCGAATTATGTCATAAAATCCAATAGAATCTTTCAGCGACCGTCCCGTTCTATAACGTAGTTCGATATAAGCATTTCGCATAAATAATATAGTTTCGTACTTCGAACGACAAATGTATGCAAATTGAATTTCCCCTACTCATATCTTCATTTCTACATGTAACGCCAGCGTAGCGCGTCCGTTAGAAAGAATACTTTTAATAGGTATTATTAATTATTGTGATCACTCGTAACAGATGTTTTCGAACATTATCCTTATATTAATATTATTTGCTCGAATATTTATCGAAAACTTTTAATTACGCGCCCGTAATAAACTTTCGTTCGTAGTTGCGATAAACGGTTATTGCCAAAAGTGATTACCCAAATGTATATGTGCTATTATAAATTTTGATCGCGATCATTTATCGTTCATTAGCGTGCTAAAGGTAAAAGGAGAGTAGAATCAACGCGTCTTTCATCCGATACATTACATATAGGAAATAATTCTAGCTTAGTTACATAAGTTGGAAATAACAAAGAGCAAATTCTTCGAATCTCATATAAAAATTTGAATTCGACGTTTACTCGTGGCCTGCGTTTACTCGCGCGTCTACCAACAACAAACAATAGTTTTAGATGCGCCGACGCATATCCGACGACGCCGACGCCGACGACGGCGTCGACATCGACGCCGACATCGACGCCGACGCGATACGTCAAATCAGAGCCGTATCGTTCGTTTTAAGACTCGTGAAAATCCATCCAAAAATTGAATCCAACGAAACTTGAGTGTTTTCAACTTCACCGGAAAGAGAGAAAAGGTTGTCCGTGATGTTGCTCTTGATAAAGTAAAATCTCGTTGAGAGATTATGCAAGAGAATGGTAGGGAAGGGAAGGGGGTGGGAAGGGAAGGGAAGGGAAGGGAAGGGAAGGGAAGAAAAGAAAAGAAAAGAAAAGAAAAGAAAAGAAAAGAAGGAATAAACTAAAGGGTGTAAGGGTATAGAAATTAAGGATCGATAAGAAAAATGTCTCTATTTTATGTGAAAAAGATGTCCGTATTGTTCTCGAACTTTAATTCTATTATGCAATTTGTCGCGTAACGGAACGGCGCGCGCGGAAAAATCTAAGAGTTGAACTAAGGATCAACGATACGATTGATTCCAAGGAAAAATGAAGGAAATAAAAGTGATTGGGAGAAGAAAGTACGGGTCCATCGACGAATGGCGACGTCCCTGGGAGAAAGGGGCGAGAAAGGGGGCGAGTACGACGCCATGTCGACGTTCATCCTCTAGTTCGCTCTCGTTGCAGCCCTCGTCTAAAAGGCAAACTCGTGTCTGGAAAAAGTCGCGAAAAGGAAAGGTCGAAAAAAAAGGAGAGAGACGGAAGGAAGAAAAGCCAAAGCTCGTAGAAATCACTGACGAAATCACTCTTGCACGAAGCATTGGGCTATGAATGAAGACCCAACCCTTTCATCTCGAGGTAATTAACTCTCGTCTTTGGCGATAAAGCTATCCGTCGATAATCCGTTCGCTCGCTCCGACCGGTCCCGTCGTAATATAGCGCAACTATGCGCCTACCTCGTTTCTTCCATCTCCAGAATTACGATAATTTCTAATATAACTTATCCGACATATATAAATATTCAAAAGTACGGAAAAGTCTAATTTTTACATCGAGCGACCAAGGAGGCAAAACCTTGTTTTATCCTTGTTTTATCCTTGTTTTATCCTTGTTTTATCCTTGTTTTATCACTGTTTTATCCTTCACACCTTAAAAGATAGCTAATACTCGAAAAATTCGTGCGGATCATCGTCGATACATTAAGTACTACGTAGTACGCATTTCATTGATCCCTTTCACTTCGATTCGACGTTCGAGTTTACACAGTCGCAAAAAATTTCCCTTTCTCTATTTCTTCCTTATCTTTTTCTCTTATCGACCATAAGATGCGAAAGAAAATTTATTAGATTAAAGATCGAACTCGTATCCATCTTGTCGGAAGCGGCGAGCAATCATCGAAGAACAGAGCCAATAATAATATAGGAATCGTATTTTTGCAGGTTTTGGCAGTTTTGCTATTGTCAGTAATACCCTGGCCAGGTCCAACTGTTTTTAAGATATCATGCCCCCGCGATCGTGCTTCGGTAGTGAGGAGGATAGTTCACAAGGTGAGAGAAACCTTTTAAGCGTGGCATTTTTTGATCGCGTGAGATGTGCCAAAGGACAAACTTTTAAGCTTCGTCGAGATTTCAGAGATGGATGCCCATCCTAAAGAAATATCAAGTGGAGTTACCCTTAGAATGTCCCTTTCACGAAAGTCGAGACATCTTTCGACCTCAGCAACGGGCAAAGCATCAGTACAGACCATCGCAATGGACCTGCGGCCTTTGCGGCAAGTCTTTTTACGCCGAAAGACATCTCGACGCGCACTTCGATAACAGACATAAAAGTAACGTTAATACGGTGAGTCATCGGTTTGATTTACATCAATAACCTTTGTATATTTATTTCAATTTGATACGAAAATAAGAGTCTTAATCTACAAATTAAATGTGTCCGTGGACTTCGTATTATCATACTAGCGATATTATCTGAAAAATCAAAGTTCGCGTTATCTCCTCGATTCTTATTCTACAACGCGATAAGGAATACGTCGGTAAATATTATAAAGAAAAGTTACGATGACGATAGCGTTAAATGCTTTCCAATCGATATCCATTTAAATTAAGAAACTTTTATATTTCAATGAGTTCACTAAGAAGCATATTAGCGGACGCTTCGACATAAGGGTTTTACACTGATGTAGGGTTTTGTACAGGGTTTTGCACGTGACTGATAACCGATAAAAAAGGAACGCACCAAGAGACAGAGAGAGAGAGAGAGAGAGAGAGAATGGGAGGGGGGGGCGGAGAGAGAGAGAGAGAGAGAGAGAGCAGCTACCGATATTGACGACTAACGTCATTAATGACCGCGATTCTATATCAGACTAGTTTCGAAAATGAGATATCGATAAATAAGGTAAAATTGACTTCCGATTGGCGCTACAATAATCGATATATGTCCTTGTTCTCGTTCCTAAATGAAAGGCGGAGGACGCCGTGTGCCTTGCCGACTACTGCGACATTATGAGATGCGACGTCTTGGGAAATCGTGACTTTGAAAGTTCGATGGACGATGAGGACGACGACAGCGGTCATGTCAACACCGACATACAGGTACACGAGACTTTGCTTCGATAAAATTACAATTCAGTTGGATAAAACTCGATCTAAGAAAGTTAATGCGATCCGATTGCGCAAAGGTGTGGAAGGAGAATACGGAACAGCGCAGTACGTCGGTCGTACCGTGTTCTCGAGACCTCGCAAGGACATATCGTCCTTCCTCTTCATCTTCCACGGACAAGTCGTGCGCACTCGCTGCCACGAAGAACGACTTACAGCGTTCGTACTGTCGACGAGCCGACGCGGATGTCCTTAAAAATCATCGGCTCGCCGATTCCTCCTCTTATCGTCGCAACGAAATCGCTGGTCCTGAGAATAATAGCGACGCTTGCGACAATGACGACGAGGACGACGAGGACGACGAGGATGACGAGGAAGAGGAGAAAGAGGAGGAGGAGGAGGAGGAGGAGGAGGAGGAGGAGGAGGAGGACGACGACGACGACGATGACGAGGAGAATCTGGTAGAAGCCGCTCTACCTGCCGTCGATAAAAGGCAAAGACGCAGAAGAATACATCTTAGGAAACTCAAGTCCAACTGCAAGCCTGAGGAACTTCAAAAGCTCAAGTTACAATGTGAAGTTAGCTTTTTCTCTTCACTTATTTCGGTCTAACTGATTAATCGCGCTATTTCCTTCGCGATGTTACTTCGAAACGTGAAAGTGATACCAAGAAGGAACAGCCTTAAGAACAAAAGTATTATCGTTAATGAAGTCGCATTAGCATCGTACACGATTGCGTACACGATTGTTAATGAGTGGACATCGAACTCGCTATTAATCTCGAACGCTATTATTCCTGCTCATTTTCTCTCCATTTTAACAATTTATAGAATACATTTTTTATTTCCCATGAAACGTCGGTGCTCCTCCTCTCGCACAGATAGTAAACAGTACGGAATGACAAATTCGTTGATCGATTCTATATTATTAGAACTTCCTGTTTGTCCTTACTCGATTCGTGACACATGTAATTCCATACCGCAATACACATATTTTGTCAAAATAATGAAAAATAATGTAGCGCTTGATACGGCACTCAAAGTTATGTTATACCTAAAAGAAAATTCTATTATTTACAAGCTTTTTGTCGACAGATACTCGTCCGCGATTGTATCGCAGGACTTCTCGCAAATCTCTCGGTTCGAGAATTCCAAGAAATCGAAGGTAGGTGTGACCTGATATGGATAATCCGTTTAACGCTATGAAATAAGATATGTCGAGCGTATGTTTCGAAAGAAAAAAGAAAAGGTTTATAGCAATTTCTTTGCTCGTCAGGTGAACTGAACCGGGCGATCTGTTGGTATTTGAGTTGCGATAGATACTGGGAAGATACCAAACGGCAACAACGTCAGACACCTTGGTATCTGCTCGCTACGTTTATGGCTCTTTTCTGCATCTCGATTTATGCCTGCTATTACGTCATCTGGGTTCTCTTCAAGTATGTAGTACGTTCACTGAGGCTCGGTAAAAACATGATATAAAATAATATTTTATCCATGATATTGGCACAGATAGACTGACAGGATCGATTTAACTTTCTCGTTGTACCTCCTTGCAGTACCACTGACGAGGAGAGGCTCGATCATACGGGAACTTTAGGTTACAACGATGGAAGTCTTACGGGTGCATCATCGTTGCACGATCAGAGCGGTCATGGCGATGGTAGATCGGTAGATAGACGAAAAATGGAAGGAGGAGACGATAATCTAGTATCTACGAACGAAGAAATGCCGGATCACTACATATACGTCGCATATCCACCGGAACTGAAACGTCGTCTCTTGGAAAGGTATCTCTTGGAACTTTATACAGGCTTCCTCTTTGATTACGTACGTTGTGCATATGTATGAACAACATATGTACAAATCGATCGATGCGACGTTAGCGAGTACTTCTTTCCGTAGCTGCTACAACAGGACTACCAGACTATGAGACTGAAACGAAAGAAGACGATCGTTTCGTATTCATCTTGAATAGGACTGCGCTGCGAATGAAGGCACTCTTTTCTCTCTCTCTCTCTCTCTCTCTCTCTCTCTCTCTCTGTCTGTTTGTCTGTCTGTCTGTCTGTCTTCGTGTTTTGTATACCAAATCTATTCGAATAAATTGCAAGGTACGAGAGGAATCTTCCATCGTAGAAATAACCGAAAGAGTTATAGCAAAAAGACCGGCTTTAAAGTCTCTCGCAATTGAACCTAAAACATGTTTTATTTGTCAGAAAGAAAAAAAAGAAAAGGAAAAGAAAAACAGAAGAAAAACGAGAAGACACTATGGTAATCTTAAAAAAATGCAATTTTGTATAAAGTAGGAATATCGGACTAGATAGACTAATAATGGACCCTATATATGAGTTTCTCCGAGTCTAAAACCAATATGTCATCTTTATGGAACCATCGGAGTCACGCTGAGTGTCCATCACGCTCGATTGCCGAACAAGCCGGCGAACGCTCGCACCGGTCGGTCGTTGTTGCTCCTCTAAAATTCTTTGCGATATCGCTTGTGTCGATGTAGTTTGAGCTATTGGAAGTTCGGGTACCTCGTGCATCTCGACGGTTTCTCTTTCCGACAGGTCCTCGTAGGAAGCCGCCGCCGACGAAGGTCTAAGGATAAAAATCATTAATTCGGACGCTTATCCTTCCGAATATAAAAGAAAATAATAATAACTGTCTACGAAGCCTACTTGGTAGGTATGCATCGAATACAATCGGCACAGGTCCAATCCTTCCCAAAGAGTTCTCCCTCTTCCACCGTTTGCGGAAGTCGATGGTGTAGAGTTTCCGGTAACCGTAAACCCGAAAGACCGCCGATCACCGAGACGCAACCTAAGATCACCAAAGGCAACACTAGATTCTCCTTACCCTGTAAATCAAAGCATATTCTGTAATAAAGAACATTGTCTCAACTCGTCTCTTTTATTTCCATTCGTTATCTCGTTCGGCTCATTATGTATTACGAATTATATTTAAATGCAACTTACCAAATATGTAACGAACGGTATGATGATCAAACCAAGACCACTGATGTAAGCGGAAAAACCAATGGCAACGCCGCGCAATTGCGTTGGATAAAGTTCACCGGCGAAGGGATATATTATCAAAAACGAGGCCGATATCGCGGATTTCGAAAGGAGAAACAGGATTAACGTGGCTACGACGGCGTCTGTAAGGAAAACGAAAAAAAAAAAAAAAAAAAAAAAAAAAAAAAGAAAAAAAAAAAAAGAAAGAAAATGTTTAACGAGACTCCATACTATTTCTCTATAGGATAGAGGAATATAGTATTTAACGGATATAGCTCGAGTAATTTGTAGTTTCGTCGATCAATGGGAATTATTACTACCTGCAGAGAGTAGAACCGTGGCTATGCAGGAAACACCGGCGACGACCATGCAGAGGCACAGGGGCCATCTGCGACCCCACCTATCCATGACTATCCAACAAGCCATGTAACTGGGAATTTCGGCCAACGAAGAGAAAAGAAAGCTGAGATGTTCTTCGCTACCGAGGGCAGGTCCGTAATAAGACAATCCAACGTATACCATATTATTGGCGAACCTGGCGATCGATCGAATAAAACGAAAGAAGAAATGTGAAAAATGAACGTATCTCCGTCGTACCTGAATGGAACAACGCGTTAAAGGATGATATATGTATGTAGGTATGTCGTATGAGAGATAAATTGTGGCGCACCAATTTAACGTGATAAGGCAGGTTTTTAAACGCATATTCGGCGTTTTAAAGAGAGACAAGACGCCTGGTCCGTTACGTAGTCTTTCCTCTTCGCTCTTTGATCTTGACATCATCATACGTTGGCGGAGCTTCTGCGTGAACGAAGCTGGAAGTTCCTTTCCATTGACGCGTGCCAATTTTTCGAGAATATCGTTCGCCTCTACCAAACGACCCTTCGCCAATAACCACCGAGGAGATTCCGGAAGGAACCTACAATTTTGTCTCTTTTTCCTTTTCACAATCCTTTCAGACCCGAAAATTACGTGCTCGTAGAAATAGATCGAGACAACGATCGGCATAGATGATTCGCTTACCACCAATAAGTGAAATATAATAGAAAGGGCGCGCTCGTCGTAATCGCGAGTGTTCTCCAATCTCTTATCAAGTACGTAACGCCTGCCAGCATGCACAGACCCATCGTGTAGAAGCTGCACGTCATCACTGTCACGAACGATCGATAATTAGGACCGACCAACTCCAAAGCTAAAAAGAATGACTTTCGTAATAGGCATTTTTATTTGATCTTACGCCCAACGGATACTTACGATATTATTACTTACATATGATAAAGGGTATTTGATAGATGGCGGGTATAGTTAAACCGACTACCATTCGCGTAGCTGCCCACGTCCAAAAGCTGTTGGATATAGACGTGAGAAAACCACCGGTGATCAACGTCGCCAAACACGTGAAGAAGGACAGTCTACGACCGATTCTGTAAATATAGAATGTCGTTTTGGAGGAATAGATTTGACGACGACGACGACGACGACGGCGACGACGACGACGACGACGACGACGACGACGACGACGAATGGAGATTTTACAAAGGAGGGCATTACAGCGATATAATCTTATGCTGTCTCGTTTCGAGTCTTAAAATGGCCGTAATAACATTTGGTTAATATTGGCTATTATATATGGCATTCCTCGGGTGGAAAGGAATTTCGAACGCTCGAGAGATAGTTTATATTTTTCCTCGTTAATAACGTTTAAGAAGCAAAAGCTCCCGTAAAATTCAATTGCAAGCAAATATATCTAATGGTAAGATTAAAACTGTAATTACCTGTCGTTCAAAGTACCAAAAAGATAAACTCCTATAGGTCCACCGGTATTAAGTGCAACCAGACCGATCGTTGGATAAATAGCACGTTCGCAAACGAGATCAAACTGTAACGCATTTAGAGAATCCTGTTAATCCGAACGTCGATAGTCGGACGATAGCGTAAGCGTCTTTACGTACGTCGATGACTATGGATGACGTGATCTCCGAAGTCTCGTATTCCCAGCCGTGATCGCAGGGTACGATAGACCACGAGGAGTTCGTCCTCGAGCTGGACGCGTTCTCCGTCGTCCAGTCTACGTCGTATCGCGTGCATTGGCTGTACGTCTCGTTGTCATCCTACCATGAGAAGGACACTTCAATATTGTCCCGGACATAAATCTCCTTATCGTATCCTTCATGGTCGGAGGAACGAGTAGAGTAGTGCCCTCGAGGAGAAATCGGGTACATGAACGGATATAATGGAGTAAGAATAATATCGACTGAGGTTACAAACTGCTGGTACGATTTAGCGTTACATTATAATATAATACTGCGACTTGCACTTGGATCGAAACGATAAAGCGATGTCGGATAAATAAATGTTTTCGTTTCGTGCTACGGGTTCAGATGCTGTTATAGATGCGGGTTTGGGTTACGCGCGTTTGAGCACGTTCGAGAACGAGAGAGCCGATTTCAAGCGAAAAGAATATATCGTTTCGATTATAGGGGCACCTGACTGGTAGGAATGCCGAGTCTCCTTCTCCGGGAAACATCCATATTTTCCAGTCCGGGTACTTTGCACCAATGCGCCGGTGTGTCCGCCATGAACAGTTGATTGAAGGCGCAAAAGCCGCAAGGCAAGCACGCCGGTAGGCATACGAGCCAGAGCAGCTGCTTCTGATAACGGCCAAATTCACCGACGATCGGCAAGAGATCGTCCAGATCGAATCCCTCCTATGATGACATCAGGGACGCTCTACTTTTAACTTAATAAGTATATCTTCCAATTCGATGGTATGAACGAATATCGTTGATTTCTCTTAACTCGTTCGACAACGGATTACGTATGATATAACGGACAATCGAGGGAAACGAAATGAATGAAAATAAAAAGATTTCTCAAAGTTGAGAAAATACACATACGGTCATTTACTTACTTCGTCGTTGCTTTTTTTCGTCTTTTCATCGACGTTGTTGGCATCCTGCCGCTGGTAATCATCGGCTTGCTGCATTTTCGCGAACTTTGGTCTACTTCGCGTTACCAAAAGCTCGGCGATACCTTAGAACGGAGTCACGTGAGATGCATTAGCCCCCTCCCGAGGAAGATTCGAGGGAGATGTCAGGTGTTGCATCTTGCTCTTTTTCCTTTCCACCCTCGCAACCGCAAACGACGATGCACTTGGCTTCGCCTACACCGTTTTCTGCTTGGACACGGAACCAAAACGTCAATCTACCGATTTTCCTTCTCTTTTCCTCCCTCCCTCTCTCTCTCTCTCTCTCTCTCTCTCTCCCTCCCTCTCTCTCCCTCTCTCTCTCTCTCTCTCTCTCTCGCTCGCTCGCTCGCTCGCTCGCTCGCTTGCTCTTACTCTCTTCTACCCTTTCACTCTCTTTCTTCCATACAAACAAAGCACTTTCTCAATCTCTCTTACTCTTTTCTCAATTTTGTTCGAGCAACTTTGACCGTGCGAAAAGTGATAAAAGTTTGGAGGGACGTAGGGGGAAGGGGGAGATCGATGCAAGATGACTGAAATATTTAGACTACAGCATTCGCCGACCTAACGAAAAAGCAGATACATAGATATTTTTCCAATGGTTGTGTATTCTAACATTGATCGATACTATTTGAGTATGCAGATGTGAAAAAAAAATGGTTGGATGTACTAGGATGACTTACCAAAAGAGATCGTTTGTCCGAAATGTAGCACGTAACATTCCACGCGATTTTCTTCGGTGTATATATCGTAAGGAACTATTCGAACGGGAATGAAACGATCTCGTCGATTTTACGACAGTTGGACGAAACGATTATCGGCCCCGAACGATTAACTCTCCTTTATAAGATTTTAATCGAACGAACAAGAATGGAACAGCAAAGTCGTTCTTATGCAGCGCACATACGAAAGGTAGAGAGAAAACCTGGCAAGTGCATCGAAACGATGGAAAACTATACATGTAGCATGCCCTTCTAATTCAATTGGGTTAAGGGTATTTAGAGGAGATTAGGAACACTGCTGACATACGCTATGTGTAGCAAGCAGCTCCTATTCACCGTTCGACATTTTCAACTCTCCTCTCTCCCTCCCTCTCTCACCCTTGAGAAAGATTTTTACAATTATTTTCTTAAATACGTCGACGATCGATTTTAAAATGTGACAGAGGAGGGCCAAATAAAGAAGAGAAAAGAAAAAAAAAAAAAAAAAAAAATAAAGTAAAAAAGAAAAATGAATTTGACATAGAGGTCAATGCATTTTAAAAAAGAAAGAATGATCCTTGGTAATAATGATGGGCGACCACCGCGGCGTTCGTGTGTACGTGTATTTCGAATGAAATTTTATTTTCGGACAAATCTCTGCGTCGGAGGAAAAAAGAATCATGCAAAGACGTGGAAGCAATTTGCATTCCATTGATCGTGAAATCTTCTCTCTTTTCTTTTTTCTTTTCTTTCTTCTTTTTTCGATTAAAGAGTACAATAGATTTACGTAAACGCTTTTTTTTGCTTCCTATTTCTTTTTTCTTCGTTCTGTTCGTGTAAGTGTCGTAAGGATAATAAATCGAGGTGGTGAATTAGCTGTTGTTATGACTTGGAATTATATGGCACTGTCGCTTGGCGATTCGTATAATCCGTTCTTACACTCGATGGTACAATCGGTCACATTAACGTTTACGCGCGATGATACGCCACTGTTAATACAGCAGCAATTGCGCAACGATAATCCATTCCGTAGAAAAAAATCTTTGCCAAGCTTTTTTCACTCCAACGCCAATCGCGACCCGTTTTATCGCCGCAAGAATGACGAGGTATATCATTAATGTGACCGATTATACGCGTTAGGCACACTTTCCCCAACAACAATTGTTCACAATCATCATCATCAGCATCATCCATCAGCATCATCATCACCCATCAGCAGCATCATCATCGATCTCACACAAGTAAGCTACATAGCCGAAGTCACATAATCGTTGTCAAGTGTAAACCTTCACAAGCGCACAGACTTCACGAATCACACGACTGTCACAACAAACTCATAAAAGGAATAAAAGATATAACTCGCATCATACGGACATGCCACACCCTCTCCCATAGAGACTTTTTTATTTTTTTCATATTCCTTTGCTTCTCTTCTTCGTATAACTTTTGTTAGACTGTTCGGTATAAAATGCTCGGGAAAGAGTAAAAAAACAAAAACAAAAACAAAAAGAAAAAAAAAAGAAAAAAAAAAGGATCAAGGATTCTCTTTCCTTCAGCCTATAAAGTTCTCCGATAAACGTATAAAATAAAATTTGTTCTTTTTCTTCCTCTCTTAGTCTCGCGTAAACGCATGAACGCTTTCTCTCTTTGATCACACTTTTCCCTCCCACCCTCCCTCCCTCTCCCCCTTTCTATTTCTTGCACTCTCCCTTCAAGCATACCTCAACATTTCATCCTAATGTGACTATCGATGCGTTTACCGCTCTATAAGAGGAATTTGACGACTTAACGCGTTATTCTTATAAATAATCTCCATATTTCGTAACCGAAAGTGTCGTACGAGCAAAATTCGCTTATGTTTGATTATCGGATTCTTCGAGAGATACGAGTATTTTGGAAGAATTGAAATTCTCGAATCATCTCGAAAAGGATTCGTCATTTTAACAATATAGAATAAAAAATAGAAGAGTAGGCCATAACCATTATGTCTTTGTCACATTGTAAATGCCAATTTCTATTAATCATATTCCTCCTGAGAGGATCTCGACGAAAATTTGTATATCGACCGATCGACGAGATTCAATAAAAATTTGGAGAGGGTGAGCAAAAATAGTGGCAGGCCAAACGGACTTCATTCATCGATTTCATTTATTATACTTCAGCCCACGTTTATCATCATCGCTCATGAATTTTCACATTCGCAATTATAATCTTAATCCGATCATCGATCGGCATCATCACTATCAACATCATTCTTCATTCTCTGTTACACCGCATAAAACACCCATTCACTCATTTCTCCTCTCATTTATTTTTGGAATTTTTCTTTTTTTTGCATCTTCGCGATTTTCATTTTTCCATCCTCCGACGATCGATACGGAAATGGTAGAAAACAAATTATGGACGAAAAAATATCAAGGTGAAGGTTAGAGCGAACCATTTCCGTACGATGTCGATAATTTTTCTTTTTTTTTTTTCTTTTTTTTTTTTTTTTTCTTTTTTTTTTTTTAATCTTTCTGGATATATTGGACTCGTGTTTCGTACGTAAAATGATATCGTGGCGAATGGTGAAGAACTAGTGGTAATTATGGCGTCTCAAGATTCCTCTTAAAATAATTGTTTAATATCACTATTTAAATGTGTCAAATATAATTTAATGTAATTAATATCAACGCGTTCTCGATTCTTTTCTATATAAAACGTTAATAATAAGATGAAAGAAAGATGACAATTAAGAAATCGCTATTTCATGTACAGTTCCCCGTATTTATCTCGCAACGATAGAAAATGTATATTTCATTTAATCTTTATTTAACTCCTCTCTTCCCCCATAGGAATTTTCGTATTTTTGTTTACACGTCACGACGACCTTCGACGTCGCGGTTCACGGCGAATCACGAGCCAACTATCTCCTTTTCTTTATTTTTTTTCTCTCTCGCTCATCTCTCGTTCGTTCATTGCTCACGATACGCAACACAACTCGACGCATAAACGTACCCACTTTCTCTCTCTCTCTCTCTCTCTTACTGTATCTTTCGCGCTCTTTCTCTCTCTCTCTCTCTCTCTCTCTCTCTATCTTTCGTTCTCTCTCTCTCTCGCTCTTTCTCTCTCTCTCTCTCTCTGTAACACCCTCGTCAATCGTTTACTTCATTAGCGCACATCATCACTGATACAGCGTAATGCACACGCTTTCTTCTATATATTTACACGCTCTCACTTACGTACCCTATGAAAGCATCGCACGCACTCTAAGAGTCTCGACGATGAAAGGCTAACAACTAATAGTCGACAAGACATTTTTAGCGTACAAGTTTATGCGAGAGCACGATTCCTTTAGCCTTTCTTTTTCACCTTCTTTTTCTTCTCTTTGTCATCGTCATCGTCGCACACGTACGTCGCACACTCTTCGTATCCCTCGATCTCTCGAAAGGCAAAAAAGAGTATAATCGGTAACAACGTTCGTTAAAAAAGAAGCCCAACGAAACAAAAAAGGAGAGGAACAAAATTTCTTCTTGGAACCGTGCTCCCCTTCAGGATCAAAACATCGAACCCTCGCATAAGAGAGTCACTCCAAAAGAATCACAGTCGCGGTTTAGATTTGTATTTTTATTTACTTTTTTACGTTCCCCCATCCATCTTTCTTTTTTTTTGCAACTCGATCTTACGACGCACAGCCGACCCTTAAGATTCTCGGCCATCTTCCGACCGTTTACGACGATAGATGTATGTATTTGTATTTTCGATATCCTTTTTTCCACGTTCGTTCTTTTTTTTTTTACATTTTACATTTTCATCCTATCTCTCTCTCTCTCTCTCTCTCTCTCTCTCTCTCTCTCTCTCTCTCTCTCTCTCTCTCTCTCTCTCCCTCTCTCTCTTTCTCCCTCTATTTCTTGCGTTTCGACGCAACACGGAAAAGGTAGATCGCCTCGAGGACATGGAAACAGCTTCGAACTCTGGTGGACGCTCGTCTTTCGGTTCGCAAACGCGATAACATCATTTTCTATATATTTCTCTTCTTTCTTTTTTAACGTTTCGCTTTAGTCCTTCAAACAATGGAAATATACGGGCATGTAACGTTTCAAATTTGACTCTTTGCGATCGCAACAAATCGAAAGGTACGCGCATTATTACGGATGTTAATTATAAAAAATATATGTATATTATTATATATCTCCTATGATATATGAAAAAAATATTTGACTTTAGATATATAAAAAATATAGTGTATATGAATTTTCTTCTTTCGGGTCTGAGCAGAACTATTTTTGACGCGTGCATGTGAAGAAAGAGCGCGTCCACCGGCGAGTCGATAACGAGAACACGATAATCGGCGGTAAATGTCGAAAAGGGACCGCTACGCGTGCACTTGGCCGTTTCTCTCTCTCTCTCTCTCTCTCTCTCTCTCTCTGTATATGTATACGCGCATATGCGTCTCTCACTTTGTGGTTTACGTTCGATAACGGCACGGTACGGAACAACAACCCGCGTTTCGATTCTAGGCCCGTGACGATTCTTTGCTTTTTCTTTTTTTTTTTGTTTTTTTATTTTTTTCTACTTTTTTTCTTTTTTTTTCTTTTTTTTTCCTGTTTTTTTTTTTTTCTTTTCTTTTCTTTTCTTTTTCTTTAATATATCGTCTGGACATGAAAGCACGACTTTTGATAACGAATCGGAAGAATGTGCAAGCGATCGAGTTTTCTGCTAAAAACGCGAAAAGACCCACGACGTCTATCTGCCCTCACCATCGTACCTTTCTCTCTCTCTCTCTCTCTCTCTCTCTCTCTCTCTCTCTTTCTCTCTCTCTATTTTTCATACACTTCACTTCTTACTCACTTTCTCACTTACTTCCCTTTCCAAGAGTCTCTCTTCCATTCTATTCTCTCACGTCGTCACGTTTTCTCTCATATTCCCTAAACACACTTTCTCTCTGTCTCTCTCTCTCTCATTCTCACTCTACCTCACTGATACGTGGAATGTTCAAGAAAAAACAATACTTGCGCTTCGGCGTCGATCGATTTTGATATTCCAATCGATTCGATTCAAAGGTTCGTGATCAGACGTATTATATTAACGCAATTTTTGGAAAATTCTAATTGGAACAAATTTTCTCTTTCGTTCGTTTCCAATTCTGATCGTCACCGAAGAATCTAAGAATATTTTTTCTTTTATTTTCTTTTTTTTTTAGTTTATCTCTTGGTTTTCTTGAAAAAATTAAAGCGTGATATGTCTAACGTATACTAGTACGCAGTGTACGAAGCAGACTTTAAAAAAATCACAAGAGCGAAACAAGTAGAATATATGAAAAAAAAAAAAGAGGAAAGGTTTTCCACCGGCAATAGTATTTGGAATGCATGGCACAACCACAGTCGCGTATCAAACGTTGATTTTATCGCGCGTTAATTTGGCCCTTTTTCTTTTCTCTTTTGGCATTTAATTTATTTTCTTTTCTTTTTTTTTTATTTTTTATTTTTTGAGCGACCTACCCTGCGCTCGAATCTTCTTTAATCGCGCGAAAATACATTTGCCGAAGAGAAAAAAAGGGAGGGGGAAGGGAAAGATTCGACGAGTTTTCCTAGGAAGAAATAACTTCTAACGAGGGAAAAGAGGATGATACACGACGTTAGAGTTCCGATCTGACTCGCGAAACTCGTTCGGTATTTGAAATATCCCAGTTGGATAAAGGCACCATCTAGAATCAAGATTCCAATTTCGTTGAAAGAATCGATCGAGATATTTCAATGCTGAATCGAATCGCTATTTTCAACGTAGACTCGATTTTATTTCGTCTAAAGGATTACACATTCTTGAGGTAAGGACACTGGGCTATGTCAATTACCCTCTACGCACATTTATGCGATCATAATACCACACATTGAACGAGTACTCTCCACTTTCGTTAGGAGCCACGAATCCAGGAAGACGACATTTATTGTTGTAGCAGTGGTAGTTGTTGTTCGCGAATTACATAAACGATATAAAGAAAAACATTGCAAAGATATGTCTCACATTTGAAAGGAAAAGAAAAAAAGAAAAGGTCGAAAAATCTCGTTTAGAAATAAACGGTAGTAAGTAGTAAGAGAATAGATTCGATGGCAGTGGAAAATGTACCCCCTTCTCATTTTAATCGTTTTACATATGCGAAATTTATATATGCGAGTAAAAACCGATCGGTGAATGATTGTACTATGATCGCATAAAAACTTGTTCTATTTGTCTCTCTAATTTACTACGTATGTCAGAAGCGGAGATGGAGTGCGGTCGTCTTTTTCTCCCGGTTTAGGCTAGACAATACAACTAAATCACTTGTTGCCAGCAAAATATTAATTTTTAATGAATCAATAGCAACAGACATTCGCATACGGGGGTAGGGGTGGGGTGGGGGTGGGGGTGGGGGGCTCAGGGTGGGAAATGAACATACACATCGTCGTACAACGGATCATTGGATTCACGCGCAAAACGATCGGATCAGGGGTTACCAGCTTGTCGAATCTTCTTGTATATTTGTTTCTTTGTTTAACTCAGTCTCTCGTTCTCTCTTCGTCACACTCGCTCTCGTTCAGACTTGCTGATTAATTCACTCCTTGTATCACATGATCTCACAGCAAAGTTTTCAGACATACTAAAATAACAAGTACACGCCTCGCATCCTGAGCATTACTCTTACTCGCGTGAGTCGCGATACGATTCTTACTGTGGGAGTTTAATCAAGAATCCACAGGAGTAAGGGGTATAGTATAACGTCGTGCGACGTGCGTAAACAAGGATACACATAATTCGACTAAAATTCTCACAGCCTCTCGCACTGTCGCTCTCATACTCTCTCATATCTCTCTCACACACACTCATACTTCACATATTCCATTTCACGTATTTTCTCTCTTTCTCTCTCTCTCTCTCTCGCTAGCTCGCTTGCTCGCTCGCGCGCACGCTCTCAGTTCGCTCGTGTTTCATCACTTACAACATCTCGCACTCTCTTTCACCGCTCAGTAACAGCGTCCATCGAAGTCGCCCTCTCTCTCTCTCTCTCTCTCTCGTACGCTCGCTCGTTCGCTCTCTCTCGCTCTCTCTCTCTCTCTCTCTCTCTCTCTCTCTCTCTCTCTCTCTCTCTCTTTCGCTCGCTCTCTCAGATTCAACTTCACACGGAGGTCTCAATCACGCGGATAGAAGCCGCATACTCGATTTTCAGGCATACTTGCATCACGGGAACATCTCAGCAGGCCTCGGCCCTGGCTCACTCATTTTGGCATCATCCACTTGCACTCGTATTTTTTAATCATCTATTGTCGGTATCCGGCAGACAGGTATTTGTCTCTGTCGAGCATATGGGCTGTGTTCGACCCTGTATACCCTCGCCGGTACCCTCGCATACCGTTGCCAGACAGGGACACGTGCAGACTCATCACCCCATCCTCATCGCTTCGGAACTCACGCACATCCATCAACTCGCATCCGCAACATCCAATCTTGTTGTCTTTGTATTGTTTGATAGCGTTCTAGTCAAATCAAATTGCACGACAGTACAACCGTGGGCTGATCTGTAAACAACAAAAGCGAGCCAAATATCAGTGACCGTCGCCCGCGAAAAGTAGGAAAGTAGACTACTTTTTTTTTTTTCAATACATCGAGTATCTCTCTCACTTTAATTGTTTGTTTAACGCGACGTACCTAGGCGCGATCGTGCGAGTCTAGAAGAAAAAGTAGAAAGCACGTGGATGCTCTAATCTTGTCTTGAATGACCCTTTGTCTTTCCACCCCCCCCTCTTACCCACCCACCCTTTCACACACACACAGACACACAGGCTCGAACATATTCCCTCTTTTCTCACACATATTCTTTCTCTCCTACTTTCGTGCGATAACAGATGGCACGAAATGCATACGAGGAAGAGCTGAAAGGGCAAAAGAAAAAAAAAAGAGAGAAAAATGAAAAAAGAAAAAAAAAGAAAAGAAAAAAAGAACAGAAAGAAAAGACGATTCGAAGACATTTCACACACGCGTGACAAGCACATGCAAACGCGCGCACGACAAAACACACACACACACACACACACACAGAGACAGACAGACAGACAGACAGCAACAGCAGCAGCAGCAAACACATTGTACACTTTTGTACGCTCGAGAACGTTGCGTTCGTAAAACTATCATGCTTGTAGATTTAATAAATGAATACTCACCAACTGGACGTAGTGTTGTTAGCAGTAATCTTAGCCTTTCGTATCTCCTTAAGGGCCCAAGTGGCCAACGTCTTCGTTTTGCTGTTACGCGATTTCTTGCCCTTCACTAATAACTCGTTAAGCGGCTCGGTGTCGACCATCGGCAATAATTTCGCTCCAAAAACGCTGACGAGATCGCCGATAAGGCCAAGCGCAGCCGATATGTTACCATCGGAATGTTCCCGATCTTGGGCAATCAAAGTAATAAATTGAATGATGTACGGCACATGCGGTTCGACCAAAGCGATCTCCTCCGGGCATGTATTATTCGTAGATTCACCACGGAAACCCTGCACTATCCCTGTATAAGCCTCCAATACGCCCTCGCGTAATTCGTTAAGATAATCGACCATGTCGTAATCGGATCTATCGACGTTCGCCTGCGAGGCCTGTACCAACGTTTGCAAGACAACGTCTAAATACTTTTTGAATTCTATACCGATACTCAGGGCTATGTCGCCAAAGACCGAAAATATTTGAGGCTTTACAGAACGATGTACCGTATTGTTTCCTAAATTCTCCAAAAGAAGGGTCATTATCTCGTCGCAATATGGAATGATCTTGCTCTTAAGAGCACGACATATATCACCGGTAAGGCCTACGGCAACGCAACATACTTGATACTCGGCATGATTTTTCAGGCCGAGACAGAGATAAGGCTTAAATACGTTCATGTATTTCAAAAAGCGCTCTCCCAAAACTTCGACCAAAGTCGAGACGGCCATAAGAGCGTCCTCCTGGACGCCACCGGATTTGCAAGAGTTCGAATTGAACATCGACAATAGGGCGGTCATTATAACGTCCGATATCTGCGGCGCGTCTTCCGGTGTTACCTTACGTAATACGGACTGTAGGGTGGCGCATAGCAATGATTGAAGATCGTTGTATTGGGCTCGATCCGAATGACTTTGTATGTGCGTTTCCATTTGCAATACTTGTTGCAATCTTTCCAAAATGACCATCGTCGTTTTTTGCACGGTAACGTAACAATCCCGTGGGGAATTTTTCACCATCTCCATCAGTGCTTCGTACGCCGCCGATCTCAAGTTCGCTTGGGCCCCGTCCGGTCTGTCGGTAGTCTCCAATAGTCTCTGAATTATGAAATCAAAGTATTGCGACATACAATATGTTTCTGGCTGTTGCTCGTCCTCGCAGGCCGAGTCGTAACTCGCTTGGGCAAGACCCGTGAACGCCCAGCATACGTTCGCAGCGACGCGAGGTTCTGCCTTCAGTCCGTTTACCAAAGATTCCAATAAAGGTTTCAAATACGTCTCGTTAATGGCAGCTTCTGGAATGATCTCGCAAATACGTCCGAATGTCCATGCCGCGGTGTCCCTTACGACAACGCTACTGTCGTACATCAGCTCGATGAGCGTTTGCATTGCCTGCTCTACCAATGGTTTCAATGTGGTAGGCTCTACGCCACCGAGGATGGAACCGAATGCCATTACGGCTGCGTCTCGATATCTCCAATCGTGACTCTTGATATTATCCTTGACGAATGGTAATACGAAAGGAACTATAGCTTCTTCGCAACAAGTTGAGAGCAGCATCAAGCATACACCGGCGGCTTTCGAAGGATTCCAATCGTCCTCGTCATCGAATTCTTCTTGTTTCGTTAATTTTTTCATGAGTACCGGTACTAAAAATTGTAAAGCACCTTTCGCGTAGTGCCTTGAAACTTTTAATGGTGGTCGGCCAACTTCAGAAGCATCTCCTTCTTCCAAGGCTAAATCAACTTCTTCGTCCGACACATTGGACCAAAATTCAATTCCCTGCAGTGCAACCTCGTCGATATCCGACTTCATAGCCTCCAGAGTAATCTGTGCGAGATACGAGATGTTTGCCTAATTTTTATTAATAAAAAAAAAAAAAAAAAAAAAAAAAAAAAAAAAAAAAATACGTAGAAATTTGAAGCATTACTTACAGGAAACAATGCTGGTGCCATGTAAAGTTCCATATACTGATAATACAAAGACATAATTTTGACGAGGCATTGTAAAGCCGCTACTTTAACTTGCGTGTTTGACGATTGTGTCGCTTCGCACACTACTTCCATGATAAAGTTCCTCTCGGACTGTAAATATGACGGTACAAGAAAAATTGTATACACACACACGCGCGCACGCACGCACGCACGCACGCGCGCACACGCACACACACACACACACACACACATATGCAATGCATATTTGCAGCATGCATGCACATGTACGTATGCGTGCGTGTGTGTAGACGTACGATAGATGATAAAAGTTAAATTATTAATAAATAAATACGGACCTCGATTTCAAAATTTCCTTTAGTAAATTCTAAGGAATTATAGAGCGCGCTCGTAGCTGCAAGTCGTACGTGATTGGACGTACTGGAACCTTTCATGCCATGAATAATCGCTGTGAGAATTTGGTTAGACTGCGATACCAAGACTTCGCTTTCTATTTCTTGACAAATGTAACCGATAGTCTCTAAAGTAGCTTCTTTCATCATTTCCGTACTATTAGGATTAACCACATTGTTTACTAATAGAGGAATTAAATTGCTCCATTGACCAACTGGCAATTCGGCAACAGCGACATAAGCTACGCATTGTGCTGCAGAGCTCGGCCTATTATTTTCAGTTCCTAATGCTCCCAAAATCTATAACAAGGATTATTCTTTCGTATAAAATATTTACACTAAATCGTCAATAGTATTAGGTAAAACTTGGAAACAAATATGCGTTATACGTTACAATGAAAAATATAATAAAGTATACGAGACGTTATAATTTCTAGATTATTTTTCTTTTTTCTTCTTTTGAAGGAAAACCAGAAAGGCATTTATCTTATCGTACATTTTTCTTGATATATTCCCTTGTTTCGGCAGGGATAGCCAACCAACGTTGCTGGTACTGATACTTTAGCGCCTGATCCTTTGAGGTAAGTTGATTTTTCAATTGTAGCCCAGCTGCCATACGAGCCACCGGACTGGCTGTTGCAGTAACCAGTACTCCGCTGAGCCGTTGAACAAATTCATGCTAAAATATGAGAAATTTGATTAATACGATCTGATTCAAATCTACATTACGAATAATTCAGCTTATAAAGATACTAACAAAATTGGATTGTGCCGCCTGTTCCAAAAAATTTTCCGCCGCTTCCAGTTCATTTTTGTCTGAAAACACATATTGAACGGTTAAAATATCGGCAGGAAAGATTTAAAGCAGTATCGCAAGGTCAAAGGTATGTCTCCGACTCATTGAAACATTTTATAGGTTAGTCATAGGCTAGATAGATCGGCTCGTAGAAGGGTATTTTATTTGGTAAAAGCAGAAGATGGCCAAAGCAGGATGGCCATCGTCGACGGCGAGAACGAGTAACCGCCGGACGAGACAATAGTTTTCCGTTCGCCGAACAAAGCCCATAGCAACAGCCAAGTCGAGCATAATCGGCGACATTATTGGATGCGCGCAAGAAAATCGGGAGGGAAGTATCGTTGATTAGGCCGTAAAAAGCTAATCGTTCGACCGAAATGATTCATAGATTCTATCGCGTTAGGAACACGCGTTGCGCTAATTCACCGGACGTTTCGAACGAAGGGACGCGCACGCGGTCGCAATCCGACTTGTGTAGTATATAGAAGAAGAAAAAAAAAAAAAAAAAAAAAAAAAAAAAAAAGTAACGAGCGAAGGAAAAACGTAATCGCGCGGCGAGTATCGAATTTTCGACGAGTATCGAAAAGGTTAAGGGCAACGACGATCGGCCACGATAGAAAATACTAACGAAATAGTACGCATCTCTCTTTGATGACGGTTAAAAATGATCTTTTTCAAGTGGATCGACTCACCTGAGGAGACCGTCCTCTCGAGGACCTGGATCAATTGTACCGTCGTTGGATCCATCTGCATGGCTTCTAGTAACTTCCGCTCGACCCTCTCGTCAGGATATATATATATATATATATATGTATATATGTATGTATATATATATATATTACAATAGCGACACGAGACTCTTTACGATATCGTCCTAACGCGAGACGTTTTCTGATCGCAACCGGCGGATACCCACATGTAGTCACTACCGAATCAACTGCCCCGACGACGTCCCCCTTCCTCTTCTGCTCCTTGTCTTTTGCCTTCTCACTCTCTCTCTCTCTCTCTCTCTCTCTCTCTCTCACTCTATCGTTTCTCCCCTCAACGTGCGGCGTAGTGATATCCCACGAGCCTTCTCGATTATCGCTCTTGCGCTTCCTATCGTCGTAATTTTACGAGCTCGCAGCTAACGACGATAAGCGTTTGGCTACTTTTTAATCTTCGACGAGTTCGATCAACGCAAAGACCGTCAATTTCTTTGGCACGAAGGACGTAAAAAAAAACGTGACGAAGCTATCCTTTCCCTCTCGCCCTTCTTTCTTGCTCGCGCGATCGTCGGCTTCCACTGGTCGACCGAGTGAGGACTATTTTCTGCGCGTCTCGACCCGTCCCGCCCGAAGACGCATGCGCGTTGCAGGAAAGCAGCGACCTCTTCGACGCAAGCGCTACCAGTAGCGCTGCTGCTGCCGCCAACGAGAAGATTATGACCGTTTGCACCGACTGATCTCTTCAATCGAGTGGTTTGAAATTTTTTAACCGTTTTCCCTAACAAACACGCCATTGGCTTCTCGAGGCCGATGACAATATGGCCTCGAGACTTAGATCTATCGAGAACTTTAGAAAAGAAAGTATAGAAAAGAGAAATTTAAGAAAGAGAAAAATGTTATGGACAATCATCGAGTTTGATTCGTCGAATCAACGAAAGTCTGATATACGGTATGTGTACGCGATCGTAAATCGAGAATAATTATCAAGAATAGCTATCGCTTCGATATAAATGTTGTAGAAAGTAAAGGGGTTTGACCATTTCTACGACGGAAATGTACTCATCCTCGAGCGGTTGGTGGGCGGTTGGGGGGGGGGGGGGGGGGGGCAGGGGAGAATCTTATCTCGCAAAGGGACGAGCGTCCCGTCTCTCTCTCTCTCTCTCTCTCTCTCTCTGGCGAGGCAGCGATAAAAAGGCGGAGAGACGTGTATCCGACCGATTGCACAACGTAAAAAGAACGTCGGAGAGATAGGTACTCGAATAGAGGGCAGTGGTTCTTGAGACGAAGCGTCTCTTCCCTCGGTCGATGTTACAGAGCTCTGCGAACGGCATTCGGATCGATAGGAAGCTCTTCTTGGGAACGTATTTCAGCGACATTCTTGCGTAATCAACGAACTAACAATAAATTCGAATCTCTCGATATACAAACGGTTATGTAAATTCGTAAAATACGTAGATTCCGATTGGTTCCTAAGGAGAAAGAGAGAGAGAACCAGATTTCTATGAAAATCCAAGAGAGACGGGCAGGTGCGTTCCTAGGGCGTATGCCATGGGTTACAATAAAGGATCTTGTAGCGAGCGAGAGCGACCCTTCCTTCGTTCCCTCGCGAAGGGGACCCTCGCGAACCGCTACGATTCGGGAACAAAGGAGAGAGAGAGAGAGAGAGAGAGAGAGAGAGAGAGAGAGAGAGAGAGAGAGAGAGAGATCCAGAACAGGAATTTCGTAGGGCTGTCGAAGAAGAAAAGAAAAAGATCGTTTTAGTAGATTTAATGAAACGATATACAGAATACATTCGCTTTCATAATGCATCGCAGCGCGTGCATTGCGCGTGCCTTACCATCTATATCACATGTCATTTTTTTTTTATTTATAAAATATAATCGTTATCATTTTTGTTCTCACGTTCGTGCCTTTTAACCGCTTCTCCGTCATATATATATATATATATATATATATATATATATACGTGTGTATATGTATATATATGTATATCGAAAGCGTATATAGATACACATATCTAAACGTGCGTGCGTGCGTGTGTGTGCGCCTCTACGCGTATGCTTTTTTTGCTCTTCGCGTCCGTGTGAGCGCACGTACACGCGCTTCTCTCTTTGCGTACACGACATACCTATATACATATATTTCTTTATACGTATATAATACGCGTCACGGGAACACGTATTTATACATGTACATACATACTACGCATATATCATCGTGCATATATATGCACACGTATGACACGCTCAAGCGAGAAGGAATCGTGTGGCTCGGTACTGAATTAACACGAATCAGGCCGCGAAACGTCTTTGTGAATGTGCACGCGCGTGGTTAATCTTTCATATAATATGTTACAACGATGTGTGTTACGTATAGTAGTTTTTTTTTTCTCTTTATTTCTTTTTTTCTTTTTCGTATATAAAGCCGAATCTATTGCGTTCGTTTCGAACGAAAGGACGGACGATCGTGCCTCTCTCTCTCTCTCTCTCTCTCTCTCTCTCTCTCTCTCTCGTCCGCGTAGGACTTTCTTCCTTTTTTTTTTTTTTTTTGTTTTTTTTTTTTCTTAATCGTTCGTACTAGTTCCGGCTAATTCGTCCGTTCGTTGCCAAAAGACGAGTGCTCGATCTCGCGCGACTTCATCGAGCTTCGTCTCTTCGAATCACTTACGTTTAACGTCGTGGATCCTCGTGATCGATGGCTTTGCCAAAAGATTACGTGGGCGCGTAATACAATACAAATTTATACTTTCGTTATAACATCTAGAACTTGCGATGCGGTGCTCTTTTTGCGTTATTATTGTGCAATTAAGAGAACGCGATTACTAAATAAGTTGCGCTTTATTTGTTATCTTTTTTTTTGTCTTTTGCACGTGAAAGGAGAACAAAAGGCTCGTACGGCAGAGTGGATCGATCGACGTGAAAATATCAGCGCGTAAACGAGAATTCTTCGAGGATTCTTTGATGATTCCTCGACGTCGTAATCGTTAGGAGAAAATATAGGACGGAGCGAAGATCTCGAGACATTTCTGACAACTTCTCGTTGTTTGTCTCGTCGTTATGTTTGTCGTTTTGTTATGAGGAAAGGAAAGGAATCGATGAATGATCTCGAAGATAGCTGTGCACGATAGGGACTGACACGAAAGATGACTCGTCGCGTCGTCGTCGTCGTCGTCGTCGTCGTCGTCGTCGTCGTCGTCGTCGTCGTCGTCGATCGAGAAACAACTTTATTAACAAAAAAACTCAAGGAGAGAAAAATTATTTGTTGATCGAACATTTATTGCATACACTGATAAAACGGGGGAAAAGGGAATTGTACACGAAACGGATCTGATCGTTAAGTTGTTTCTTCCTTTTTTTGTTTTTTTTCCTTTGTTCGTTTTTTTTTGTTTTTTCTTTTTTTTTTTGCATTACACCAATAGACGTATAGTAAGTAAGTAACAGTCATAATTTTTGTTCTAAAAAAAAGAAAAGATCTCGTTATTTATTTGAATATTTCGACATTCGAACGATCCGACCTTGCCTTTCCTTGTCTACCACGTTTTATCTTTTCCAAACGCGTCTCTTTCGTTTCGCCTTCGACGCGATTTCCTTTTTAGCTTGACCCACGAATATCTTCGACGACCGAATCACGGCACTTTTGTAAAAAATAATTACGTCGCGATCACCGCCGTCAATGTCCAGAGAGAATTTCTCCCTAAGGGATTTGACCGTTCGAATTTATCTACCTCTTATCTTCCTTAAGAAGACGAGATGTTCCAAGAGCATCGAACCAAACGAAATTTGCTCCATCGAGAAATTCTCTGTGGAATCGACGCACGTTTCGAAGGAAACGCACTTTTGCTAGGAGATAGCTTCGATCGAACGATTCTATCCGTCCCTCCGCATTAACTTTAATTATCGCTCGAAGAGAACACGTCGATTTCGTAGCTTCTTGGTGTTCCCTTTGAACTCTTTTTTTTTACCTTGCATTCTTACCGGGCCTTTTTTATTATAATATTTCGAACATTTTCTATTAGTAATCATTCTCAAAACGTAAATTACTCTCACGCTCGCGTATATTGCATATATCTATATTGCAAATCCGTACGATCTCGAAACCTTTCTGTACGAGTGTCGTGTTTTACACATCAAGAATTTTACGCGGACGATAGTTGGTATTTCTTTTTTTCTTCATCGATCAAAGATAATACTAAACCAAATGTAAAAAAGATATATATATATATATATGTATATATATATGTATATACTTTGTTTCCGAGGAACGATCGTATAGAGAGATAAAGGGATGAAGAGAGAGAGAGAGAGAGAGAGAGAGAGAGAGAGAGAGAGAGAGAGAGAGAGAGAGAGAGAGAGAGAGAGAGAGAGAGTTGCGGATAATAATCAAAGAGGGGAAGAATTGATAGAAAAAGATAAAAATATTCGTCCAAGGATACGTCGAGGATACGAAAGCGATGTGTCTCGAATCCTCGAAGCGTTCCCGACGAACGCTCGGAGGAGAAAAAGCGTCAAATATTTTGCGAATACACACGGCTTTGTAACGACGTATACACACGTAGTTAATATATATACTATTGTGCAAGTAGTACACGTATTTAATACGTTCGCTTTTCATTCCGCTCGCGCGTGGCTCTTCCTTCTTCTTCTTTCTCTTCCTTTCGTGCCCTCATTTGATTTGCGATCATTTGCAAGTCGGTTACTTTGTTTTCTTCGCGACGGAATACCATGCGTTGAAGAGGGATAAAACGACGACGTTGTACGTACGTTTGATAAAAAGGAGAGATCCCAAAAATGAAGGAATCTTTCCATATTTTTATCGCAGGAAACTTCAACTCCTCTTTCTTATGAACTTCCTGTCATCCGATGCGAGGCCACTATTTCTTGTAAGATAGCCAATGTCATCTTCATTGGCGCCGTCGTCGTCGTCGTCGTCGTCGTCGTCATCGTCGTCGTCGTCGTCGTCGTTGTTGTCGTCGTCGTTCTCCTCGAAGAGCCATCCGAAGAGCGTCGTCTAGCGATGAACTAACAGTTTTAGGGAATAGTGGTAACGATAACACAAATTGACGACAAAGGTATCGATGGTAACAATGGTCGTGATAATAATAATAACGCCATAAACTGGTAGCACTAGTAATAAGTAGTAATGGGTAGTAATAATAGTAATAGATCTGATAGTAATAGTAGTAGTAGTAATAATAATAAGTAGTAAATGGTGTTGGGGGTGGTAGTGTGGTAGTGATGGTGGTGCTGGTGGTAGTAGTCATAGTAAGTAGTAATAGTAGTAAATTCTAATAGTAATAATAGTAGTAATAGCAGCAGCTGTAGCGCGGTATACGTATATATATAAATAGGACTTTTTACGTTAGTTTGATTAAAATTAAACGTCATAACGTAATAGGTAACTTTATGCCGAATCCGCCTCGCGAGGCGCACTTCCCCAAGTTCTATCTTTCTTTCTATTTTTCCGCTACTTGCCAAGACGGATTCGTGGTTTCGCCTTAACTCTCTAAAATCACATAAACGCAAAAGTAATGGTAAAGAATGGGGGTGGCCGACAACGGTCGACCGTACGTTTCGGCACTCGCATGTGATAAACGATGCTCGATCATCGTTGCGCCGGTGTGCACTGAATATCTCGAACGTTCTCTCTCTCTCTCTCTCTCTCTCTCTCTCTCTTTCGTTCTCCTTTTCTCTAATGGCAATAGGCACGAGATAAAATACGTACACGGTCAATTAAATAAATTTCATTTTAGGTGAGATCTTTCGTCAGACGAAGAACGTTCAAGGTACCGTCCCCCCCATTGAGAGTTCGCGGGCGCACGTGGCACTTAATTCATATGGACAGATACCACGCGCTTACTTCGTTTTTCGCATAGGAAAAAAATATATATATTTCGAGATCAAAAAAGTTTGCAACGAGGCATCGCTGTTTCATGCGAGTGCAACCATAGCCGCATTCTAAACGCCTATTATAAAAGGACGAAGGAGAGAATCCGTGTGCGCGTGTAGATACGTACCTCTTTCTTTCTCGCACTCTCTCATCATTTATCTCTTTTTCTTTCTCTCTCTCTCTCTCTCTCTCTCTCTCTCGTTAATATTTCTTCGCAAGCAAACAAATTTAATCGCTCACGTTCGCTCCTCCGTCGATGTTCTGATATGTTGCAAGTCGCCAATGCGTCTTTTTCGACGAACGATGCGTGAGCTTTTGCCAAAATGTAAATAATGTTTTTCTCTTCCTTTCTCGTCCTTGACTCTCATTTCCTTTTTTTGGCGTTTTTTCATTATCTCGTTTGGCGCCACGACAGATCGGCGAAGAATCGACGAAATATAAACGATATCGATCGGCGAAGCAGCGGACAACACGGCGACGTAATTCGTATAAAGTAGGTAGAAAAGTGATAAAAATTCTATACACATTTTTTTGTAAGTAGATATAACTTTCTTCGCGCGAAACGAACTCGTTCGTTTTCTCTCTTTAAAACTCGATCTAAAATCTAAGATAAGAACGATAGCAAAAGGTATACGAAAAAAATTTCGTCGGTAACGCGTGGTCCGCTAGCTCAAGGGGCTTTCAATCGCTTACCGATTCTCCGATCGTCGAGCGCTCTTTTTCATTTCCTACCATTCGACGGCACGCGCAGGTAACGTTATGATAGTGATAATAATAGTTAATGATAGCAATTATAGTAACAGTAATAATAATACTAATAATAATAATAATAATAATAATAATAATAATAATAATAATAATAATAATAATAATAATAATAATAATAATAATAATAATAGTAGTAGTAGTAGTAGTAGTAGTAGTAGTAGTAGTAGTAGTAGTAATAATAGTTGCGTAGTAATAGCAATAGTAATTGTAATAGTGGTAACGCACACGGAGCTTCAGGCACGCACATTGGGGTACTTTCCCTTAGAAGATAACTCCGATCGCGTAGATTCATGCCTATCCTTTCTCTCCAGTCTCTCTCTCTCTCTTTCTCTCTCTCTCTCTCTCCCACTCACTCGTAGATTCGCGCATAATCACGCACACGCAAAATTGTACATAAGACATGTACAATCGCATACGTACGAATATATTCTAGCGTATAATATATTAGATTCATTCTCGGGAGTTGCATTCGTAACATCGAGAAGGAGAAAATAAGGGACCATATATCCGTTCAGCTGCTCCTCGGTGAACTCGTTCGAAAGGACAAAGACACTTACGAACACTCGGGCGCGCTTAAATACGCAAGAAGAGAGAACGAAAGCCAGGCTATTAATTAAAAATAAAGATCGAAAAGATGGAATTACGTAACCGCACGTAGGATCTCGGCGACTATCGTCTTACGAGAATAATACATTAGCCTTAGGCTTCGTGTAATCGTGGCGTGGGTGTGGTAGTGGTGGTCGTGTCGACGGTGGTGGTTTAACGGGGAAGGAAACGATTAGAAGGGTAGACTACCGACGAACATCGTTTCGATCAGCGGTGGCGCCGGCACAAGATCCTCCAGCTTCAGGTAAAAGATCCTTTGGAGACCCTGAACGGAGAGACTCCTCAATTCCGGCAGCTTACCGAGAAGGCGCGACAAGTAATGCGTTTTCCTTTGCGCTTCGGCATCGTAGGTCACGTGGTCGCGCAACGACGAGATGATCTTCATTTGCAGTTGCTCCATGCGATGCGGCTCCTTGAGGCCGTACCTCTCTGAAAATGAAAATTTGACGGATCCGTTGATTGAAACTAGGAAAGGTTAGTCCTTCTTAGGTAGAATCCGAAACTAGGGAAGGAGTCATTTCGTGCGGGTGGATTCTCGACGTACGTCGACACATCGCGTGCCGCGCGGAGTCGTACGATACCGCGGATCGGCCGGATCGAATAAATAATTGATCGGCTCTATCTACGTCGAGTCGAGAATAACCAATGACCAAGTCGGATAAGGAGAGTCAAAGACGAACGGACTACTCACCGGTAATCAGGGTAAGAGCGCAAAGACAGGCGAACGCGCTAATATCCACGTCCAACCCGTGAAGAGACTTGCAAAACTCGAGAATGCTGTGGAGCCAGTCGCCGAAGCTACGTTGACACTGTTCGAGCGCTAGGACGACTCCATTGCAGAATGTCAATTTTGTATCCTCCGGTTTCGTGCGGTAAGCCAGCCTGAGGACGAACAGTTCCAAGCTGGCCGATTGAAACAACAATTCCTGCGAGAAAAGGGAAAGAGAAACTATTGCAATGCTTACTGGTCAGTAATATGAATCTACTAGAGATGATGCGTGAGATGGGGAAACTCGTAGACGACTCCAACTCGAGCACGAGTTATCGTCGAAACGAAAGCTCGTCGACGAATGACCTTTTAGAAAATGTACGAGCTTATCGATCTTCGTCGTATTCGAGGACGAGCACAATGCACATAGTCGAGGACGGACGATCGCTCACCTGATCCTCTCGTGCCAGGTCCGTAAAGCCAGGTATTTTGTCGGCAAAATTTCTAATCACATCGATCGAGGTGGTTAACAGACTGTAAAATTGTTGAATTTTTTCAGCCTCGGTGACGGACAAATCTCCGGGTCTCGATTGTCTATACTGCGAGTAATCGAGATTCATTCGATCCGGCGTCGTGTCTAAATGAGCTCGAACCAAAGCCGTGATCAAGGATACCGGCGGACTCGGCGGCGATTCCTGTGGTGATTTCGGCTTCGAAGGCAATCTTCCGCGACGGCCCTTCAACGAGTCCGTCCTAACGACCTGTCGAACGAATTCTTAATACCTAACCATCTTATTGGAGTTCCACCACCCTTCACGGAATCCTCCTTCCTGGAAGGATAGTGGTGGAGGTGGGGGAGGAGGAGGAGGAGGAAGAAGATCGACTTACTTCTTTCACCATGCCGACCATGAGACACTTTTGGAAGCGACAGAATTGGCAACGATTTCGGCGACGCTTGTCGACCGGGCAAGCTTTCTCGGCGAGGCAAACGTATTTCGAGCCCTTTTGCACCGTCCTCTTGAAAAAACCTTTGCAGCCTTCGCAGGTACGCACACCGTAATGTTGACACGCCGC
Organism: Vespa velutina; assembly: GCF_912470025.1. Classification (NCBI taxonomy): domain Eukaryota; kingdom Metazoa; phylum Arthropoda; class Insecta; order Hymenoptera; family Vespidae; genus Vespa; species Vespa velutina. The sequence continues at coordinate 178,359 of NC_062197.1, forward strand.
CGTGTCACCGCAAACGGCGCACAATTGGCTCGGGCTTGGTGGTGCACGTTCACCGGTATTGCCGCTTCCGGGCGACGGTGAACTGACCGAACTCCCGGTACTCGCTGTGCTCGCTGTGCTGGCTATGCTAGCGATACTCGCGTTACCACCTCCGCGTGCCTTGGGAGACTCGTTGCTGCCGCTACTGTTGATGTCGATCAAAACGGTTCGTTAACCTTTCCTATTTATTACTATTTAAATGTGTATATATATATATACACACACATTTACTCTATATATATATATATATATATAGTTCCTTCTCTCGGAATAATTACCTTGCCGATTCCGACCTTTGAGTTGGTAAAGATGCTCTTCGCGAACGTGGAGGACCGACGACGATGTTCTCGATGTTTGGACAAATGTCCGTAGGAGGGACCGGTACCGATACGGTGGAACCACCGGTGATGGTAGATGCTTGACCGTATACCATAGGTACGGTCACTGCTACTCCGTAAGGTGAATCTTGCCGATGACTCGACGGCGATGGCATCGCCGCAGTAGGCGTTGGTGCCGATTCCGTTGAAAAGTAGCTTTGATGGTGATGATGATGTGGTTGCGGTTGAGACTGTTGTTGTTGCTGCTGTTGTTGTTGCTGCTGCTGTTGCTGTTGTTGTTGTTGATGATGCTGGGGATGATGATGGTGGTGTTGCGGTTGCTGATGAGGTTGTTGCTGGTTGTGGTGCTCGTGGTAGGAGACGGCCGGTGTGAACTCGGTGGAGTAGTGACCAGTGCCGCATGAATATACCGAATTTTCATAACAGTCATCGTCCATCTTGATGCCGAGACCCTGGAGTTCCTGTCTGGTATACCGTTGCACCGTGTAGGTCTCTTGGAAGCTCGGCAATGGCGTAGGACTATAATAGAGTATCATTCTATTTTGAGGACCATTTGGACCACTTGTTTTCTTGGGTCTTGAAATCGATACGATTAAATGTACACACACACACACACACACACACACACACAGATCGTAGATAAAAAGAATACCTTAGCGAATCTGCTTGAATTTCTTCGGGAAGGGGTGGTGGCGGAGGAGGAGGTTGCGCCGTTTGATGATGAACGCTTTGCTGCGATTGAGCCGGCTCATCGCTCGTTGGCACACCCTGCGGATTACCCAGCTGTAATTCTGGAAATGGATCCAGCTCCTCCGGCAGACTTCCGGCATCCGCGGAATCCGTGTAGGGAGCGCTCAACAAATCCGCGAAACTGCTGCATCCAAATGGACTCTGAAATTTAAACAAATTCGAGTGCGATATATTTATTGGAACATTTCGAGAAAGAGAAACGAGGGCCTTTAGTAGTTAGCTATCTTTGCTGAAAAGTATCGTGGTCGTTTAAACAAAAAGTCGTTCCAGCGATAGGTCCAAGTTACCAACTGCAAGTTTCGTTGAAGCGCGATTACACTTCGCCGAGACATCGATGTACGCAATCGAGGCGCGCAGCTAGAATGTTCCGAGAGACCGAGCAGTATCGCGTGTTGCCTAGAACCTGGCGTTCGATAGAGTCGATCAACCTTTCTTTTTTCGAAGGAAAGCAAAATAAAACAAGGAGCAGTCATTCTCTTATCCGCGTATTTAAAGATTACTTTTATAAACATCCACATCTCGTCCGAGAGTGATATTAAGAAAAAGGAGATCGATTAAAAATTTCTCTTCGGCTCAACTTTGATCATTTGCTACGCGCATTATTTTCTTCCCGTCCAAATATTATTTCTCTTTGCGTCAAAGGAAATTTTGTAACATAAGGTCAGAAATAAAAGGAACGATAGAAATAGAGAAAGGAAGGCAAAGTATAGAGAGGCCTGGATCGGAGGTTACAGTAAAAGTATGAAGAATTAGAATATTCAATTTGAGTCGACTGTTGACATTTTGCTCATCGCTCCCTCGAGAGAGAGAGAGAGTGAGAGAGAGAGGGGGGTAGGGAGGAGAGAGAAAAGCACCGCAAAACCCGCGTCCTTCGCAGAAGAGCCCTCTAAAGGGCTCCTCGAAGCTGAAAACGACGTTAGCCTGTTAATTTCTAGCATGGTTCTTCGCCTCGCGATCGTTCATCGAATTAATTGCGCGTAAAGCCTTTCCATACGGAGAAAAGAAAGGAAGAAGGAAACGAGTAAGATAACGTAGGAGAGCCCGAATGCAGATTACGATAGTGGGTTGGAATGCAGACGGAACGCGATGCTAACCAGTCGGGGATCGAGACGTTGAAAGCGCGAGGTGGATGATCCTGATCCCGGTTCTTGAACCGTTATGTACGAGCACATAAGATATAGCAAAGTTCGTTTTACCTCTTCTAAAAATATAATCGTTTTAAGGAACAAATCGAAAAGAGAAAATTAATGGCAAAGATAACGGTCGGAAAATGTTTCATTATTCTAGACGATATCGGATCAATATCTATTGTATCCGATTTCAGGGGAACGTCAAACGTTGGATTGACGAAAGATAGACTTTCGAATGAATAGTAATTAACCCACCTGTGTTTGCAGCAGGAGCATACTTGAGGCTACTGTGAAGGCCGTCGTGGTCGTAGTGATCGAGGAGTGATTTGTGCAGCCGAGAACCGGAACGGTAGCTGTTGCCTGTCGTTGCTGCTGTCGCTGCCGATGCGACTGCTGCTGTTGCTGTTGCTCTATCTCGTTTCGCGTAACGGCTACCGTACGTTGGCTACCGTTGCTGTTGTCGCTGTCGCCGTTCGGCGAGTGCAACTGCCCTGCAATCCGAAAATACAAGAAATCCTTTAAATATACCCTATCTCGTTCTCCGTTTCATTCATTATCGGAAACTTTCCCGTTTTTTCGTTAAAGACAAAATCAATCAATTTGATTCTCCTACACGTTTTTCATCGTTCGACATTGAAATGAATCGAACGATGGAAAAATGGGTCACGCGCATTGTACACCTGGCGTGTTGGTGGAAAAAGAAGAAAATAGACGGTCGCATTGATGCGACGTTATACGTCGGAGAAAAAAATTTCTAAAGTTTAATTTCAAACGCGATATCGATGTCGGATGTTCAGCGAGACATACGTTCCATTATCATGCCGTTTATTGCTTTCGATCTCTCCGTTTTTCGTATCTCGCCTAGACGCGCATATACGTACATACATACGTACATACATACATGTATATATATGTAAAGAAAGTATACTTTTTTAAGTTAGATTTGCCGCGCTTTTCTCATGTCCCGCCCTTCGATTGACTTTTGTTATTTACGAGTCGAGCCATTAAGATTTTGAAGAGAAACGGGCATTAGGAAATAGAACTTAGACGAGAGAAATACGACGAGAGATTACTAAGAAACTTTATAAAGAAGATATTAAATAAAATTTAAATAGTGAATAATAAGCGTAAATTGTCGTTTCTTTCTTCACAGGCAAGACTGTAAATAGTAAATAATCGCTAATTAATAAATGAAGATTTATAATTTTTGTTCACAGAGAAACATATTTTCGTTTATCATCTCACCTAATAAATTCGAGATATTATACATATATATATATATATATATATATATATATATATATATATATAGAGAGAGAGAGAGAGAGAGAGAGAGAGAGAGAGAGAGACATACACACACGTATATATGATGATACGCATGTATATATACATTATCCAAGAGAAGGAAATGCTCTAGTCGAAAACGTATCGTGTTTTATCTGCGTATAATGATATGCGGGTAGGTACGTACAATATCTTCGATACGGTGACTGACCGTCGTCCATGACGATCATTTCTGCCCAGGAGAAACCAGAAACGAGTAAAGAAAACGTTTCAACATTCGCGAAGGATGCGAGCGGACCGTTGGAATTTTATGAAATAAAATATTTCGAAGAGCTCTAACGAAGACTGCCGTCCCTGCCTCCTGTGGCCCCGCGGCTAACCGTACGACCGAATTTCGAGAAGCACTTTCACTGTTCTCGAATCCCTCCTAATTTTCGTTCCTCCTCTGAAAATGTCTTCCTGTCGCGCGTCCAAGGACGAGCGCGATATCAGGAGAACGTTCTTCTCTTCGTCGACTGAGGCTTTCGATGCTGACGCCTCTTCCTATATAGGGTCGCATCGGCACCCCCAGGGAGACATGAAATCGTTGGCATTTAAAATACTACCACCCCGTTCTATAGACGCAACCCGGCCCTATCGTGATTATTATTGCGCGATATTATCTCAAGGGATGGTCGACGGTTCTATTTGATACTTATGGTGTTTCCATTTTTCTCATAACTTTCCAACGTTCCTTCGATCATTTTCAATTATAACGCGGAAATATGTCTTAATATAACGACGTCTTCAGTATTATTTCCATGTTCGAAAAATGTGTTTAACTGATATTAAGAATGAATATAATGCGTTATAATTTCGTAATCGGATACCACGACAGCCGGACGAAAATCTCTCCCTCCCGAAACCTAGCATAGCACATCGAGATAGGCGATAACGATACCCTCACCCCGTGACTTTTTCATTGGTAAAACATTTTGAAACGCTCTTGAATTAAATCGCGAGAGATCTCACCGTGGAGGACATCAATTTAAAAAAAAAAAAAAAAAGAAGGGGGACGTTGAAATTGCCGAGACGATTAGGGACGATACTGTCACGGTTATTGCAAATTAAAAGAACGTCGACGAGGGATGTAGGACCGATCGTATTTATCTTGACACACTCGCCCATTCCCTAAACTCCCTAGAATCCCGTTATTATTCGGTCTCGTTAACGGATCCGTTAGAGACCGAATGTTTTTCTAATCTATTCTAAGGACATTTCGTTTTAGTTTGGACTACTAGGGTCCACCGATCGAAATGTAAATAGGAAAGGAAGAGAGAGAGAGAGAGAGAGAGAGAGAGAGAGAGAGAGGTACGTAATATCGCGACAGTGGTACGTAAGCAAGTAAAGTGCTTGCGTTTCCCACCTACGTAGGTGAGCGTTTAGTCGGCTGCACCTGAACAGGTTGCACGTGCAAGAGGAAAGAACGTGGCTGTCCTCCGAGCCCGCTCGGTTCGGCTCGGCTCGGCACGGCTCGGCTCTTTCTCGGCCGACGTAGGCAGGGTAAAGGAAGAGGAGAGGACAGGGTAGGGTGTCGAGCGGCAAGAGAAAGAGTAGGGTTTGTCGAACAGCGTGTGCCAAGTGGATTACCGCGGTCCACGCGTCCCTCCCACGAACCACGCCTCTCCACGTGCCGCGGCACGATTGCCGTCGCGTCGTCGTCGCGTGCACCCAACTCCTCTCTCGGTACCCTTCGACCCTATCTACGTCTCAACCAGTCGGCACCCTTTCGCTAAAGGTTTCACGCGCTTCTCATCTCATTAACGTCCGAATTAATTCATTAGAAAGGTACGCGATGTACTTGCCCGATGGAAAGTACAGTTGCGCATTGTGACGAGTCGACGAGGAAAATTAACTGTCGTAAGTAAAACTACCTATAATAGTCGACGTCTCGTTTGATATAGCTCGTAAAATCGAACGTTAGCGAAGACGAAGAAAAATTTCCTCTAAAAATAGTCGCGTCTAACGACACACGATCGAGAGAGAGAGAGAGAGAGAGAGAGAGAGAGAGAGAGAGAGAGAGAGAGAGAGAGAGAGAGAGAACGTGTGGCCTTTGATTTTGCGGCGTAGGACGTAAAGCGTGCCTTTTAACGAGCGATTCTTCGGCTGGCCGCGATACTCCTTTCTTCTTGCCAGGAGGCGGTATAAACATCGAAGAGGCGAGAGATAAATTCCAACGAGTTATGAGCGTTTCTTTCTCTCTCTCTCGCGCTCGCACTCACGCTCGCTCGGTCGCGAAGCTTTTCCAGTTTTCAACAAAGCCAACAACAGGACGTTGGAACTTTCTTTGGAAGAAAACGCTTAGGTCCCGTATGCGTCTCGTATGCGGGCACACCTAAGCGAGGCGCGCGCGCTCCTAACTGTGTGGAGAGAAAGTGGGACCTGATCTCGGTACGTCGTACCCGCAAGACGCGTAATCGCGTGCGAGTACGAGGACGCGTGTCTTCGATCGAAGCTCTCGTCTCGGCCTGGAGACCCGACTCGGCCTCGACTTCTCGCCCACACGCGAGAAACGGTTTCCGGAACGGGCTTCGTACGCTCCAGAGACTCCGGGCGAACGATCATAATTAACCCTTTCACCGCTAAGTAAGAGATATTCCTGAAATCTTCTCGCTATCTATCTCCCTTTTTCTCTCGTTCCTTTTCGTCCGTACGCTAACGAGTTCTCCGTTTCGGAATCTCTCCAATTATCCCTATCGACGTTGAATTATTTTCTTACGCGAATTATCGGACGTACCTCCCGATACGAAGGAACACCTTTCGGTGATTCGACCTCGCTTTTATTCTCCTTCGTTATTTATGCGTCCGTGTATCGTCGCGTCGATGCCGCTGCCATTCGTAACTTTCCTTCGAGACATTACCGAGCTGGAATAGATAGCGACGAGGATCGAATAAAAATTCTCTCGAATAAACGAGGAGAAGAAGAAGAAGAAGAAGAAGAAGAAGAAGAAGAAGGCGTCGCCGTTCGTTATCCCAATGAAAAGGATATTATTTTGAAAGTTGCCGATTTCGCGTCCCAACGATTTAAAAAGCCGTATTGATATACGAGCGGCATGCGCAGCGCAACGGGCTGCTTTCACTTTAATTAAATTTTGTCCAAGATTAATGTTATCGTAGCTTGTGTCAATGACCGGTGGACATGTTTTCGGGAGATTCACAGGACGTATCGAGGCGTCTTCGAGAGGAAAAAAAAGAAAAAGAATATATTTTTTTCTGTTAAAAAATCCTTGAGCGTATGCAGAACGCTTTTAACCATTCATCATCTTTCTTTCTGCGTCTTTCTGGGATATTGCTCGAGGCGAAATTTCTAGTGTATCAAAAATGAAGTTCATCCTGAAATAATATTCGTCGAACGATCCATCGAATAACGCGCTTTGTTTTATTCGCATTTATGCGACGTCTTCGTCAAACTCATTTCTCTAACGATCGCGGAAATGTTTCTTATAGATGAATAAAAGATAAATATTATAGTAGCACGCGCGTCTTTCTTTCCAGTTGGGTGTTGGGAATGAATCGTGACGGCGAGTACGATAATCGCCGATTTCTCTCTCTCTCTCTCTCTCTCTCTCTCTCGTACGCTTAAATAGATATCGGCGAGTACGATATACACGTGTATCTAAGTGGAATTAAGGAAGGCGCGAGCGGACAAAGTTCCGTTAAAGCGATTGTTCCCACGGCGGAAAGGACGATCTAAGAAAGCGATCCTGGTGTTGCTGCTCCAAGAGTGAAAGAGAAGCAAAGATAGAAAGTGGGAGAGAGAGAGAGAGAGAGAGAGAGAGAAATGAAGAGAAAGAAGGAAAAGAGAAGGAGCAGCACGAGTCGTGGCGCCCGATAATGTTCGCGCACGTTTCCAAAGCTTTTATAGGTCTGTGTGTATGTACGCATTCTACGTATACGTGTGTGCAGGCTTTCCAGCTGCGAGCGAGCAAAGAAGCAAATCGCTGTGGGTGAATGCAGCCAAGTTGCTAGGACGGATTAGAGTGCGATGCATACTGTCGAAGGAGGTGAAAGAAGAGAGCCGGTGGCAGCGAAGAGGACGAAGATGGCGGAGGAGGTGGAGGAGAGGCGCTTGCGACACGCAGGCAGGCCTGATGGGTAGGTAGGTTGGTACCTATATCGCCCCCTGACCCCGAACAACTACCGTGAGACCGACTTAGCTCCGGCCTGGAGCACTCTCCTTTGCACTCTCCACCACCTCCGCGACGAACAGCAAGTGGAAGGGTATGTATGACACGGGAGAAGGGAAAAATCTCACAAGATGGGTGCAGCGAGACCCAATCATTTTCTTTTTTCCCTTTGCCCTCCGACCTATCTCCACTCTTTAAGACGATTAATTAGATCAATGATGATAACGAATATATATATATATATATATATATATATATATAGGTACATGTACAGCTACGAAACGAGCTTTCCATTTTCATTATTTTTATCGTTTTCCACGCGACTTTTTGCTTCACAAAACGATCCAAGATCTACGAGGTATTATCGTTTTCTCGCGCGATTCGTATTTATAAGCACCATGCTCGAACTCGAGTCGTCTTATCTTTTACAAGACTCTTCGATCGGCCTGCGCCCGCGCGTGTGTGTGTGAGAGAGAGAGAGAAAGAGAGAGAGAGAGAGCGAGTAAGGAGATCGTGATGTAATTTCTGATACGCGCTTCAGCCCGGAAATAAACTCTCTTGCGACGCTTTTTGCGAATACATTTTCTTCCATCTTTTTCTATGTGCGCCAAATAACGCTAGAAACTTTTGGTACGCGTTAATAAGTAGAAAAGAAAAATTAAGTAAAATTATGCAACGCAAACGTCAACCGGTGGCGATGCTAGAAAAGAGAGTTATGTATGTGCGTTTATGCGCCTGTATCCATGTATATTTTTACAGATCTAATGGCTTCCCGATATCCCGATTGCCGATCCTGTAATAAGAGAAAGTGCGGTATATATCTGTGTAGACATAATGCCGCGTTTCGCGCTCGACGTAATTAAAATAATCGACGTCGCGCATTTCCTGCGGACGGACGCCAACGTCAAGGAGTAACGAAACAGCAATGCGTCCGTCGATCATTGATTCCGAGTATCGGATAGAAAAAAGAGACGTACGTATTGAAGTTTGGAGGCTTTCGAGAAAGAAGAGAAACTTTTGTCGAGCTATCGAAAACGACGCGAAGGCGATAACCATCGGAAAGGGGCCGTGCATCAAGGCGAAAGTCTAGCCGTAAATCTTACGAAGGAAATCCTCTCTCGGTCGTACTCGCTGGTAGAGGCCGTCTCGGGAGATCTTTACTACTCGACGACGACGCGATCGTTCGCCGTTGCTGAGATTCGGACGTTCTCGAACGACGATAAATTATCGATCAACCATAAAGAGGAAAATAAGCGTGTTAGACGAACATGCCGGTGATAAATCATACGAAAAGTTTTCAAGTAAGAACGAGAGACAGAGAGAGAGAGAGAGAGAGAGAGAGAGAGAGAGAGATCCTTTATTGTCCCTTTCTCTCTCTTTCTCCATTTGCCTGTAAGAGCGATACTTGTTTCGTCTTCTCCAACGCGTTGAACGCTTGAATTCCTAAGCTGAAAGACTAGGCAAATAGAAATCTCCGGAGCGAGGTACTACCGGTGCAATTATATTCCTGGTAACATTGTCTTGCGAAATTCGCAATTTCGTCATTGAGTAGGCGAACCAGAGGACGCGATGGGCATAAGAGACGTCAACGGAATAGAAAAGAAAGAAGAGAGAGAGAGAGAGAGAGAGAGAAGGGGGGGGGGGTGAGGCGAGGGCGGAGGCGGGGCGGGGGAATCTCTATCAATATTTTTAGAAACGGTAAGAAGATTTCGCTTGAAGAAACGATCTGAGAAGCAAGATGGCTGTGTCGAGGTCGGCTCCACCCACGTTTCGATCTTCGCATGCGTGTTCCACGGACGAGTATCGATTGCTCGGTCCCTTTTTAAGAAGGTCGGAGAGAAGGACCGAACCGAAGGAATGGGGCTAGGATAAACGACGTCGCGCTTCGACGGGCGTCGAGCTCACCGGCCGATCTGCCCTTTACCAAAGAGACTTTATTTTGATCTACTCACCGAAAGGTGGACAAATTTTGTAAAATGAAAAAGAAAAAAAAAAAAAAAAGCAAAAGAAAAAAAAAACAAGAACAAAAAAACAAAAGAAGAAAAGAAATAGCAAGAACTAGGTAAAGGATTAGAGGAAGGAGCGGGGAAAGTGATTCCCATTTCGTTGAATCCTAGAGGCCGTCTAAGTGTTTACGCGTCGTCGTTCCTCCTTAATTCGCGTTTTACGAGTCTCTCGCTCACACGCGCATACGGGTGAACGTAGAAAGTCCACGCACATAAATCTGAGAGATCGCCGGTCAACTTTTACAAGATGAACACGTAAGATCCTCGGCAATTATTCGTACTCGAATCTAGCAAAAAGAGCAAGAAGGAAGCAGAGGGAACGATGAAGGAGCTAAAGAGAACGTATCCGAGAGAACTTTTGCCACGCGAGAGAAGGGAAAAAAGAGGAGGAGAAGAAGAAGAAGAAGAGAAAAAAGAAAAGCAAAAAAAGGAACGACGCATCCTGCAAAACGCGTCGGATGATTATGCAAGAGGCCACGTTCGGCGCGTCCGCAACACGGGCAGGTTCGACCGGTCTTAATTGCAATCGTCCTGCCGGACAACTTAGCTACGAAAACTAGTTAGGTTTGGGCGTAGAAACGATGCGACGGCTCGTTTAACGACCAATCGGTATATTTCTTGCTCCTTCGATTTCCTTGCGAATATTAATTAACAATGCAAACTTGTTCGATCGTTCCTTCTTCGAAGGAAGCTCTAGTCGTTTCGCAGAATGCACGTACTAGCGTTTAAAAAAAGGAAAAAAGAAAATTGACGAAAAATGGATAAGGTAAGTATCGGATCGTAAAATATAAAGGATTTTATTCGGAAGCGACGCGTTGCGCCCTAATATATCGCGTATCCGCCGCTTACACACGCTTAACGACGTTTCGAAACGACACGAGTAGCCATAAAGGAATAATAATTTTCTAAATTTGTCTCTATGGGAGAATAGCGCTATCATAGGTGGGAATAAAATTCGACTTATCTCTAGGATCGAATTATAATCGGTCCGTCCTAGTAAACGTTTATGCTCTAATCTTCTTTGGACGAATCGAATCGTCGTCCATGGGATATATAGCGGTAGAAAGGACGTTCGGTGGCTACTTTCATCGAAATCGTATGCGTGCCATGGCTCGGATCTCTAATCGAGCGATGACGCCGCATAGGAGAGATTCGAAGGAGGAACGATGACTCGATCCGCCTCGTTTCTTATATTCTCTGTGTTCGCGAGTGAAATTAGCTTGCAAGGATCGATCATAAGAAACCTATGACAGGTGTTAAACGTAAAGAAACTTCAAGAACCGTGGCTCGATACGTAACGGCGATCGGTCATATCGTAGACAGAAATTGGGCCGCTAAACGGGCCGTAACTCGCACGGTAACTCGATATTAATACGAGAGCATAAACAATGTCCGGTCTACGCTTTGGAATGTCTCAATGGCGATTACTCGTCTGGCACGTGCAGGCGTTTATCTCGGCGTCGATCGTCTACCTCTCCCGCGAAAGTTCCGAACCGTAAATTGCACCATCGATTACGTCGTCGTATTGGTTCGTCGCGCGAGAAGAGAGCACGGCTCTCGGATCAACTGCGCATCATTTTATCGATGATTCCACGCCGTGAATATCCTTCTCGATTCGCTTCGATTTACGTTAATCGTTCTTCCGTTACCAAACCAATGGAGTTTATTCGGTCATGAGAAAATGGAAATTCATCGTGTATAATGCTTCGAAATTTATCGTACGTATCTTTCGCGCGAGTCATGATCGATCCCATCGTTTTCTTAATATAAACGCCTATACACGCGTTTTCGATAGGTAAAAGCGTTTTACCTATAGCGTTCCCACGTTTATCCTACATTTATACGACCGCGCATTGTAGTTTCAAGGCAAGTACTAAATGGTAAGTAGTGTATCTATTGGAAGAGAAAAAATTCCTGGCAGCAAGAGAGAGATTTTTCTCCGGCTTTAAGATTTCTCTTTTGATCGATACGGAAGATACCGAACGCTGACGACAGCTCGAGTCATCTGCCTTTCGTTCTGCTGCCTGCAAAAACATCGAGAAGGTCGCGGTGCGTTTTAAGGACAAAAGGTAGAGAGAGAGAGAGAGAGAGAAAGAGTCGCGGATAATCATTTTCTCAGCTCGATCTGATATCGCTCTTGCACTCCTGCCTTTTTCCTTTCGTGTCGTTCAAGAGGATCTTACTTGGATGAGCGCAACCAAGCTCGTGACATCACAGGTGCGTCAGCCAACGTTGCGCTGGTCGGTATTAAAAGATTCTCCGATCGAATAATAGTCGGATCGTTAAGAACTCGCGGTATGCGAGTCTTCGATCGCACCGATCGGCTCGATCTTTTGCCATCTCGAAAACCATCTCCGAAAAGGATCGTCCGACGTTAAAATGTTAAAATAACTCGGAACTTGGCTTATTCCAACGAATCGTATACTGACGATTTCTAAACGACTTATATCGACGATCTTAACGAATCTTACGGAATCCTCGAGCGATGAGTATCTCCTTTCGCGGTAGGCAACTAAGTATATAAGCGAATCCGAACGAGAGAAAAATAAAAGACGAATAGCGTGTCTAGCACCTTGCAGTCAGCTGCTGCGTCGAGTCCGCTGCAGCCGTTGGTTGGCACCGGCTAAACTTCTCGAAGCGTTAGAGGAGAAAGGATCTGTATAGGGGGTCATCGCGCACGTACAGAAGAGACCGTGCGAATTGATATAATCGCCGATTAATAAGATCGGTTAAAGGACGGATTAAAATCTAAGGACTCGAACGAATAATTCGATTTTCGCGACGTTCCCTTTCTCGAGAGATCCTTCCTTCCAATGGACCGAAATCAATAAGAATCGAACTTATTCTTTCGCATTTATTCCGTCGATTTCTGCAACTTCGCCTATCTATACGATAATTGGACGAAAAAGTGAAAGATAAAGAAACGTGAGATGAATATCTCCGGGGCCGAAGGAAAACGAATCTATGTAGATTAGTAGTACCGCGCGCGACGGAAGAACGTCATTGGCAAATAAAGTGGACGCTAATACAGCGTGAAAGTGAGCGCCGCTAATAGACTCTTTCGATCTTTGTAAAGTCACGATGGAAGCATCATCGGAGTCGATGGGATTTGTTTTCTCTCCTATTTCGATCTACGAAAAGAATCTAAATCGTACGATCGAGAACACAATCGTCATTTTCAGATTGTAAACAGTCGCGACAGAACGGTACGTATTCATAAATATTCTCCCTGAGAATAAAGAGTTTAACCTGTAGAGAAATTCGTATTACGATCTATACATCTCAAGATAAGGGTTATTGCCTGTGTAAGTGAAACTGAAGAAGAGCGAAGAGAAGAAGTGCCCAACGTGAAAATAGATTCGTTAATTTCGAAGTTATGGGAACGATTCGGTCGGGAAGCACTCGCGTTTCATCAATCTTTCATTCGTACAGCGTCTATTTTAGCGAATACTTTTTTGGCTTGAACGCGCGGGATCGACGTTTTCATCGTTGTTAAAAATTCCATGATACTCGTATATAGAATTCTCTGGCGCACTTTTCTCCCTATCGTAACGTCTCCTTACGCTCAAGAGTAAAGAAGTTATATATATATAATATAAATAAAATGTGGTATCGCGAGGGACCGATAAGAGACATTGTCGGCTGTCAGAGATTTCAACTGAAACATTATTAAATTAAAGTTATACCAGTTTTATCTGGTTGGCGCTTGAGCGAACTTTTTGAAAATGTAATCTTTGGACGTGCGGCCGTATCGATCAATCAAGTCCCGAGGAAGGATGAATCGCCGAAGGAAGGATTAGAAGCGTCGCTTTCGACGTACGACCATAAACGCGAGATTCAAATGTTTCTGGAAACCGCGAGCACGCATTGCGAAACTAATCCTGACACTGAACGCAACGGCAGCGGCCAGGGAAATAGACTTTCACGAAACCGCAAGTGTATACGGGGATAGTCGTCAAATAAGGTCGTAAGCGATAACGCCGGCGATGTACGATCGTCCAAATAAGAAATACGTTGGCGCGGAGGTGGAATTATCTGTGTCTTGTGTCCGTAAACTTTCACGGACGGAACCCAGACGCATCGAGCACACACCGTTATATACAACTATACGCGCGAGCGTATCTTCGTCGAGGTATTTCGTAAGACGGGTAGCGTCGATCGCGCACGCTCGATTAAGCGATCACCGCTCGATTAGACGTATCGCTTTTTGTCGAGTTCGATTCCGACCCGTCCTGGCCTATTCCTATTCGATGCCTACCTGGATTAATCGCGGATTAAACGAGCTGTCTAAAGATTTATTCCCTTGTAATTTCATTATAAAACGATCCACGCCATATCGGTCTGCTGCTTATAAAAACCTTATAATTTTATCCCGCGCGTCGAATGAGATCGGACTCTCTTAATAGTATTGGTTGGATGCTGCTCGATTCGAAAAGATTCCAATTGATCGTCTTTCAGTCGGCCCAAACTTTAGCAGGATGAAATATACGAATTTCAATATCGAGCAACCGTCGAGTTTCAATCATCGAGAATGGATAATATTTATCGAACGAAAAAGGAAAGAAAGTAAAAAAAGAAGGGAAGAGTAACGTTTCGATTACATTCCGGTCGTAAGAGCGATTTCGCTCTATGGAAATCGCCGAGTAGGCGGGAGGACGTAATCGGTAGGAATATCGTAATAGGTACCTTAATCCCATCTAGCTTTCTATACCGCCCGCGGCGAGTTTACTCGCGCGCAAACGCCTGCCGTATGGCGAGCGAATCGCTTCGCCAACCAAGGCGCGTTCGAAGGGCCGAACCGTATTCCCACCCGCCATTTATCTCCATCGCACACGCTTTGTCATTTCTTCCGTCTCGCTCTTTTCTCTTTTCACCTTTCCCTTCTTCTCTTCTTAGCCTTTTCCTTTTACACGCACGCGTACACGCATGCGCCTCTTTTACTCCTTTCCCGCGCTGCCCACTACCCTGTCCCGCGCGTGCAAGTATCATCCGTACTTTCTTTCGCATAATCCTCGACGATGATTCGGCAAGGAATAATCTCCGATCTTCCTCCTCGCATCCTACGTGCTTCCCATAGATTCTCCAATAGGATATATAGTTAATAGCAATCCGTACATTAAATCTCGAAATAATCTTTCTAATCTCTCCCGGTGAGGCAACAGACACGGATGGATAAAAGAATTTCTCCGTGGTTATCTGAAAATATTTTCGGCCAGAAACGAGTGGAGCCTTTCATAGGAGCCTCCTAAATTCGTCAAACTACTTTCGCCGTTTGAACAACTTTCTAACTCTTGAAGCGACTAGCGAGGTTTTTTTGGAAAAACGGAAAAAGACGCAAGGAACGAAAGAGGGGTAGGGGGGGGGAGAGAGACAGAGAGAGAGAGAGAGAGAGAGAGAGAGAGAGAGAGAGAGAGAGAAGGATTTTCGAAGATAGGAAAGAGTCATGAAATCAAGGTGGTGGCCTGCCGTGGGCGAGAGCGAGAACGAGGTAACGAGATATTAAACGTTCCTGCAACCTCTCGAACGTGTTTGCTCACGTAACCCGTATTAATGATACGTTAAATCGCCACGAGGGAGTAATTACATAGGGCGCCGATAGCATGCAAGAGGTAAACGGCGTATACGATGTAGTACGCTGTTCGTACGCGTATTGGTTTGGTCGTACGTACACGCGGAATACAAAAATTCTTTATTCGAGTCGAGTCGAGTCGAGGCGAGCAACGAGGCTCCGAAGGCTCGCCCGTACTTGAGAACGGCGAAGGCTAAGAAAAGGCTATAAAAGAAAAGAGTTCTCGACGAAAGCCGTTCGTCCGAACAAATCTCTCGGTTCCTTTCGAGATATAATACAATGAGACAATGAGAAAGACCGATAGGTAGTTTACTTAGGGGTTCTACGGTGATAATAATTAGCATAAGTCTACGAGACAATCGGTTCAAGTATTCTTGCGCTGTTCTATTCGAGATAAAACATCCTGCGTTGGCGGGCAAATCGCAGTCACGGCTGTAATTATTACGCAAAAAGACGAGCGACGCACGTGTTCCTAACAGTGAGTGCGCGTACGAACCGTGACGAAGTCGACCATCTCGTTATCGACGATCATCTCACCCATGCCGATAGGCCGCGCTGATAGCCTTTGAACGGTAAAAGAGCTGCTTTTCGGTCGAATCAACGTTCTTAAATCTATCACAATATTAATACCATTTCAATTTGCCATCCATATGTCGAATATCGTGCTCGAAGCGATGAGAACTGATGGGATTATACATAGAGACCCGGCCCCTCCCCCTTCTTCCTCCCTCTCCTTCATAATTTTACTCTGGACAGTTATCGAGGAAGAGATCGATTGCGCAACGGAACGAGATAAATACTTAGTTGTTTTCTTCTTATTTTGAGAATCTTCTTTCTTGAGGAAGCTCGCCGGACTTGGCCGAGTCTAAGGCGCGCTCGCGCGCGCGCGCGTGCACTCGCGGTGAAATTCTAATCGAGCGCGCGCCGTTCGAGTCGCCGCGGCGAGAAGTCAATGGAGCGCGGTGGATAAGTCAAAACCGGTTACGATCCACATAATTGCTCGCGTGTAAATTTAGACGGGGCGAGAACATAGTGAAAACGATAATGGGAACCACCTGGTTCGTTCCCCGTCACTTCGGTAGGGCCCGTTGATTACTTTTAAAAGAGCATAGCGCGCGGCCTGTTCTGGCAGTTCTGCGCGCAAAATTCTCGGCAACGACGCCGGACGACGAACGGACAATTGCGAAGGTGCTCCTGGATGGCGGCAAAAGCGACATCTTTGTAATCTCCTTGGAATTATCAAGCGATCGTATTAAAAATATAACAGGGGAGAAGGGAATACGTAAAGTTCTCGTCGACGATAAGCACCGATTACCGATAATCGAATCGAACACGGAAATAATCAGGCAAACGTCTTTTTTCGCTCGGAGGACAAATGACGTAGAACGTTAGCCTGTCACAAAGTTCGATCAGCGTGAAGCTCTTGTAAAATTTAAATCGAACGTTCCTTCCTTCTAACCAATTTGTCTAAGATCGTCGTTCCATTAGCCGGCTTAAAATAAATTCCATCTACGATCCTCGCAAATATAGATATCCATCCTTGCGAAGGAGGCTGGTACATGCAAAGTCGAGAGTGACCCCCTTTCGAAGTGGAAACTGCGTGACCCAGGCTCCGTTTTCTCAACTTGTCGCGTGAATAAATTTAAGATCGATTTATGCAACGACTTGGTAACGAAGCGAATCGATAGGCTCGTTAATCATCGTCCAAGCTCGTACGGAGGATCCGATCTTAATCGGAGCACGAATTATTACGTCTCTCGAAGCTCTCGTGCGAGAGGTTGCAGGATCTAGGTAGCTCCTAACCGTCCTTGGACGAGGTTGCGCGCGTGAAACTCTTTACGCTACGAAAATCAATGTTGAAGTTAGTAGGCCGTACTACGTCGAGCGAGGGTAGAGAGAGCGAGAGAGAGAGGAGCATGATAAAACGGGTGAAGGTGAAGGGCGAAGGTGCTAGGGAGTGATACGAATGTTCGGTAATCGGCTACGCGAATCGTCCTTGAACGTCGTCGTCGTCGTCGTCGTCGGCGTCGTCGTCGTCGTCATCGTCGTCGTCGAGAAAAATCGATATACCGGAGAAGCTCGCAAAGACGATATCTCGCTTCGAACTCGTTCGAATTTGCCGATAATTCGACGAATCTTCACATCCTTCAGTGAAGATCCGAAAGAGAGAGATTCGACATTTTACAGAGGCATTATCCAAGTTCGACGATCTTGTCGGTTCTTGTCCTTCTAGCGAACGAGCGAGACCTTCGAATATCTCTTATCGTCCTCGACCACGAGGACGTGCGTGTCGAAGAAACGGGACGCGCTTCTATCTTCCATTAATCGACTTTTCGTTTGGCCCACTAGCAACGTTAGTATTTCCTTGTCGTCAGGGATGTCCCGTTATCGATAACGTTTAACGCGATAACGTGCGGGACGCTTAAAGGAAAGTCGGAGAACCGCTTTCGGGAGCGATCTCGTATCGATTTCGATTTCTCCTTGAAATTTCTCTACGGGCGTGCTGCTGCGCGCGCCTTCTTAGAACGGGAGAAAAGAAGACAAGAAGAGAAAGAGGGAGAGAGAGAGAGAGAGAGAGAGAGAGAGAGAGAGAGAGAGAAATACGTTCGGTATAGTAGTCCGTGCGTGAGCGTGTTCCGACGCGACAGCGCGCACAACAGATAGGATCTTTCTGGTTGGTATGCGCCAGAGCGACCGATACGCGACACCCATACCGCGCGAGCATACGGAGCTGCAGGTTCCGTGACCCCGAAACCACGGATACGCTCTTGAGATATGCCACGAGGAAAACCTCTTAAGAGTTGCAAGTAAGATCGTTATTCTTTTGTTAATTCGCAGATGGAAAGGATCGATCGACGAATAGACCGGATATCGTCCCGAAACCAAAGAGTTTCTTGCTACGTCCACCGTGTTTCTATGTTGTTCGCGATGCGTGTGAAATGCATGCTCGCAAAAACGACACCGCGTTCGTTCTTCGACGATGTTACGGTGAACTAGAGCCGTATTATTACCGCAACGTATCAGACGGGACCGTATAATAAAAAACCAACTGCACTTTAACGTTTCCATTCGCATAATCTTACGCGGCAGACTGTGTCATTTTACGCTCGTTCCTCGAACATTTAATTTTATCGCATACTTCGATCTATACTTATATAGAGACACAAAGTTTATGATCGAAAGTGGTCCGCCAAGGAAAGTCGGCGTCGAGAGTTTCAAAGGCGCCCATATTTCGTAAGACTAAGATCATCTTTGGGAGATTTTTTCGTGGAAGCCGTTCGTCCCTGTAATAATTAATCGTAGAAGTAAGGAAACGAGAAGACGAATGCTAGATGAAAAAAAGAAAGAATTTGACAGACCTCCTCGCGTCCACGCTCGGAAATCGGCTTATGCTCGTCGATGCGTGACGTCGTCGGTAGTACGTCGAGGGAGGACAAAAAATACCTCAGTAGTAGACAGGTTTTCAATGTTAATATCGAGTCGAAGTAACGCTAGATTAGAAAACTTTCTCGTTCTGTCTATTAACACGGCGACGTAGACGACGTGGAACGCGCGCGACTCGTTTTTCCTCTCGAGAGTCGAGATCGAGTGTGAGAAAAAGAGAGAGGAAGAAAAAAAAGTAAAATAATTTCCGACATTCGAATAGCAAATTATGTATGATACGCTGCTCACACGTGTTTCGACGTCGTATTTATCCATAAGTGCTACCGCATTTTACGAAGATAATGATCACGATAAATTTCGTCTCTCATCTTTCCTTTCGTGGACCGTCCTTATCGATCTTGAAAGATCTTAAAAAAACGAAAAAACAAAAGAAGAAAAGAAAAAAGAGAAGGAAGCGCGATCTTTTGGTCCGAGAAATTCGCGTGCACATCTCCAAGAGAATAATACGCGAGGATAAGGGAAGAGAATGACAGAGGATTCGTTCGTACACGCACGACGTAGCGTGCAACGAGCAAGCGGCTGATTTAGTCGCGTAGATCGAGCTCCGCATACCAAACAACTGTGACCGACTACGAGTGGATCGAGACACCGTTGGGCCTCAAGGCCGTCGGGCTCGTAAAGCCAATTCGTGCCTCTCCCTCGTGCTCGACCGACCAAACAAGCCTTATTTTCGAGAGAATCTAGAGAGAGAGAGAGAGAGAGAGAGAGAGAGAGAGTGAACGCGCGAGCGCCTACTCCGCACACTCTTCCGTTGCAATTCACCAAGATGGCAAGTCGAGGCGAACCATCGCGCTAAAAGTCTATTACTCGCGAATTAATGCTGATTCGACGCAAATCAGCTGATTCGACGCGTAAATCCAAAAACAATTTCGCGTTAGATCGGTATTTTGGCACGTTTTATTTTCGTGCCAACCAAATGCAAACCATAGAAACGGGCGTTCGGTCGAGCAAACGAACGTCGCGTCCTTAATGCAACCCTGCTCTAATTCAATTTCGCTCTTATGAATACGCCTTGGGATATAAAATACTTTTGAACCGGGTCCGTGGAATAGCTAAATAAGTAGGAGAGTTTGCGTTTTGGCGAGAGGCCAGGAGACGGTAGACGCATCGAATTCTTTCGATCTCGATGTTTACCTCTCGGCCGACTACGAGCTAGTCCCCGTCGACTTTTAGATACGAACGTATCTATAAGCGAGACGCAAACGGATCTATCGCGAAGATTTTTACCGACGAGGGCAAAGATCAGAGGTATAAAGAACGATAGAAAAACGTGCGTTTAATTGATATACCGCAAACTTTCACGGTAATTCTTATTCGCGAGACACCGCAAACGTAAAAAGAACAAAAAAAAAAAAAGAAAAATCTCGTGTACGTCCATCGACTAGACGACTATCGCGTAGTCTACCTGGGTACGTACCTAGGTATCGTTATTTAAACTAATAGATAAAAAGGAAATCGCGCGTGCGCGACCGATAAATCGGTCGCTGTAAAACCAAGTACGATTCTACGAAAGCTATCTGATCGTGAACGCTCGGCCGTCAACGAGTTCTACGAGTAACAACGACGACTAGCAACGGTGTTGTAGACGCGAAAGCGCGTGGGTGTGCGCGAAATGGAAGGAAAAAAAGAAAAAAAGGAAAAAAGAAAAAAGGAAAAAAAGAGAGAAAAAAGGAAAAGAAGAAAAAAAGAAAGTAATAGTTGATAGAAAATCTGATAAAGAGTCGGACGTCGCGGAGAGACTCGTGCGAAAGTAATTAACCCGATGGTCCGCGCTAATCGTTCTTTAAAGCGCCGTTCGGTGTCCACGAGTCGATCGAGATAATACCGCGAGTCACTTTCTTTCCATATAGAAGCGTGCGAGTGTGAAAATCACGCCCATTCATTCGTACCGCGTAAGGATTCGTTAGCGGATTACTCGCAATTCCAATTATTACGGACGGTGTCTTCGAAGGTCCAACGGCTTCGGCCTTCGAGAAACGGGCTTCGATCGATCGTTCCTATCATCGCGCGAAATATCAAAAGCATTCCGACGTTTCTCCCCGGCCCGCTCCCCTCTCTCGACGCGTTTATCGAACCTCGTCCGATCCGATGAAACAAACTCAAGGATTGGACGAGTCACGAAAGTCGTTTACGAGTAAAATTCGTCAATGGCGATGTTAGGAAATTAATGAAAATTAGGTGGATAGGATTGGTGGCTAGGAAGAGGAAAATAATAAAGTGCGGAAGAAAAGTCGAGAAAGTGGAGAGAAGACGGCGGTTTCGGATTCCACCTGTTAAAAGGAACGCTCGATATCCGTTAGAGCTATCCCCTTTAACCGGCGGCCTTGTCCGCCCCCGTCTAACGCACACACGATCCCACACCAAGAGCGACTACGACGAGCACACCCTTCCCGCGCTCTGGGTCGTCAACATACATCCAGTCGGTCGACTTCACCCCGCTCTCCCCGGGCCGATATCTACCTGGGCGCCTACGCGCGCGACTTCAGCCCCCTTCCCGCCGCCTTCCCCAACAATGACGTCATACTGCGACGTCGTCGATGACGTCACCGTTCCGTGCCGCAGTTCCGTTCATCGATCACGCGCGCGCACACCTAACCACCCTCCTCCTCTACCTAGCGAGATCGGATGCTTCAGGGCCGGCGAAAGAGGCACCCTCTCGATCTCTGCTCGATTCAATGACGTTCGCACGTGCGGAAAACACCTGTGCTGCCTACGCACCTTCCGAGCTTTTTTTTTGTCCGCGTACCGGACAAGACCGCCGGGTTCCTTCAATCAAGAAACGCGCGAAAAGATAGAACGCCTCCGCAGGTATCAAGGGTCGCATACCAAGCGGAAGAATCGTTCCAAAGCGATGCCTTTGGAGGAGCGTGGGACGAGATGAGAGAACGAAGGAACGCTATATTACGTTCTTTAATCCTTGGAGCGTGCGCGACGACGCTTTGCTCGAGCGAACGAGCGAGTGAAAATGATCTTAATGGGAACAAAAAGTCTCTTTTATTTTTCACTTTTTTTTCGATACTTATCAATCTCTACGACAAGCTCTTGTGCGCTTTTATTATGAATGTACCGACTTGGAGCGTCCGATCCTTTGGAATTTCGAGCGTTGTCTCGGTTATAAAAAAATCCCTTATATCGTTGTACCGCTAAACGTTTCGATAAGACGCCCCCGTTCGTGATAAGGCGGATCTTATCGCGAAATCTCGATAAAGACGAATGTTGAGAAAGAATTGATCCGATAATGGCGGATATGGAGGATCTTTCCTGGATAGGGAGGATCTATACGCGCGCCACCTACGCACGACTTTTTATTATGGCGATCGATATATCACGAGGGAATTATTGCGAAAATTGAAAGAAATTGGAATATCTTTCAACGAGTTCGTTAAGCCTACCGGATTATTGCGTTTAATCGATACGGAACGACTTACGTACGTGTACTTATGTCCGATAGCCTCCCTCGCCGCTGCCAGTACAAAAATAATTTCTGCTTATGCGCGCGCGCGCGCACGAGAAAAGGATTTAAATGCTTCTAGCTCTTGTGAGGAGCAACTGCTTAATTTTGTTGCTTCTTTCGTCATTCTAGCCGCGTTGCATAACGAGCATTTCCGCGCCGGTCATTCACCAATACGTTTTGCTGCTTCTGTTTCGTCACTTTGGTTACAAGGCGGTGCAAAAAACTTGAGAAGAAGCAAGCACGCGCACAATGCATCCTGCGAGCCGCGCGAATCTCTCTCTCTCTCTCTCTCTCTCTCTCTCTCTCTCTCTCTCTCTTTCTGTCTTATCGCTTTTAGCTCAGCCTCTTGCGTTTCTGTACAATGACATCGCTCGAAATAACTTGATTTTCTTGATTACGAGCAAAAGTAATTGCCGATTGCTAAATCGTCGAATTCATGGAGACGAGCTCGGCATCGACGAACATTGGCGATTCAATAAAAAGAAACTCTTGCCGATTTCTTTCAGAGCGGTCGCGAATCATAAAATTTCATAGTTGGCGGTCATTCACCAAATACCACGACGACATTAGAGTATTTACGTTTGAGAAGAGGAGAGACGCGCACGATGCATCGTCATAGCTTTGCTTTGGCACGAGTAACGAAAATGTCTTTTTTTCTCTCTTTCTTTCCCTCTTTCTTCTTTATCCGTCCGTCTCGGTCTCTTTGCTTTTTACCGTCTTCCTGCGTGCCCGTTAAATTTAGCCCACTGCCACGCCGACTATTACGCGAGCGAGTTGTTAGCGGCGTAACTTTATCTCCTTCTCTCTCTCTCTCTCTCTCTCTCTCTTCCGTTCTACGGCTCGTTCCTATTCTCGCCTTACGAAAGCCAACGGCGTAACGGTACTTCCGCGAAATAGAGTCGAAACGAAATTGCAAGCGCCGAGAGCTTGGCTCAAGGTCGACACTGAAACCGCGAAATTCCTGTCCGACGGACATCATCGTTGACATCGAAGTCATACCTAACTTCATCCAACTTATCGACTTATACGACGATACGATAGAGTCCGCTCGTCGAAGAATGTTAAATGTAATTTTTTCTCGAGTTTGCGAGTCCAGTAGCAACGACGAGTCTCCGCTCAAACAGACATAAGTTGTAGACATAAGAGGAAAAAGTTTCGCAAGGCGCGTTACCACACTCGCGGAAGCTGCGGAACGGTGAAACGTAGTATCGTTAAACATTCTTAGAGAAGCCGCTACACGCGTCTCGTGAGAAACTCGCAAGAGAATTTTATCGACTTTGTGTCAAAAAAAAGATGAAGAAGAAAAAAATAGAAAGACGATGTTTCTTGCAAATGAGTTTGTAACCGTTATGAGAGATGATTCACGATAATAAAACGTTTCCATAGATAAAAAGTAAGAGGAGAGAAATTGCGCGCAACGTTAGCGACGATTAAGAGGTATAAGCCAATAACGAAAGCAAAAGGTGGAAGAGAAAGAGGAAGCGAGAATCGAGGAGGACGAGATCGGGAGCGCAAACGCCATCACCGATGGCGACGACGGTACATGACGCCGAAAATAGCGTCGTCCTTGGTGGCACGCGTGACGTCGTAATGCCGTCGGTCGGTCGATGACGGACGGGGGCGGCGTTGTGACGTCAACGTTAATGCCTTCGTCGGTGTAGCGAGCGACGCCACCACCGTCGTTGTCGTCGTCGTCGTTGCCGCCGCCACCGCCGCCGCGACGCCACCGACGCACCGAGCTTGCGCTCTGTATTTCCCAAGCTTGCGCTCGATCCAATGGCCTCTCTCTCTCTCTTCTCTCTCTCTCTCTCTCGCGCGCTCTCTCTCTCTCTCTCTCTCTCTCTCTCGCTCTTTTCCTCGGAGCTGTTCGGACTTTGAATGAAACGGCAGAGCGAAACCGATCCTTCCGTTGTCCGATATTTCCTTTCTTCTCCTTCTTTTCTCTTGACTAGCCGAAGGGCATGGAGCTCTTTTAAAAAGAACTTCTTTTCAATTTGTACGAACGATGTAGGTACTCTTTGAACTAAAAATAAATACGTCCGTTCGTATATGAAGGTGGTGCTTTTAAAGCATCTAAAGAAGACAAACGTCTTCGTGCAGAACGACGTCTTCGCGTTCGACGTCTTCGGAATCGACATTTTCGTCAAGTATTTCGCACGGAATACGTTTTCGCGGTGAAATCTATTTCAGGTAAAACAAGGCCGTGCGTCACAAGGCGAGTCGCGTTACACATTTTTATCCGCGCTTCGCACGAATAAATCACGCGCGAAAGCGAATCTAGGAGAGTAGCGTCTATCGTTCGCGCTCCTTATGCTTGAATATAGATTTAGTCTTTTCTCCCGCAAGGAAAAGCTAGAGGTACGTTAACTTTTCCTATCATCGAAATCTATGCCACTGAAAATCCCGCTTTTCTATGTTTTTTTTCGTGAATGAACAAGGATAACAAGGAGATAGAGATTTGTTAATCGCGAGTTAATAAGAAGGTTATAAATAATAATCGGACGTTCCTATTGATCGTATCCGGGGAGTGGGAGGGATAAAGAGAGCAAAACGACGGAAAAAAGAGTTTTTAATGGCATTGTGCTCGTGACACCTCCTCGTTCGTCTACACCGACCCTTTCACTTCGATCAGCACGCGCGAGTCGAGCGCGCAGCTGACGAATACCGGTACACACACACACGTAAAGTTTTCATTTTTAAGTTTCACAAGGTGCGACCTTTCATTAAGTAATTTCCATATAACGGCACGTGCCTCTCTTTTTCCGATTTTTCCATTATTTCGCGATACTTACGACCATCGAGACGATTATTCGAAGCTAACTGCTGTCGACTCGCATACTCGATCTTTATCATCGATCGGCTACTGACCCTCTCGATAATCGTACCAACTCCGATACATCGACTTTTAATTATAAACTCGTTACAGCATAGATAGGTAAAACCCTCTTTGAAATTTCTAAATGGTATCAAAGTATCCAGCTTGTTCCTTGCACGAGCCAATCGATAAATCGATCGAGAAAAATTTCACCGCCGTAGTCACGATAGCGACTTCTGTTAAATCGCTCCCAAAGACTATGTCCCGTGCCAGGTGAGAGTCCCGCTACGTCTGCGTTTCATATTTTATGAACGAGTCCCTCCGTTGGAACGGTATTCACGTAAGACCAATCCCTTTCGCCTCTCTCTCTCTCTCTCTCCTTTTTAGTTACGTTGCGTCACCTGTGGTCTCGCAGTTTCCTCTCTTTTCCTCGTTTATAAGGCGCGCAGATCGCGTGTTCTCCCGAAAAGAGGACTCCCGGCATTCGTTGCCGCAAAAACCGCAAGTTCATCGACAAGTCGTCGTGCTATCGGCGCGTTTCACGAGCAGAGCCAGCCTTTTGCGGTCGAAAGAATTTCATTGATGGCAGCGAATGAATGATGCCGTAGCCATTGGGAACCATTCCGCGTCACACTCGCGATAATTACCGTCAGGCATTCTTTCTTATCTTTGCTCAAGAATGATCGATACTGAAAAAGTAAGTAGACGAAAAAGTGAAATCACGTGGTATATGCAACTACGATCATTGTTGTGAAAAAAATCAATATAGACGCGGATAACCGGATGGCTATTATCGGAATGACGAAATTGCTTATCGGACGTTGTAGCCGACGTCCAAGTATCGGAAGGATGATTCATGCTCCCGATTGACATTCTGACGTTTTCGACCGATCTGTTCTCTTTTTTCTTTTTCCTTTCGGAATAGCGCGTGAACCGATGATGTTTCATCGTTAACTTTGAACGGTTCCATGCACGGGAGCATGGCCATTATAGCACAACGACGCCAAGGAGAATAGGTGAAAAGTGTAAGAGCACGCGATCTCCTTTCTTCTCGATCGATCTCTCGCTCTTTCTACCTCGTCAAACTTTCTCTCCTCTTCTCTTTTGTGGCCTAGCCAGGCAGCCGCGGATCGCCCGCCTCGCACGTATATATTTAGTTTGGCCAGCAAAACAATGCAATTGGCCTCTAGGAAGCGCAAATCGTTTCTTCTCTACTCTTTTCGGTGGCACTCTGTACCGCGTAAACATGCTTCTACGAACATCGCTCTTACTCGTATGGCCAGAGTGTAGAATTAAAATGACTTGATCGTTAAGAAGTTGTGCAATAATTACGAAAATTGGCAGATCGAAATAGGCCAGATATTCTCATTAAGGCTATTGGCATTTAAGAGAGATGGCGAGAGAGAGAGAGAGAGAGAGAGGGAGAGAGAGAGAGAGAAAGAGAGAAGAGAAAGGACGGACCTCTTCCTTGTGGCATACATAATGCACACACGTACACACACACATCTAATAAAGATATTTAATTTATGTACATAGACCGTGTCCGCTTATGGAGTTAGCCTTGACAAGTCAAGGGGCGAAGGATTCGTCGAGTAACTGCATCGTTTAGAGAACGACTCATTCCCGGATGCAGAATGGTCGTCTGATCGAGACCGTTGCGTACGGTAAATCCATCCTGTTAACCTTCGATATGACAAATGGAAATACCTTTGTCGAAAAATATTTCCGATCGTTTCGCGATGAAATCTAATCGGACGAATTTCTAGACGAGTCTGCAATGAAGTAGTCAAGTGCGATATAAAATCAGACCAGGGAGTGCGTAAAGATGCATCGCGTCGTAACAAGTTCCGGCCGGACTCGAACTACTTGAACGATAAGTTTGAACGATAAGTAAGCGAGAAAAGAGATTCGTATTTATTCGACGCATAAAACATGAAATAAGACTTGGCGGGACAATGGAAGAAACAATGATCGACAAGAATGATCTCTCGAAAGCATGTTGAAGTAATTAATCCGTGCGTATACGAGGTCGAAGTGATCGGTCTAAGCCTTTCTCTCTCTCTCTCTCTCTCTCTCTCTCTCTCTCTCGAATCAAGATATCGTAATATCTTAGCGATCGTCCAGCCCACGCGGTTGAAAGACAAAACGAGAAACGAAAGAGGAAGGAGAGGGAGGAGAAAGAGAGAGAGAGAGAGAGAGAGAGAGAGAGCCTCGATCTATCGAGTATCGATGTGGCAGCGCCTACTTAACGGTGCTACGGTAAAAGTACGAGTGCGTTTAATGCACGGAAGTCATAAGCGTTGATTTACCATTGTCACGGCCGTTACTCTCTCGTCAGGGAAAAGGACAATCGTTTGGTTCGCGATTCGACATCGCTGGTGGCTCGCGACAATAATGCGGCAGAACCGGTGACCGCACCTGCACTCGCTGTAAGTGGTTATATTTGTAGTTTGTACTCTCTTCTTTCCTGCGGTCTCGTGCAGGCCAAGTATGTACGCGGAAAAGAAACGTCGCGCGCTCGGCCCACTGCCAGACTATATTTACCTTAACGTGCCGGTTACACCTGTAAAGACTAAACTTTCAACGTCGTCGTCGTCGTCGTCGTCGTCGTCGTCGCCGCCGCGACGGATAGAAGACAGCTCGTACGAAAAATGCTTCTCCAAGACATTAGAGACGCGGAAGCTGCGAGACCGATCAATTTTTATGCTACTTTTCCACCTATAATCGGATTTCCTTTCGTACACGATAGGATGCTACGGAAACGATGATTCCATTCTTTCGCGCGGCACGCGAACAACTCGTAACTCGAGAAATATCGTTTCAGAATGTAATAAACGAGCGGTAGCGTAACAGGCTCGTGATAAATCGAAGTTATCGAAGATGTCACGAGTGAAGTTGAGCGGAATTATGCGAGAACGCACGTGTATATTTATTAAAAGTCGTCGAAATTCTGATCATTTTTGAAAGGGACCGCGCTCTTTATAATTTATTCGAGGACTCATTTCGTTACATCTCGTCCTTGCTAATAATGTTAGAATCGTCGAATAAATAAATTGCTAACATTTTACGGTGTCTCTTTGCCATAAACTTAATCGTAAAATATTAGACTAGTGATCGCGTTACCTTTCCGACCGGACGTTGCGACGAAAGGACCCTTCTGTAAGGAGTAAAAAAGAAAAGCCTAAGGAGAGGAATAGAAGAAAGCTCGAAGAACGCACGGTTCGTGTTCGGCCATCACATCCTTCGTTCGATCGTCCGATCCTTCGTTTCTTCGTTGGAGGACGATCGACGAGTTAAACGCGATTACCATCACCATCACCAGCCATCACCACCACCATAAGCAGTAATCACCTGCGGCAACCATCAGCGACCATAGAAAATTCAATCTTTTTATTGTTTATCTCTTTTTTTAGTTTTTTTTTTTTTAGTTTTTTTTTCATTCTTTTTTTTTCTTTTTTTTTTTTTTTTTTTTTTTTTTTTTTTTTATTTAGTCGAGAAGAGCGCTGCAAGACGTCTCTCTTTGTTCGCGCTGGTTGCTGAAGACTTACACTTGTTCCAATGATCGTGGCGTTGGTGCGCGTGATGCTGCTCGAGGTTGCGATGATGGTCGTGATTGTTGTTGGTGTCCGCCGCGATGGTGACCTGTTGATGGTAAGGTACGCTCGTCGGCAAATGGATCGTCGTCGTGGTCGTGGTGGTCGTCGTCGTCGATCGTTCACGCTGTTCGCTTTCGATGCGATCGTGATCGACGACGACGTGGTGGCGGCCTATAGGCGCGGGACGTTGCTGAATCGTCGCTGCCGGTCCCCCACCGGCCGTTCCTTCGGTTCCTGCATCCTCGGTTACGGTACGCATCGCGCGTACGATCGCTCCTCTTTCATTCACCGATCGAATTCACCGGACTCACCGGGAGAAAACATCGATATCTATTCGTCTACTTGAACTAGCTGCTCGGCCTCATCCCGATCGCGCACGTTTGCACGCGCGTGCTTAGGTGCGCGTGCCGAGAAGCACGTGCTACCGCGAGACTTGCGAGATCCTGTTCGATTATTACGAAACACCCGCACGAACACGACCGAAGAGGGAGGAGATGGAGGAAGTTTGGCGTGCTTCCTCGAAAACTCGACGACTCGAGAAAGTAAGTTGAAGGAAACAAGAGAAGAATGAAAAGTCTAACGTCGCGAAACTTTTCTCGTGGCAAAGATCGCGCGATTGGACGCGTCTTTCTTAAAAATTGGACGAGCATGCGCGTCGTCGTTCACATTTGGGGATGAAGGACGGATAGTGGCTGGACGATGAACGGACAACAGGAATTAGTGTCGTACTCGTGCACAAATCGAATTCTCTCTCTCTCTCTCTCTCTCTCTCTCTCTCTCTCTCCCTCTCTTTCTCTCTCTCTCTCCCTCTCTCCCTCGCTCGCTCACTCGCTCGCTCGCTCGCTCGCTCGCTGTTATTTCGCTTTGCGGCGAACGGCAAAGACTAAACGACGAAAGGGAACACTCAATAATGCGCGCGCGCGCACGCACGCACACGATAAAACCATTGAAACGCGCCAAGAGAAAACACAAAAAAAATCCTGTCTTTGGTTTCGTTAAAATTCAGTTGAAATATAGAGAGGGATAGCGTCGTTGGTTTTTCTTACTGAATCGAAACGGGGTGTGTCAAGGAGAACGATTCTTTGCTCTTTTAACTACCACCGACCTGCGTGCGTCGTCGTAGCGCAAGATGAATCCTTCCAGACGATGTCGTTGGAGGTCAGCGCTCCACCGAGGAGCCCGAAGATCTCGGACCTGGGCACTCGCATGCAGCCACCCTTAAGTCCTCGCTTTTTATCGTTCCTCTCTCACAACGGACGACATTGTCACGCTCGTTTTATACTATTTCTCTATCCTTTTTGATTTTTGATTCCTCTTCTTAATCTTTGTCTATCGATCGCTTTGGCAAGAACAAGGATAAACGGTTTCCCGCGATCTCGTGGTTCACGATCGATATCACCATCGATGAAGTAAAGTCACGTTCCTATAGGGAAAAACGAAAGCACGTTTCTTATTTCTTCGAATAAATCCTTATTCAGTAAGGAAGAGAACGCGCGTATGTCGTATGCGGAGCAAGGAGAACGGCGGCGGCACCGGTGCGCGTTTTCGAACGAGAGAAGAAAGAATGGTACACTCGCACGGCTGGCCGGCAGGCGCGTAACTGAGTCCGGATCGCGCGCGTTCCGCCGCTATATTAAAAGCGTAGCGCGTGTAGAGCGACGGCGGTGACGGTAGCGGAGGTGGTGCTGGTGGTGGTGGTGGTGGTGGTGCTGCTGCTGCTGCTGCTGGTGGTGGTGGTGGTGGTGGTGGTGGT
The DNA here is from genome assembly GCF_912470025.1 of Vespa velutina. Lineage (NCBI taxonomy): Eukaryota > Metazoa > Arthropoda > Insecta > Hymenoptera > Vespidae > Vespa > Vespa velutina. The sequence goes on from NC_062197.1 coordinate 208,703, forward strand.
GGTGGTGGTGGTGGTGGTGGTGGTGCTGCTGCTGCTGCTTCTGCCGTTATTGCCGCGATGGTGGTGGAAACAAGAACGGCACACTATAGCCGTGTAACAACGACGACAAAGACGACGAGGAGAATGCAAAGGTGGTAGTGACGAGGGTAGTGGGGGTGTCGGAGAACGGCGCTAACGGTGACGTCACTCTTCTCTCGCGGACGTCATAACCCGGGGCACACGCGGCCAACGGATCGATGGACCTGGCCTGGCGAGCGGGAGTCCTCATTGGCCCACGCGAATGATGATGCCGTTACGGTGACGTCAGCACGCCACCCACCGCCCGCAACCCCTCGCGTCGCGACCTAGTGCCGGCACGCGGCCCACCGACCGACCGACCGAGCCAGAGAAAGAGAGAGACAGTTCTATCTCTCCCCCCTCTCCTCTCCTCTCCTCTCTCTCTCTCTCTCTCTCTCCTCCTCCTCCGCTCGCTTTGAGAATATTCTGGTCCTCTTCGACGTCCACTGGCGCGGGCATTTTCTTACCGACCACGGCTTTTGAATTATCGATGAAGCGATTATAAAGAGGCTATCGAAAGCCGCTTCCTCTCCTCGTCTCGTCACCTCTTGCCACTTCTCGCCCACCGAACTTTCGCACGTGATACACGTCTATCGACCCTTACGACGATTCATAATAAGGCGTGAACCTTTTTTCTCTCTCAATTACGCGTACCAGAATTTTATTGATAATACTTTAAGCGTGAAATAAATGGAGCGCTTCCATGCGTAATATATATATACATATATATATATATATATATATATATATATATATATATATACATATACATGTATATATATATATGTTGGATGGAAAGAAAAAATGAATTTTGTACGAAAATTCGAAAATAGACGTCTCTAGAATAAAATGTCTCTTTTATCCCGATTTACTCGAAGCAATGACGACGTTCTAACGCTTCCTCGAGCAACGTAACGCCGATCGATCTTCCTGCTTGCGAGCGTGAAGCGGATTTATGCCGGCCGCATTGGCTACGCCAACGATGCCTCGAAAAACCGGAAACTGTCGTTTGTGCGTGGGAAGCCTTCGTCGTGATAAAAGAGAATAAAAAAGAGATAGAGACCGAGAAAAAGGAAGAGAGAGAGAGAGAGAGAGAGAGAGAGAGAGAGAGAGAGAGAGAAGGTGTTTCCGAGCGAATCGCGGGGGTGTCTATTCCACCGCCGATGCAACCTTCATTCATACATCGGCCGACCTAAAGGCAATGCCGCGGGCCACCCCCTCTTTGGAAGCACGATGCACGCGTAGCGGAGCGGAGGCGTAAGCGACCGCTCGACACGTTGCCCTAGTTTAAGCGACTCGTTCGGAGAGCTTGACGAAGATGAAGAGATCGTGAGAGAAAGACATTATTATGTCTACGACGATATCTAGCGAGTTATGTATTTAATGAAAAACTAATAACGATAAATGTGAGATATTTTCGGAAATTAGAAAACTACGAATGAAGAATCGATCATAAAACGAAACAAATGATAAAAATTAGAAAGTAAAAAGAAATATAATAAGACGAATGGTCGAGATCTGTGAAATCGAGAGCGAGTGACCGTGTAGGAGAAGGCCGACACGAATCTTTCCTCTCTCTCTCTCTCTTTCTTTGCCCCCGTAAGCTTCTGTTTCTTCTTCTTCTTCTTCCGGTATAACGACGAAGATCGTTGTGAGAGAAGGAACGGAGGTCGAGCTCTTTCCCCTACCACTGCGAACAGGTCCGCGGCCAGACGTTGTGCAAATGCGGTCCGGTTGCCGAGGCAGAAGAGTTCGCGCCGATTAAAAAGTGGTTTGCCTCGGGTCGTTCCACTGACACAGTAGTGAAAACGAAAGAGAGGGGGAAGAAGCTAAAGACCGAGGCCCTAGGAGAACTCGTGCTTTATGGAACGCGATGGTCGCGACCGTGCGTGAGAGATAGGAGGATACTAGGATTTTCATTGGATTCTTTTCCAACTCGCTCGACACCTTTTCTTCTCTCTTTCCGATTTTCGTTTTTACGCCAACCGAGCGCATCCCGATTAGAAAATTCTCAAGGGTCAACGAGAAGAGTCGATTATACGACCAGTTTTATAATACTCTAGCTAATCGATAGGCGATACCGTTATGAATATAGTGAGGATGAACTTATAACGACGAAAGGTCGTGAACATACTTATTAACGTCGGTGAATTAATTAATCGATAGAAGGAAAAACGGACTTTAAAGACGAACGTAGCTATCTACCGTGAATCTGGAATGATCAATCATTGGCCTTTCGTTGATATGCCGGCCATGAAATCACGGGAGCATGATCGATGTGTGCGACGATTTTTAAAGAGAGCGCTACTCCGTGCGATCTCAAAGTTCCTTCCTGATATACATATGTATGTGTGTGTGTGTGTATACACACACACACACACACACACACACACACACACACATACATAGACGCGCGCGCGCGCGCGCGCCTTTTTATCGCGAAAATATCGCTCAAAGTCGCGCGGCACGTGACCCGACGGGTTCACCGTTAGATCAGGGAGGATCGAAGACGGGAGGTCGAGTTAACGCGATCGGTCGTCCAAGGCAATTTCGACGATTCAAAGAAGATCATTTTAAAAAGTGCGACGTAAAATCGAAGCAAGTGGAGGACCAAGAGGAAAGGAAGCCGATCTCGATGGATCGACGTTCGAACGAAAAAAAAAAAAAAAAAAAAAAAAAAAAAAACAAAGAAAAACAAGAACTTGGATCGATTCGTTGGAGGACGCCATCGATGACGTTTCGCGACGAGTTTTTGAAGGTGAACACGCGGCTGCAATCGTAAATTTCAATCGTCATCTCCTTTCCCCCGCCTGAATATCGTTCTTCGCAAGTGAAAGAGAATATTTCCGAGAGAAAAGTGGTAAAAGGGAAAAGAGAGACGGAAGAGAAGATAGAGAAGAGAAGATAGACTGGAATGGGAAGGAATGAAAATTGAAGCGATCGCTTATATTTTCTTTACTTTTCTTCTCTCCCTAATCCTTTAGACGTCGCGCACGATGGCAAACGAAATTGAACGAGATTCAAAGTAAATTTCAAATCTCCGGCATAAATCGCGTCACGTTGTATATGCAAATAGAAATAATATATCAATCGCGTGCACTATATTACACGCGATAGTACCTCGCGGACCTATGAAAATCGATTAGAAATCGATGTAGCTTGTTTGCCGACTGATGTACCCGCTCGAGTATATCCGTGATAATGTATATCAAGTTGTGACGTGTAACACGGTTTCCGCGATTGCCGTGATATAATGAAATTCAAGACATTCGGTACCCGATTGTATCGAGCTTTCGAGTCGGCCCAAAGGTATTATCGTCGATTAAAAAAGGATACTACATAGGAATCTTACTAGGCGAAAGATTTTCAAACGTCGCGATTCTCGATCACGGATGGGTCATCGATTTCAGTTATACATCGTCGATGTAGCTCGTCTTTGGCTCGACTCGAGGCGTGACGCAATCACCGAGGAGTGCATTAAAATAATTAAATCTCGCCGATCCCACAATGTCTAACAACTTTGGATTAACATTCCTCGCGTAATAAAAAGTACGAAGCGCGACCAATAGACGCCGAGAGAATCGAACAACGGAAGAAGAAATAAGTGACATTTGTTTGGAGACGACGACGCCGCAACGAGATTCGCTATATCAAAAGGCACACCCTGGAAGGCGATTTACGTTACGAAAGGAAGGAACTCAAATTCTCGAAGAAAAAAGGAAAGATGCGAATAAACGTGGAAGGATAAAGAGAGGCACGAAAGGAAAGCGTCTAAATGGAAGAAGGAGGAGATGAAGGAGGAGGAGGAGGAGGAGGAGGAGGAGGAGAAAGAGAAGGAGGAGGAACCGGTTATCGGCACGAGTTCTCTCGTAGCCAGGAAGAATCGGCGAGGGTGAGAGGCTGCGCAGCTGTTATTACGCAATCGTGCACGGCGCAAGTACGTTGAGTTATAAGACGAAAGGCGACTGTCGCGGTGTAACGCGCGTACGTCGCACCGTCCTATCTATATACCTACCTACTTATATACATACATACATACATGCATGCATACATACATACATACATATATATATGTATATATATATATATATATATCTATAGTTTATAGACTATTTATAGATGGGCACGTACACCTTTCGTGTCGTTACGGACGGCGCACGCGAGATACCGAGTCGAACTACTAGCCGGGCCCGAATTAGCGAATGTGGTACGAGCCACCGATTCGACTACTAAGAATCTTCTAAATCTCAACGAAATGTTTCAGGCGATATTTCGTTGGGACAACGCGTAAACATTCGATCTGGAAAAGAGTCTCTTCGCGCAGAATGTGCGACAAGGCACGGTTAATTAATTTATCGCACGAACGGTACGAAAGAGTCGAGGGAAGAGACGGAGATAACGATGTATGTACATACATACGTACGTACGAGCAGTGGCTCCTGCGTGTGTGACTATTTTTAAGAAAAGTAAGAGAGTTGAGAAAGAGAGAGAGGAACGAATAACGGTTTACTCGCAGATAACAGCGCGCGCGTTTCCGATGCAGGTAAAAATAACAAAAGTTATAGCACGGTTGGTACTGCGGCTGACTCGTATTCGAGATTATCGAGGTGCTACGCGTTCCTAAATTAAGTACAAGTCGCGTGACACGGCGCGAAAAATCCTCGCTCGCTTTCCCGAACGAGTAATTTCACGATAGCGAAGAGAGTGTACGTAATTTTCTTTTCTTTTGCTCGTTCAAGAGAGAGAGAGAGAGAGAGAGAGAGAATTCGTTATAGCGCGGCGATATCGATTAAAACGCGTCAAGTGCGTGGGAGGTGTCGGTACAACGAATACAGAAGAGAAAGAGAGAGAGAGAGAGAGAGAGAGAGAGAGAGAGAGAGAGAGAGAGAAACGTGCACACACGCAAGAGTTTGTAGAGTGCATGCGCGGGAGTCGCTTGGAAGGAAATGTAAGCGGCTGCTTACGGAGAGAAGCGTTTCGCGAAATGGAAACCAGGTAACTGCCGACGTCGTGAGGTTTCGATTCCAAAGATTAGCCGCTCGCTCTGTGGGAAACTTCCTTCGTTACTACGGAAAGATCAGCTTCCTCGGTCGTTCTCGAAACGATCCCTCAAAATGTTTGAGAATATGTACCCACTCGATACTTTCGAACATCGCGGAAGAGGATGTCGTCTCTCTTCTTTTGGCTACGAAAACGATCGTAAACACGTCGGAGTCTCTCTCGATCGCTTCCGGTGAAAATTACGAGCGAGGCACGATCTTGAAAATCGAGTTTGAAGATGCGCATCGAAGCGCTCTCTCTCTCTCTCTCTCTAAAAATATTTATGCACATTTACGACATAATATCGTAATATACATATATGTATATATATATATATATACATATATGCGTATATAAATTTGAAGTAACGTTGGTTAATAATTGGCGTAGATAAAAAGAACGAAGAAAGCAAAGGCGGTCGGTAATTTTTCGGGCTCGCTCGATTCGTCGCGGCCTCGTCTCTGGTCCAGGCAGCATCCGGCGTTGCGCGGAGAGGAGCGTCGACTCGCATCTTCTCCCGCTTCGCCGTGCCTCCGTCCTTCTCTCTCGGCGTAGATCGGAGAACGATAGGCGATTAGCGCCGCGTGTGAAAGGGAAAGCGAGCGGTCGGCTTCACGGAGGAGGACGATCGACCCCGGCGCTCGAAACGACTCTCTCCTTCGTACGTAACGTCTATTCGTCCTCTCCTCTCCCCTCCACATCCCGATACCTCTCCTTCTTCCTTTTCTTTACGTTTTATTCTCTCTTCCGTTCTTTTCTATCTTTTTTCATTTCTTTTTCATTCGATAAACGACCTCTATATCCTCTTTTTACGTTTCTTTCTTTAAAGCAATTTTTAATGTAACGTTAGCTCAATTCGAAAGTATTCGTCGATTCTAGCGCTTTTTAAAAACGTCGTCGCTGTTGTAGATCGAAATCTACAAGCATTTACAAGATTGCTCTAATTAACAGAAAATTAGATACAAGATCCGCTAGAATCTTAGCACGGGTCGGATTAGTTAAGTCAGAGAATTTCGTATAGGATACGAAGACGCGCAGTTACATTATGCGTAGAAACGAAGAAAAAAATTCGTGCGAGTGCAAAGCGAGCATCTCTCGCTCTCTCTTTCTCGAAACGCGCGAGACAAGTCGCAAAGAAGAGAAAGAGAGAGAGAGAGAGAGAGAGAGAGAGAGAGAGAGAGAGAGAGAGAGAGAGAGCACGGGTTTCGCGTGTACATGCACGTCGACGCGTGTTTCCGCGTTGCTATGCTAATGAGAGAGCGTCGAGAATCGACAAAGATCGTTCCGCTTATCCTTGGACCATCTTTCCTCTTCGTCTTCGGCCGCACAAAGACGATTTTGACACTTTGAATTTCACGAACGAAACGAAAGAGAAAATCGCAGAGTATCTCTTTGACTAGTAAATATGGCAAATAGAAGCCTCGCGATCGCGAGGCAACTCCGATCACTTTATAATTTTATTATTTCTACTTATCTTTTTTCCCATTCTAGCATCCACTGGGATAACGATGGTATAATGTGTTCCTCGTGACAAACAAAAATCATTGGTTTAAATCGTTAAGTAGGCAAGACGTATGATCGGAGATTCTGGATACCAGTCAATTATCGCAAGAAATAACGATCCTCCTATCTGATGAAATATCGAGGGAAACGCGTTGCTCCGAAGAAAACTGTTTGTGGTATCAAGTGCCTGTCCATTGTAGCGATATCGGTACCCCTTTGGGGAAAAAAGTATTTTCAAACGTAAAAGTAATATCTACTCGATAAAAAACGAGGTAGCTGACAATGCATTCAAATGTGTCGATACGTCAACTTTTCTGTAGAAACGTGTAATAATAAAAAAAAAAAAAAGAAAAAAAAAGAAAAAAAAAGAAAAGAAAAAGAAAGAAAAAGGAGAAAAGAGTTATATTTTTTCTATAAAAATGTAAAATCTAGTCCAATATACTAGATAGGTAATCTAGTAGTAATATGTTTTACAACGATAATTGCCAAAAATAAACTCGCTTTTAAATGCGATTCGTTCCCATTCTCAAAATTCAATTCCGACGTTCCAACGCGATAGTACTAACATTGATCCCAAACTATCGATCTTGACGATCTTTGATACAAGATTATAAGTGTACCACCATAATAGTGTACCACGTTTTTAATTATAATTATTCGATATTCCTTATGGCTGGTTATATCGAGATACGTAGTTGTGACGTGACGAGGAGTATTCATAAATTTCGATCCTTAAGCTTATCGAAGAGAAAGACAAAGGACGTGTTGGTCGATCGGATCGGAGAATCGCGCGATGAATTTCGTGTCGTCGAATTTTCTAATCGACCTCCGTCTAAACAGAGATCCAGCGTGATTGTCTGTCCGCGAAACGCTTTTAGCTTCTCGGCCGACAGCATGGTCACGATTATTCCGCGACGCGGAGGAGAATCGACGTTCGAGTCGTGGAGTCACACGCGGGGTCGTCGTTGAGTTCTATCTCGGTGAACCTCCCCTCCCTGGCGCTAGGTCTCTCGAGCCGACTCTTATTTCTCTCGAAGAGGAAAAAAAGAAGGAAAGGAAGCAGGAGGAGGAGGAGGAGACCTCCCACCCTCGCGAGAGAGTCGATATACGAGCTGCAACGGGCCAACGTCGTCCTCTCGATCTGCACAAAGTCGTTAACGAGACGACTCGTTATCTTTAGCGCGGTATATATACGTGTGTGTTGCCTAGCTAGACGGCCGGTTATAAGCCGGCGAGTAGACAACTACGAAAGGAGAGGTATTCCGAGAAGAAAGAGGAGAATCTCTTTTCGCGCGGCTGTGCCTGAGCCATCCAAGAGATACAGGCACTTTCTCTCTCGTAGTTTTTCGGTGAGGCTGGTTTTTCCGCTCGCGCTTAGCATAAAGATGGCTAGTAGTCAACGATGTTTATCGGATAACAGGGATCGTCTTTGATCTCACGTACATTGGAGATAGTCGAGATAGCTCGCTAAATGTCCATTCGATTTGATCGTTCGTACATGTATAATAGGTATCGGTTACGTCGCTAGTATCGATCGAGCATTATCAAATCGATATGAGGAGGCTAAATAAAATGCGCCATACGTTGCGCATTTTCATTGCACAAGGTATTCGCATACGCTATACGTTATTTTGGAAGATGCCGTTTCGAATCCGCGTTACGCCATTGTGTCTACTTTTGTTGATTTATCGTTCCTCTTTGAAATTACCGCTCGTGCATTCTATCATTCGTCCGGAGAACAAAAGGATCCGAGACGGGGCCATTACTAGAAGCCGGCCGCAGAAGAAGAAGAAGAAGAAGAAGAAGAAGAAGAAGAAGAAGAAGAGGGAAGAACGGATAGCGCATGAGAAGAGGCGGTTTGCCACTTCGTCCGGTTTCTCCGCGACGAGAATGCTTTTCGCGAGAGAAATATAGAAAAGAGAAGAAAAGAAAAGGAAAGGGAAAAAAAGTCAAAGAAGAAAAAAGGGAGAAGAAAATCGACGCGGTAGATCGCGGATGTCGTGCGCACGTAATACGCGGTGGATTTCATCGTCTCTTTGACGGATGACTAATGCTAAATGTTGCCGCGGTGGCAGCAACATAGTAACGGCGATCGCCAACGACAGGAGTTAGCCGAGAAAGCCCGGCGAATAGCCTACTCGAAGGTAGTTAACAACCGTGCTTGGCCTTGGTCGAGAATGGTTAACGGGTTGAAAACTTTTCTAGATACCCTATCTCTTTTCCTAGTACCTACTACTCACCTCGCGCGCTTGATGTATGGAGCATTTCATTGACTACCTGGACTTTGTCTCTCATCCTAACGCGTTTCCATTAATCCTACTTACTTTCGTTCCACGGCTCGTGGACGTCGTCTTTTACTATCCATCGTAGTTTCTTGATTTCGAGAGATCGATCGAAACGGCAAAGCTTTCGAGCGGTCCCTCGTCGATCGCGGATTTTCCTATTACGGATCGTGGAACCGGGATTCGTGATCGATGTAAACGACTCGCATCGATTTGCCGTACGATCTGTACACGTCTCCCTTGTCTATGTATGCGTTTGTCTTTGAGTTTCCTCATCTACGTGTATACCTGTACCATCCTCTCTCTTTCTCATCTCGCTTTCCGTTTCTGCATACTTTCTCGACGATTCTTCGATTATACATTTACCTCCCGTGCCTTCGCATTCGATCGACGGCGACGACGGCGACGACGGCGACGACGGCGACGACGAAGGCGACGGCGACGGCGACGGCGACGGCGACGGCGACGACAACGATGACCGGAAGAAACAAATTCAAGGCAAAGCGTTTATTATAAATTCGTCTCGTTATCGTTCGTTCGCACACGAATAGCCTCTCAATGTCAACTTGTGAAACTAACCGAGCACACATCGCTCATTTACATAATTACTCTTTCTACTTGTGCAACTTGCGTTTCTTACGCATTTCTTTTTTTTTTCCTATTTTTTTCTTTCTCTTTTTTTCTTCTTTCTTTTTTCCTTTTTTTTCCTTTTTTTTTTCCTACGGACGGAAGGACAAACAAATTAGTTACATAAAAAGAAAGAAATAGGAAGAGTATTCTTTTCTCCTGCTGAAACCACGCAAGAAAGTTTCGTTTATCATCGATTCGTGGTCTCTCGATCGTAACGCGTTCTACAATCGGCTTTTCTCCATTGGCACGAATGACATTGTAGTCTGGGTTACGTCGATCGTATTGAGTACCTAAGACGGATATGCTCGAATGCGTTTCGCAACGTAGATTAAGCGTTAATATTTAAAACTTTGTAGATTTGAGCCGTGCAAAAGAAAGAGAAATTTCGCAACCTAGACGCATTTGCCCCGGATATAAAGCGAAGTTTGAAACGTTGCTATCGCAAATAGTTGACGCGAACCGTTATTGCTTTACGTACATAGGATACATTAAGTAATATTACTTAGCGTTCATCCCCATTACCTTACATGAAGTAATCGTAAAGGATTCTTACGTTCCGCGACTTCTGATCGTGCCGCCGCGGAGACAAGCGGTAATTACGCGTTTACGAGGACGCACGAGGTATACATGTGTATACCTATATCTACCTGCCTACTACTTTCGCCTCTCTAATTACGACGGAGGATAATCTTTGGTCGTTAGATTTGAATTTAACAGGACAAACAGGAAATTCATAGACGTTCGATTCATCGATCGTTAACTCGTTGTTCGCTCGTAACTCCGTTAGACCGCGCAAAAATTGTCTAATTAATGTTCGCATTCAGAATCGAACGAGACGATGCATACGTTTCGTTTTCTCTATCGAGGTACAACTGTGCCAGCTGTTATAGCTTACGTGGGATCTTCGAAGAATCTTACCTTTTTAGAATGAAAATACTTTTTCGCAGAATTTTCTATCTTCTATTCTGCGTACGTTTTGGAAAAAAAGTTGAGAATTTATTCGTGCCACTCATATCGATCATCTTAAGAAATGTATCGTGCATATCGGGAGAGCCCCCAATATATAGACGTCTTCTTCTTTTCTCCGGAATTAGGTATCCTCTCGGCGAGCGGTCTCTATGCCGACCTCGCGGCACTCGCTGAGCATCGCGTATAGGTCGTTTCACCTGTCACCCAAGCGCAGAAACGAAAGAGAGAGGACGAGATGGCTCCGGGCGAAAAAGGAAAGGACGACGACGAGCCTCCGACGGACACCTCCACACGGACGCGCCACCGGAATCATTCTCGGACAAGAAAGACGTTTCGCTGTACTTCTGACTTAGTCCGCTGTGCTTGCTCTCTCCTCCTCCTCCTCCACGTCAAGATTTGCACGCGCAAAAGACAAATAATGACTTGGAATCTGCGCGTGCCGTAGCTTTTTATTTCTTTCCAAAATACACGGGTCCGTTCCATCTCTTATACATAAAACATACGGCAAAGATTCAAATGACGATAATTAAAATAGTCGGTAATAAATAAGAGTGCGACGTATGTTAATTACACGCGAGAGAAGGACTTTTTCCTTTCGCATGAGTCTCGCTCGTTCGCTTCAAGAGGCATTCGAAAAAAAAGTAAACGAGACGATTAATCCGATCGTAAACGACATCCTGGTACTACTATATGAACTTTTTCCTTCTACTTTCGATTATATTCTTTTGTCCAGCAAACGTAATTTCCCTAAATGCTTCTTCGCAAGGGTGTAAACTCGTGCTGATAGAAGGATAAAGAGCCGAGAGTGCGAAAAAACGAATTCATTAAAAAGCATCATTTCGGGAGGTGTGTATACTTGCGTGCCTTCCTCTCTCTCTCTCTCTCTCTCTCTCCCTCTCACTCATTTATATTCTCTCATACAAAACCACGATTTACAGTTATTCGATAATACGAGAAAGGCCTATCCCTCCGGTATTTCGAGGTAGCGTGTACGCAACGTGCCTTGCGTGGGACCTGGGTGGAAGATCGAGCCTGATTAATGGCGCTTAGAGGAAGAGACACGAGAGAGAGAGAGAGAGAGAGAGAGAGAAAGAGAGCACGAGGCGGCACGAGCCCGAGTATACGTGGAAGAAAGGACCTCTTCGCGAGAGTCGTCGCACCCCTCGCGTGGCCCGAGTCTACGCGGTATGCGTATTGTATGGTAATATCGTCCGTGTACCTACTCCAATATTTATTCCCCGTCGTTATAACGCGCTTTTACTCCATCCGACACCATCCATCTTCTCCGTCGCGTTTCACGCGCTTCTTATACTCCACCACGTTCTTCTTATTCCTTTTTTTTTTTCAAATCCACTAATGTGCAAAACACGATTTCCTTTCGATAAACGTTCGCAATTAATACGAATCTTATTTTTCGACTTATCGTCCTCGATATTCGTCAAATTATATTCTTTTGTTGACGAAAAAATTTGGAAAATGATGGAATATATCTTGGAAAAAAGTTGCGATTCTTGCTACGGTGCGTCGAGACTTTAGATCCTGTTTGCTCGTCTTTATAATATCGCCTAAGCAGCTTCGGTCTCCCGGCTAAGCGAGAAAGAGAGAATGGCGACACGCAAGGAGAGGAGAGAAGCGAGATCGAGGTAGTAGAGAGAGAGAGAGAGAGCGAAAGAGAGAGAGTATAAGAGGAGAAGCGATCAAGCGAACGAAGAACGGATGGAAAGAGTCTCTCTTTTTCTCTCTCTCTCTCTCTCTCTCTCTCACTCTCTCTAGCGAGATACAACTCGCGAGAGTCTCGAGGATAGGAGGTGAAGGGCCAGGAGGGGAGTGGGTGAGCCGACCTCTAACCTCGCGGCAACCGTGCCGTGCCGACACAGCGCGCGCGAGGACCGCCGGCATAAACTAGCGTGCTGCGAGCAAAGCCAAGACTCGCCCGCCTTTCACTTCGAGATAGAGAAAGAGAGAAAGAGAGAGAGAGAGAGAGAGAGAGAGAGAGAGAGAGAGAGAGAGAGAGAGAGAGAGAGAGAGAGAGAAGACGAAGGCGAGCGCATAGACGGCACTCTAGCCGTGGGGAGTGCCTCGCGCTATTATCATATTATAAGCGATTCGTCGTCCTCGTCGACTCGCACGAAAAGTGGGAGACACGAAACTGTCAGGAAAATTCAAACCAATTATCGACGTTTTTCTTTAAGAGATTTTCGAAAAATCAAGTTCAAAGTCTCTGCTCCTTAGATCCCTACAAGTTTCCTTTTCTATTCTCTCGGGATCGAGCAAATGCGATATCGCGGCTCGATGCACCGACTGTCGAGGTCGGCATTTAGCCTCCTACTTGGTACTCTTCTCGGCGAGGACGCGGACAGTTGCGACGATAGTACCGATCACGAAGTAGCAAGAGTATCGCGCGATGTCGAACGCCTCTCGAGCGTTCTATCTAAACGCAAGCGGAAAGCGAGAGAAAGAGAGATAGAGAGGAATAGATAGAGAGAAAGGGAGAAGACGGCGAATCTAACCGGTGAGAGTGCACGGCCGTAACGTACGGTACGTTACGGTCGTGCCGGCATGCCCGTAGGTCGACCCGTAACGCGACGTGTAATTATCATCTCCCAAGGGCCTATCCCACGCTATCCGAGTTAAGTGGGACACCACCGATTGCTGCGTGAGCGATCAGAGAGAAAAGTAGGGGCTGCTGCCGATCGGGGTGATTCTCCTCAAGAAACAAAAAAAAAAAAAAAAAAAAAAAAAAAAGAAGAAGGAAACAAAAACAAAAAACAAACGTAAAGAAGAAGAGAAACGAGAGGGAAGGAAAAAAAGGCCATAAAATTTCTTCAACGTTCGATTTTTTCAATATTTGTGACGCCGTGAAAAGAATCGATTGTCCTAAATCAAGTGTACATAATTGAGATCTTAATGAGAAATCAATCTCGCGGAGGGTCGCTTTTCTCGCTGTCAGCGAGCGTCTCTCAATGAATCCGACGACCATCGCTTGAATGATTAAACGATTCCTGTCTGAACGGCAAAGCTCCGATCGCTTATAGAGCCTGCTCGTTCGCCTTACGAACTCACCTTCGAACCAATCGACGAGGTTCGATCGTAAATGTGTGCTTCGTTTTCCGTCCCCGATCGTTATGTTATTATTATTTGAAAGACCAACCAGCTCGCTCATCCTCGTCAAACAACATCTAATCCTCCTATCGTTATACAATCGATCGCGCTTCTATTTGTCGAAAGTCTAACGACTCGACTTTTCTCAACGCCGTTCGATCGCCCAAACAAATGACGAATAAATATATGTATAATCGTAACAAATTATAAACGATAAATCCACATTGAAATTACCTATCGCCGATAGGTAATAAACCTGATGATTTCTATAAGCGAAGCGAAACGCCGAACGGTCCGCATTCGTTGAAAAAATAACGATTCTATCTCAATACCATACGTTAAATTCGCTCGTTAGGTCTTTAAATCTCGTACGGTTGAAAAATAGTTCCCGATAAAAGTAATTAAATGCGTGGACGCACAAGCGCGTCAATGATACACTTGAGCGATACGACGTTCAAAGACGCACACAGAAGAAATCGATTAGATACACTTATGCGTATCAATTGACTTTAAAGTTTCCGTACTGGCACAACGTAATTCGTACGATTCTATTACTATTACGTTATTTCATTGGACAAGGTCACGCGTTCTGGTACTCGGTAACAACTCGCCCATCGATGTTCCCTCGTTTCACAAAAATTTAATACGTCCAAGTAAAAAGTACTACGATCGTCTTTCGTCTCCCGTCTTTTCTCCGAATCGTGTAACTTTGCTTGATGCAAATTATCTCGTTATTACGTAGCCTACGAGTTTACGAAATAGATTTAATTTTAACGCTGATTACGCGAATCGAGTAGAAAATAGCGTTACACGATCGCCTTTCGAAGAAGCCTTGCCGTTTCGCTTGACACGAACATCGTGCCTAATTACAAGAACGGCAGTTCGGTGGGATTGTTAAAGAACAGTGATACGTTCGGAATCCCAGGTGGGAAGCTTCGAGCATGCTCGTGCACGACGTTGGTGGCCGCCACCCGGAATAAAGGACTGCAGAGACGTTGGATTTCCTTGCGCTAGATTCGTTTCATTTGAGATAAACGATCGAAGCCGGTTTGACGATGGTAAATCGATCGTTCGTTCTATGCCGCCGCCGCCGCCGCCGCCGCCGAGACTCGCGCCTTCTTCCAAAAATTCAAACTCCTTTCTAGCCGCCGTCTACAAGCGCACGTCCGAGATGGACGTCACGTAAATCAAGATCTGTAATGGATCTAATGAAGTTGCAACAACGATTTCCGTGAAACAACGCGCGCGAAAGAAGCTATAAGTCAACATTGACGATATATGATTGACTTATACTACTTGCCGTTTCAACGATGGACGCAGATGGATTTACAAGCGATTTCAAAGCTATTTTCAATCGATTTAAAAGCGATTTCATCGACATCCTCGCTAATTTTATCGTACTTAAAAAACACGAGTAAAGTGGCAATTAAGTTTCAATATCTAATTTACACGTGGAACGGACGGGAACAGAAATGAATAAAGTGGTAACATGGTCGAACAAAAGAGAACGTGTTTTCTCTCTTCCTCTCTTCTCTCTCTCTCTCTCTCTCTCTCTCTCTCTCTCTCTCTGTGTGTGTGTTTGTGTGTATGACAGACACGAAGCTTTATCGAACGCTCCGAACATCTGCGCTATCCGTAAATTGGAAATACGTTGAAAGAGAGAGAGAAAGCGAATGAACGAGAAAGGGTATTGGTCGGGTGACGTCATTCAAGGTAACCAGATTAGAACTCGTCCGATAGCGTTCGGTCGACGTAGGATCGAATAAAAATCTCTCATCGATGACGCTTTCAGGATTTTCGTACGTAAAAATGTTTTAATTCGATCAACACTCGTGCGATAACAATGACCGATCTTAATTCATCTTGTATCCAAGTTGTGTCTATAATTAACAAGGATGTATTTCGGGGTATATAAGATAATAAAGTTGTATCCATGTTTTTTCCTTGTATATGTAAAAGTCAATAAAAAAAGAAAAGAGAACTTGACGCGCGAGCATGTTCATCGGACATCTTACACAACGCTAAAATTACGCCGTTCGCGTAATTTCTCGATCGTTTGGCGCAAGACACCATTATTTATCCCGGCGTGTCGCGAAAAATGCCTGCAAGCTGTGGCATTTAAGCGGCATCGGCCGCGCGATTCCGCCGCGTTTCTTCGCACCGTAACGAAGAAGCGGCAAAAGCGAGGTGAGAAAACCCAAGGATCCGCCAGATACCTCTCTCTCTCTCTCTCTCTCTCTCTCTCTCTCTCTCTCTCTCTCCCTCTCTCTCTCCATCTCTCTCTTGGATAAACGCAACGGGCCGCCGACTCTAAGCTAGGAACGCACCTTTCTCTCTCGCTCAAGGAAATAGAGTATCGGAGCATCCCGTGAAGCGCGCTACACGGAAAGAAAGAGGGAGAGAGAGGAAAGGGGGGAGAGAGAGAGAGAGAGAGAGAGAGAGAGAGAGAGAGAGAGAGAGAAAGAGACGAGGTCGAGCGTGTGCACGCGGTGCGCCGCACCGAAGGCAAGTCGCGTCCTTTTTCCCGCAGCGCGCACGAAAGTAGAGAGACAATAGGTACGTGGGCGCAGCATCGCGAACCCTAACCTTAGGTGATCCCATATTCCGTTCTCCCGTTGAACGTTCTATTCCATCCTCCTCCCCCTCTCCGTTGAGCCCTCGTGCACTCTTCGTTTCTCTCCGCGAGTCTCTCGCGTGTCAGGTCGGAGCCTCGCATTCGCTTCACCTGCACCTCTTCTTAGCTATTTCTTTTCTCTTCTTTATCTTTGCTACTCTCCGAGAAGTAGTAGTACCGCTTGAGTCGAGAAGCAAGCGTTCGCTTGCGAAATCCCACAAGTTCTGCGGCCGGCGAGAACTCAAAGTGCCTCCGAGTCGAGTGGCTCCGTCGAGAGGGCCGTCGTATCGGGGCCACCGATCACCTGGCCCTCGGAAAAGCTTATCCGCCTACTCGCTTGCCTGTCTGCCGACGAACGAGGAGAGAGCGGGAGAGAGACTCCGTTTGAGAATCCTTCTTCGTGCCGTTCTCAGGAAAGCCGTGCCACCCAAGGAAAGTCCGTGACAACGCCTTCTTCTACCTAAACAAAGATCGATCGCGCATCGATTCCGTTTCGACGATCGACTTTCCTATCCTTTAATTATACCAAGCTTTCGAGTTCGTAACGTAGCTGGCGAACTTTCAGGACGACCTACACTCGCAATCTCTTCGAATCTGAGGAAAGTTGGAAAAGTGGAGGGTGAGACCGATCGATGATTCGATTGCGGATACGTTCGAATAGCCGCGAACTGTAATTGTGCTAAAGGTAACGATCAGTTTTCTTTCCGCGTGGAATGCTGCGGAGAAGGTGCATTCTAAGCGCACCCACCGCCTTAACCGAGTGCACGAGAAAGAAGGAAAGAAAGAAAGAAAGAAAGAAAGAAAGAAAGAAAGAAAGAAAGACAGAGAGAGAGAGAGAGAGAGAGAGAGAGAGAGAGAGAAATCTCCATACGATCGAGAAGGAGACTTAATATATATACAGATATAGAAAGCTGTAGAGACGAAGAAGCATAGTCGGTGGTGGTGAGATTGCCATTGCGCTCGCAGAAGAAGGAACGAGCGTGATCGCGATAAAGAAACAATCGAACTCGGTCCCGCCCACGAGACCGCCAACATTCAATTGTGTCTTCTCCTTCTCTTTCTTACTCCCATTTCTCTTTGTCTTTCTCCTTCTCTCTTTCTCGATCTATCCATCCATCTAATCGTTCTTTCCTTTCGCGCTCGGTGCTTCGAAGCGCGTCGAATAAGATGCTAACGGTATAAACCCTTGCGAATCGAATCATGGAGATATTCTCCTTCTACTCCTTCGAAAGAAGAGAAGAAGGAAAAGAAGGGAAGCGATGGACAATTCGCGCTTCAAGGTCATGCAAAGATATGACTGAGAGTATGTGTGTCTGAGAGAGAAAGAGAGACAGAGAGAGAGAGAGAGCGAGAGAGAGATACAACGTGACTTGGTCGAAAAGGAGGTAGATGAGGAGGAGGAGGAGGAGGAGGAGGAGGAGGATTCGAACGAGAAAGGACGATCACCCGGATCATCCTTCGAACTCTACGAACTCTCTCTCTCGAGAGGTGAATCGGCCGGATTACGCAAGCGGAGTAATTGAATATCGGTAGAGACATTGTTGTCATACCGCGAGTACCGTTCCACCTTGCTTTACAATGAAACGTAATAATAAAGGGGAGTGGCCTAGGAAAGATTCTGATTTCATTATTACACCATGCAGAACCGATGTAGAACGAATTATCATAGTCATCGGACGAAATCCGTTGACGCGGCAGAAAATATCCTTAACGTCAGGATTCTGTCGAGACGATGATCTTTCGCAAGTCGTTCGACCGCAACGGCGACGAACGAACGAACGAACGAACGAACGAACGAACGAACGAACGAACGAACGAACGAACGAACGAACGAACGAACGAACGAACGAACGAACGAACGAACGAACGAAAGAATATTCCCTCGTATGCGAGCTGTTTAGAGCTCATTAGCCGGCTATTAGGTAGAGAAGAAGAAAAAGGAGGATGAAAAATAAAAAGAAGAAGAGGTGGTGGTAGTATCGGTGTCGGTACTACCGATCGAGCAATGGCGGTACCATTTATGGGAGAAAAACGCATTCACCCCGAGCCGTCGTACTCGTCGTCATTATCATCACCCTCCTCCTCCTCCCCCTCCTCCTCCTTTTCTCTCTCGGTCCAACGTCCCAAGCCTTCCGCAGCTCGCGAAGAAGGCGGACTTTCGAAATCGAGCGGTCGCTCGTTCGATTCGTGCCGTTCGCTCGCTCGGAGCATCGGCGTTTTCCGCGGCACCGTGCAAAGGTCATACCGGGAACGGGCCGCCGCGCGTCACATGTACACGTTCAGAAAAGAGAGATGCGAGTACTTATGTACGTTCGTTCTCTGCTAAGTCGGGAAAAGAAGAGACGGCAAAGTTACTATACGATGAGCCTAGGATAGGACGTGTATTCGCGCACGCTCGCTAGGGGAGGTCAACCGAGAGGTAACCGGCAACGACCGCCGAGCCCCGTTCGCCGAGATATGCACCTCCTCGCGCCCCTCTTTGCGCTTCGATTAATCTCCTCTCTTGCGAGTCTCTCTAGGACTTGCGAGTTTATTACCGTCCCGAGCTATCTTCCTATTCTAGCTAAACTTCTATTGGATTCTACAATTCACCTTTATATCCCACAAATTTCTACCCTTGGAAATGATTTACGAAGAAAAAAAGGTCTATCATTTTAAGGAACGTCTTGCAACGTCAACGTCGCGCGAAGATGCTCGTCGAGCGTGCGAAAACCAAAGAGGAAAATGACACTCTTCGCTTTCACTTCGCTAGAGAAAGAAACCGGTTTTTCCTTAATAATAACGAAGAATTTTACTCGTTCTTCGTATAATATTCTCTACGAGTTAATCTTAACTTTTTACAATTTTTTGCAAACTTTGTGATAAATGCAGAAAAACGACTCTTGAGTTTGATCGTCTCTGAATGGCAGAGACGACGATACTCTCGAAAAGAGAAGATCAGATTACACCTGTACACCACGGAGCCAAAGTACTTGGGCAAAATAAAAGAGAGGTAACAATCGACTCGGCCATTCGCAACATCCTGAACGACTCGTGATTCCTCTTTCTCTCTCTCTCTCTCTCTCTCTCTCTCTCTCTCTCTCTCTCGCCTCGCGCGTGGTTAACCCTCTCCACGAGGCTCGATCGCGCCGTCTGCCTGCCGAGGCGCGATAGCTCCATGAAAAAAAGAAAAAGGAAAAGAAAGAGAAAGAAACAGCTGCGCGATATCTCGATGCAATCATCTCGCTCGTTGAAACGACGATGAATCTGCATTATTCGAAGAACGGCACGTGGTACGTCGAGGCGCAAGGGACGCCGCGATACGAGTAGATACGCAGAGGAACTTTGCGTCTTTTCTTAACGTGGCATCGTTTCTCTACTACTATCCACTTTGAAATCCTCCCCCGCTGAGATCGAACGTCTTTTTCGATACCAATTATTGCGCCGATCGCACGTTCTCGATATGTACGGGGCACCTAGGATAGGCACTCTTTTCTATAGAACACGTCCTACGGAGCGCGTGGGAACGCCTTCTAGATACGACTCGACGCTTTTCTTCGTTCATTCCCACGTATCGTGGACCATGGACGCGAACGGATGGACATAGTCGTACGAAAAGGAAAATATTCGCAAACTTTGCCAATTCCTTCGAACGTCTTGAGAAACAAAAAAAAAAAAAAAAAAAAAGAAAAAAAAAAAGAAGATCCAAATACGCGATGACGGAAGGATTATGTTGTACGCAAGACCGACATCGTTGTACCGCTGAATGAATATCGTAAGAAACTTCCTAGGGGTATTGATAAAATGTAACGATTTCGTCTAGAGAAAAAGCCTACAATCGTTACTAGATATATCTCGATCCCAACGCAAAGCCGCGCACGTTACAATGTGGAGCGGCCTGGAATTGATCTCACAAAGAATTACTTGGCGTCGGTGGGTATATAACTTCTCTAGGGAGAAAGAGAACATACCTGACCGTCCGCGATTTTTTAAGAACAACCGAAGATTCGATTTGAGTGTGACGCAATGCCTCCGGCTGAATCTCTTTAAGTGCGAAATTTGCTGCACCCGCGATCGCTCGCTCGATCGTTGCTTTCACGCGCGAGATCGAAGAAATCACCGCGTGCTCCGCCACCCATTACTTTGGAACTCCGTAGATATACGTTACGCAAGTTCACCCAATCTGTCTACGATCTAGGTAGCGAGAAATTTGGAAGCGTGCTCTTGCACAACGGTTTCTCTTCCAAAAAGTAGAGTCCTACGTGATTAACCACAAAGAGAGAAGAGAAGAAATAAAGAAAGAAAAGAAAAAAGCATAGAGAGGAATCGGGTATATTTACGTTTCGCGATACTTTTATTGCTCTTTCTTTCGACGGAAAAGGAGGAGAAAAGAATAAAGGGAAAAGAGAAAAAAAGGGGGGGAGGGAAAAAAAAAAAAAAGAAAAAGAAAATAAAAGGAAAGAAAAAACACTCGAGAGTCGATTTCGCACAAAAAAAGTGTCACTATCGTGGACGATGGTCGATCGATCGTGATCGAACTCAAAGAGCTTCTTCGCACGTCCGACACCGTGCACGTTCTTCCGATCGAACGAACATCGACAGCGTGGGTAGATACGGTGACATAATATTTCTAAAGGATGAAGGTACGGAGATATTTTGACGCGTTGTGTTCCTTTGACGCGCACTTCCTCGTTTATGTAATACGATTACGCTGTAAAAGCTAAAGGCTTTAAAGTACCGAAAGGATCGATTCTCTCTCTTTCACGTTAGTTCGGCACTTGGTTAATTCTCCAAGAAGGAGACAAATTGCGTGAGCTTTTTCAGTTGATCCTCCGTCAGGCAGATCTCGTTGGTAAAGATGCATTGTTCCTTGTCGATTTTAACCGGTTGGACCATCGACCCGTCTATGCTCCAGCCCCTTTCCATCGCCGCCTGTTGAGCCTCTTCCAATGCAAGACCCGTCATCGCTGCGAGCACCGTCAAACCTAACGACGAGTAAGCCTTGGATATCAGCGTCATCGCTTGCTCGCGAACGCTATCTGAAAGGATCGTCCACGATGGCATTCAAATCCTTTATCCTTATCTTTGGAAAAATTAATCGGTTCGGATTTATGGCGAGTTTTCGCGCCAGAATCGAAACAAATAAATGTGGACATATACATATATATATATATATATATATATATATATATATATATATATATACATACATGTATGTGTGTGTGTATGTGTATATACATGTGTATATATATATATATATATGTATATATATATATATATACATATATATAGACATATGGATACATTGCCCGGTGAATATTTGCTTTCGTAATGAGCGCGATTCTCGCTAAAAGGTTTCCAAGACAATAATGAAAGTTATCGAGATCGTGGAAGGTAGGGTGCGCGTCGATACCTCCGATAGCTAACGATACCTTTCAGAGCAGTCATGATCCCGGAAACGTCCTCGCTCCAATCCGCGTTGAGAGCTACGTGCACCGCGGGCCAGTCCCGTTGCCACATGTGTTTCCCTACCGCCCATATTCGGCCCAATTCCGAATTAGCATCCTTCAGATTCGACGGTATTCGTTTCCACAAGCACTTTGCGTTGCATCTACGATGAGTTAATTTTGTTTTCTTCCCTTATTGTATTCAACTATTTTATTATTGGAAAGCTTGTTGTCACGTGCATTGATCTTGCATAATTATATATTTGTTCAAAAGGATATATTTCTTGCAAAAGCATTGATATACAATAGGTAATGTCAACGTGGAATATCGAAATGTTATCGATCGCACTAAAGAAATCACGAGATAAGCGTATGCATTTATCTTATTAAAAGGTAAAAGCTAGAGCCCGCTCCGGTTTTCTTAACGATCATGCCAAATTGAATTGAAAGTTAATGTAAGATAAAATCGGAGAACAGTGCTTTGACCATAAAATCGTCCGATCAAATTAGCCAAGACTAATAGCATTCTCCGGCTACCGAGCGCGACTACGTGAATGCGATAATTGCCGATATAAGCACGGAGAATGCAATTAAAGTGAAAACAAGAGATACCGCTCTTAGTTAAACGTATGCCGATCAAAGGCGTTTTCTGCATTTTCGAAATATATTTTCCGATCAAACTATATCTCCGTATAGATGCTAAATTAGTCCAGAATTGTATCGTAGATTGCGATAGAATTAAAGTTTAATTGCCAGACGATATTCCACATTTGGTATTACGTGTTATCTCGACGCTATCAAGATTAATAAATAATAGTTACAATTTTTACGCCTATCGGCGGACAAGTGCGATTTAGAGGCGGGAGGAGGGGAAAGAAAGAAAAAGGAAAAAAATAGAAAAAAAAAAAAAAAAAAAAAAAAAAAAAAATAGAAGAAATACTAGATACGACGAGTAATTCAAGAATAAAACGTTAACACGGTCACTTTTCTAATGATACAATTACAGAAAAAAAGTTGGCCAAGTCGAATAAAAGTAAAAGATCCATAGATAGATGTGGATCCTTCTCATTCTTTGTGACACTGGCACGCCATAAGGTTCGACAATAGCTTGACAAGTAATTTGATAGACTTACAAATCATTCTGGTAAAGATACATAGCCAATAGTTGAGCATAAGTTTGTGCCGACGCAACTCCAGCAGGTGCCTGAAAATAATATCGCATGAATAAAGGTTAAAAGGCTTGAGCGATACAATTTTGTAAATATATTTAAAAATATTTTACGCTCGGTAATCGAAGAGAAAGATGTGACACAAATATCTGACCATAGAAGAAGTTTCAATAATTGATAGAATTATAGAACATTTAAATATATCATTATGTACAACTTTCTACGTCTAAGAACAATGGCGTTTGATAAATTAGAAACAATATACCTATTAATAAATTGGACACACAATTGCGCTAACCTCTAATTCGGCTTTCTCCAATTCGAGAAGGAATTTGCCAACTTCGTTTAGCACCATGATGAAGAGCTTCGTTATTTCCTTAGAGAAAAAAATGACTCATCGAATAAAATATGAAGGAATCTATGAAACATCGAAATCAAGTAACGTCAAAGAAAAATCTTTGAACAGCTGAAGCTGCCAAAGATTGACACGGATCACAAAGAAATACATAAGCATTCCAGAGGGCGACACCGTACGGCGCTTCAACTCGCGAATTCGATTAAATCGCGTATCGATTCCCAATCGATAGCCAACGTCCAGGATAAAAGGCTCGATATCGAGATATCGGCCTACGTATCGACGATTACAATTGACGATATATATTTATTTAAGAACGAGGAGACAATAATTATTCTTATAATATAATTAAATCCATCTTGCGAAACATTGTGTCATTCCGAAATCAATAAGAAATAAACTGCTATTTAAAACTGGTTATTCGATTTGCTAATGGTTGCGTCATCTCCCATTTTGAGATGGACCAAGAATACGATAAATCTCATTGCTCTTTAAAATAATATTTTCTTTTCTTTTCACTTTTTATACTAGAGAGTATATTGTAATATTTCTTATTCTTAAGAAATAAGTAATTTAGATTAACCGAAGTGTGCGCTGAGGTCTGTATTACCTTGTATATCATGACTTTGTATACCGTGACTTGTCCCGCCGGTAAAAATTTAAATTAATCGACTAATCTCACAAGCAACGATCGACTGCTTGTAAACAATGACGCTGTATCTGCATAACGATCACATATGTAAATCTCGGATGGAATATCATTTCCATAGATTATACGAAAGAAAATTTTATCCTAATTATTGTTATCGCAATCGAATCGTTTGTCTGCGATAGCGATAGTTCATGGTCCATCGTCTACTATTTTTATTCTATCGCGTTAACGTAGGATTACTTCTTCTTCCGTGCATTAGGAGATCCTCAAGTGCGTACGGTCGGAGGAACGTTTCAATATAAAAAGTAAAAAAAAAAAAAAAAAGAAATAATTCGCGTTGCCGTACCCATTTTACGAAGGTACATTTTACATCATAATATGATCCCTGACTGCTGATGTTTTCGCTTGGTCTTAAGGCGATTTTACATGGGACATGGCTACCGTCAAAGTAACGGAGCAAAAAGTCATTCTTTGTGGTGAATATGGTGTTGGGAAAACGTCTATATTCAGGCGATTCGCGAACAATTCTTTCGTCGCAAGTAACGATCGAAAATCGACGCTTGGTCTCGATAATATCGACAAAGAATATATAGTCGACGACAGACGAATACGTGTAAGTATGACCAAATTTGTTCTCCCTCTCTCTCTCTCTCTTATCCTTTACCATGCGATTTTAATTGTTAATTCATACAATATCCGAATATTTTCCAATCGAATTTTTATGTTTAATGCAACGGGTAATTCAACTACTTCAATTTTTAAGTGACATTAACGACGCATTAAAGCTCAATCTATATTTCACCATCCTCGGTCTACAATTGAATGGAATAGATGATTTAGACAGTTTGCATATATATGCACCTGATGCGTAGGTAGCCCGTAGGTGGAGATTAATCGTAGGAACGTTTCCGTACATTTTTTACGCTCTGTCTCTGTTTTCTGCGCTCTCTGAAATATAGATCAGAAATTTTCTTTAACAGTTAACCTTTTTTTTTGTTCCTTCCATAGTTAGGATAGCAGATGGAAACGTATGAATTAGAATTTATTAAAATATAGTTGACGCAAAAGTTTCTTTCCTTTGCAGTTACAATTATGGGATACCGGAGGTATGGAGAGAGTAGCATCCGTAACATCGAGTTACTACAAGTTTGCCGAAGCAGCTATTCTGGTATTTGCTCTAGATAACTCAACGTCTTTTCATCTTTTATCTCAGCATCTATTGGATATAGTTACGTATGCGGAAAACGCAAAGATTTTTCTTTGCGGTAATAAAAGTGACTTGGAAGGCGTCACTCCGCAAGTTACGGATGCGGAAATGGAACAATTTTGGTAGGTTTTTTGAGAAAAAAAAAAAAAAAAAAAAAAAAAAAAAAAAAGAAAAAAAATATATATATATACATATATATATATATTTCTCTTAATTTCTATAATATAACATATATGATCACTTTAGCGAGCAATGTCACAACTTAATCTCTGGAACTTACAAAACGTCTTGTAAAACCGGAGAAGGAATACATGAAATGTTCGAGGACATTGCGCAGCATCTAGTTGAAGCTAATCGATCTCGTATGGAACTTCACGAAATGGACAAGGATCGTTTTAAAATTTCCTATATCGACGAAGCTACCGATCCATCCTGTTTATGTTAAAAAAAAAAAAAAAAAAAAAAAAAGAAAAAAAAAAAACAACGAACGAATTTTTACAATTTTTTCTTAGAAACAAAGGAATTGAATTATATTTCACGTCACGCGTGTATACGACAGATGCACTTTTCCAAATACAGAGCAAGTATTTGGAAACACTGACGTAAAAATTTTATATACATAAATATCTAGGAATAAAATTAAGGTCCTTAGCAGTAACGATTTTTAAATTTTAATTTTATTATACTTCGAGAATAATTTTAATTAACCGAGCTTTAACTCTTACGAACTTACTCTCTACGCTTAATTCTCTCTGCTTATTTCGATATATGAGCCTTCTAACTCACACGCTGACGAAGAAGAAAAAACTAATGCTGAGTCCATTTGATAGTTTTTAAATCGATTCCATCTTCGACCATCTCCCACAGGGGACTGTAAAGAAACAAATTTTGTGATTCACGTAATCTCGATATTTTATCAGATTTTTTTTTTTATCGAATTCAACATAATTCTATCGTTAAAAACACGTTCGACAATGAATCCATCCAGCAAATAACGATAATTATGTTCACGCATCGCAAATTGAAAATGAATTGTATATTAATCATGCTTCTACATTAAATAAAAATTTATACTATGATCAATGAAGTTTTACCTCATATCGCGAAGCTTCTTAACTTCTTCAATCGTATGTTTTGCAGTATATTCGATTTCCTCCAGCGTAGTAAACCGGCCAATACCGAATCTGCCCAAATTCAATTACAAAAGCACATTATACGTGTATACATAGATACGCATCATGCATACATGTATATGCTCGTTGTTTTATATATTATTATCGTTTTATACTTGCCTGATACTAGAGTGCGCCAGATCTTCCGATGCTCCAATTGCTCTTAACACGTAACTAGGTTCTAAACTT
This sequence comes from Vespa velutina, assembly GCF_912470025.1. Classification (NCBI taxonomy): domain Eukaryota; kingdom Metazoa; phylum Arthropoda; class Insecta; order Hymenoptera; family Vespidae; genus Vespa; species Vespa velutina. The sequence continues at coordinate 235,070 of NC_062197.1, forward strand.
GCACTCGTGCATGCAGAACCACTACTTAAGGCTATTTCTTTCAGTGCCATTAGTAATGATTCTCCTTCTACACATGCAAATGATAAATTAACGCATCCAGGATACCAAGCAATTGAGTCCCCATTGCGTACAACTTGCGGTAAATTAGACATAATTTTTTCGATCAAGATATTTGAAAGATTCGTAATATATTTATGGTCATACTGAAAACGATTAATTTATATAGATAATAGAAAGTTCTATATGAAGAATTATAAAATGATGAAGCATACCTCCATTTCTGATCGTGCCAAGTCACAAGCAGCACCAAGCCCAACAGCCAAAGGTGCTGGAACAGTTCCGCTTCTCATACCTCGTTCCTGTCCACCTCCGCTTTGTAATGCTTCAATGCGAACACGTGGCCTTCGTCTTACATAGAGTGCTCCAATACCTATGCAAACGATTATACCATAAATAGGGCATAATTTAAAAACTTGCAAGAGTTCATAGCGCGAGATGTATATATATATAATACCTTTGGGTCCATATATTTTATGACCACTAATAGACATGAGATCAATGTTCATCGCATTAACATCAAGCGGTATCTTGCCAACGGCTTGAGCTGCATCGGTATGAAAAAAAACCTTTCTCTTTCTGTCGAAAAAACGATGATTATATATATATATATATATATATATATATATATATATATATATATATATGGACGTACATAAAATAAGAATATTTTATTTCTCTGCATACAATTATACGTGTACCTGCAAATAGCACCAATCTGTTCGATAGGTTGTCTAACACCAATTTCATTATTAACCGTCATTACAGAAACGAGCGATGTAACTGGCGTAATAGCGGCTTCTAATTGATCGATATCGATAAGTCCATTTGATTTAACTGGTAGATATGTCACGTCAAACCCTTCTGCCTCCAAGGCTCTGCATGAATCTAATACACATTTGTGCTCCTAAATGTATATATACCGATTTCAATAGGATGACCTATATCTTTAACTAATATTGTAAATACTTACAGTTTGTGTTGTTATAACATGATTTTTTCTTGATTTATAAAACCTTGCTACGCCCTTCACAGCAATGTTATTGCATTCTGTTGCACCAGACGTAAAAACAATCTCTTTTTTATCGGCACCTATCAGATCTGCCACTTGCTATGGAAAGAATCATTTAAATTATCCAAAGGAAAACTTTATTCCCATATTAATGCATATCCTATTGTACTAACTTTACGAGCATGTTCTATTGCAGCTTCTGTTTCCCATCCATACATATGGGTTCTAGAATGTGGATTTCCATAATAAGAAGTAAAATATAACATCATCTTATCCAATACCCGTGGGTCCTAAACATTAATCGTACTATTATTTTATAACCCATTACGTTATACTTATTGATTAAAGACATTGCACTGTTAAAGCATAAGATTGTGCAATATTAATCCATACCATAGGTGTTGTAGCTTGAGCATCTAAATAAAGCGATCTACCTTCCAAGGGTCCTCTCTTATATTCATCGGTGATAGGAGCTATGGATAATTATAAAACCGCTATAATAACATGTTAATCGTACTTTGACAAGTAACGACAGATAGGATATATAATAACAAATAAAAAACATACATTCGTATTCGGTGATTTCTGAAAATTGTTGACTAAACCTACTTAAGAAGGAGCGACAATCTTTAACTTGCCGTAACGTTATCATTAAACTTCTAGTCGGCCGAAACATAATGAAAATATTAATATTATAAGTAATTACTGATCGTGCCCGCCAATTCGACTATTCCGCATGCCCTTAACCTTAGCAATCTCTGTCATTCTGTGGAGTATCGCCTAACAGTGTCATCTACCGTTGATTCGCTGAAACGTGCTATTCAAATTTTCATCAGCGACGGCGCTACTTAACGATTCCTATGAAAATAGAAATAATTTTTTTATCATTATTACACATGAAATATGTTTCGAAGGAAATTTCGACAAAGTTATTTCATAGGATGAATCGATAGTTTCGACTTTGCCTTTGAAAAATGCACTTGCCGATAGACATATCTATTACGTTCTTCGTCAACGCGTTTATTCATTATTATATATCTATTAATAGCTTCGATTAGTTTTACGTCATTGCGATTGTCCTCCCCAATAGACACCAATTCAATGACAAAAATCAGCTAATCCGTTAAAATATGCGAACATTTTATTTTTCTTTTATCGGATCCCCCCTCGAGGAATTTGACCGTAACACTTATTTAACGGAACAATAATGAAAAATGACGTTGTAAATATCACAAGTCGACATAAGGAAGATCGATAAACGTTTCGATCACTTTCTCCTGGTATTCGCGAATTTGTCGAGCATAATCGAGTTTGTCGCTCTGCTACATTCTCAAGACATGACGATGATCGACGTAAGACGGTAAGCAGGTAAAGTACGTGGGACAGATAAATAAAAACCTTCATCGTGCAAGATTGTGCGAGCGTATTTTAAACACGTACGCTCGGATAAGGGTTCGATTTAAAGTGAAAGGAACGCTGAACAAATGGTCAAGTCGTGCAACTAACATCGTTCTGCGACAAACGCAAAGATGAGGAGGAAAGGCAGCGAAAGACAGGACACCTTATTAATCGTAACGACCCTCTCGATTATGCTGCCGATAACGTTAAACGCGGCTTTTAAAGAAGATTGCAAAGATCGGCTGATGGATTTCTTCACGAAGATCTGTTGTGGCAACGATCGCCTCAAAAGAGGCATCGAAAAATTTGATTTAAAAAAGACGGACTATAAGAAATTCGAGCTAACCGAATCTATTGGCAAGTAAAATAAGATCTTACTTTCTGAGATTCAATCGATCGGTCAAACTTTCCACTTTCCTTTTCTTCTTTCAGATTTTTCCCTAGAGCGGGATAACAAATCTCTACATCCTTCGATAAACACGAGAAGAGAGATATATCATGAGAAAATAGGAAATCCAGAGGGAGAGCATATCGTGGATGTTAATTCTGATTCTATTCGAGAAGATTTTCACGAACAAAAACGGTATTATCGATCGAAATCTCTTCCATCTGTTTCCGTAATGTCTCAGAATGTTGCGATAAATAATCGTAAGATGAAAGGTAATTTTCAAGGAGTCTATTATTCAATTCATACGTTAGACTAATGATATCTAATAATATAGACCGAGGTGCGTATTTTATTTAATCGTTAAGGCTAATAACGCGATTGTTTAGCGCTAAATAATAATAATTTATACAATTATACGAAAAGTCTCGAGCTTAACGTCGAATTCGTAACGTCGACATCCTTCCTAGTAAATAATTGTAAATAATGACAAGGTCATTCTGAATGAACGAACACCGGCTAAACTCTCCCATTGCATTGCACGTTATCGTTTGCTCATGTCAGTTCGTTCGAAGTATGACGATGTTCTTCGGATAATGCTTTATCCGGACAATCCTGCATCAAAAACGTATACAACTTCCTGAAATGAATAATTTTACATCTGATTAATCCATCCATGTAATTAGCTTTTGTGAAAAATTATGATATTCTAAGGTCTATTAAATGTGTCTAAAAATATTATACGAAGAAAAAAAGAAGAATTTTGCATCCGACGTGATTTCCAATGCATGTGCTTACGTACGTTAAGAAAAGAAAAATAACAAAGTCGAGATTGTTCTATTTCTTACTTCGTAGAGGGAAAACGATGATGTGCCATTTCAAATGGCCATCGAAAAACTGTACGAGGTTTATAACGATTTTAACGATCGATTCCAAGATCTTTTACGCAAGCCGAATGAAAAAAAAAAAAAAAAAAAAAAAAAAAAAAAAAAAAAAAAAAAAAAAAAAAGAAAAAAACAAAACTACGAGACTTTGCTAAGACTTGCTATTACGAGGATAATATTTGCGATATCGAGAATATTGACGTTCTGTGTTTTTGAAAAGAACGAACGAATATTTTCCAAGGCTTTTCTCTTGTCAGAAAAATAAAATGTTATATCATTTTCAAACTATCGATACCTTTGTATATCCCTGTGATCTTAATATAACATCTGTATGTAATGTTATAGTAAGATATGGTAGATTTGCGAATACTTTCCGATATTTCAAGACGGTCACTGCGACAAAAATACATTTCCGACAGCGGAAGAACGAATGGCAATAGTTAATCATCTTGCAGAACCGTGAAACGCGTACCCACCCATAAAAGTACAAAGTGCAGGTATGTAAAAGTGACATATCGCTTGTTAAGTAGTTTCTAAGAAATATTTTACCGAGAAGTTCAATTTTTGGAGGAATATATTTGGATCTTACGGCGCTTTAAGTGCCATTTCAATTTAAAACGAGACGTCTGAAGCGGTATCGTATATTATATTTTCTAATTATACACATACAAGATGGTCGCGCAAACGTGAGTATTATAGATTATTCCTTCTTTAATTATGATAGAAATGTGATAACGCTGAAATAATCCGATATACGATATAGAAAAAGCCGACGATATATCGATGTCAATGTTATCTTAGGTTTCGAGTTTCTATCTCTAAGGATGATAAATGCCAAAGAATGCAGCGATTGCGAAAAGGGAGATCTCTCTGTATGGTCAGCGATGCGTTAAGATGCTTTGTGAAGGAATGACAGTGGAAAGAGGAAGACAAAGGTAACGCTAAATAGAAAACAGTGAACGGATCTATATATAAATATTTATTAATCGTTAATCATACGACCCAATTGCCAGCGAAATTCCAATAAATAAAGGACTAAGTCAATGAATTAATATTGATCCCTAACAGATAGTCAGAAGCATTTTTCAATTGATTCCCGATCGAAAGTTATTTCATTTTGATCATTCTCGCGCGCAGATGAATCGTACAAACGATTTGCTTCTAATCACGTCCAATAGTCCGAGGTGCGTATTTTACTTAATCGTTAAGGTTAATAATATGATTATTTAGTGCTAAACAATAATTGATATTTAATACTAGTGAGATCATCAGTCGGTAAGAGAATTAATGTCACCGGCAACTCGAAAGCGAAGCTTTTGCTTTGTTGCACTTGACATGCCTATAAAAATATTTTACGTTAATAAAATCTTTATTAAGTCTTCCTTTGTGAGATCACGTGATTAATCTCAAATTCAATCTTTAGAACGAAAGAAAAAAAAAAGAAAAAAATAATAGAAATATATTAATGGATTGAATGAATCACAAATTTTCTCACGTTACGTTAATCATTACTGTCTTTTTAGTAAGGAAGTCGTACTCGAGAGGCAAAGCTCTTGATTCTTCTTCCCTCATTGCTGGCGATCCACAAATTTCATGTCCAATTTTGTGTATTTCAAACTCATTCCCTAACCTCGCCATTTTTCTTTCGACTTTGTAAGTCTTATCATGAAAGAAAAAGAAAAAAAAAAAAAAGAAAAAAAAAGAAAAGATTCGTCGAATCATCCTCTTCCCGTAAATTACGAAGAAAATCACAAATGGACGACAAAGTTGATAACGTCGATTATAAAACAACGACCAACCAGCACCCTTTTGTGGGACTAGATTCCTTAACGTATCGAAATAACGTGGCTTATTTCTCTCTCTCTCTCTCTCTCTCTCTCTCTCCCTCTCTCGCTCTCTCTCTCTCTCTCTCTCTCTCTCTCTCTCTCTCTCTCACGCACAAACACTCAGCGTGCAAGTCGAGCTATTATCGTCCTTCGATTATTTAAAAATATATCTACTTAAAATATGTACGAAAAAGTTCGGAGCATCTACGATCGTCCTTGATCCTTTTGATGGTTGGTGTAGTTTATTTTTGTCTTGTAGAAAAAGAGATTCGAGTCCATTCTATCTCCAATCCCCATCTTGTGAAAGATCACGAAGCCGAAGACGTAGAAGATGAGTTTCTGCGAACTTTCCTAACGAGGCAGTCGAGATTGGCGACGTTTTCGGCGGCGCTTTCATTCGAATACGCTCGCGGGTATTACGATTCGCTATTTCTCTCCTTTGTTATGGTTATGAAGAAAAATCTCTTTCCTCTTAATAGCATTCGCCATGTCTATGCTTTCGACCGTTCTTCGTCCGACAATCCTTGCCTTTTCTTGTACGGCGATTACTTGACGATAACGGTTTCTCTTCTTTCGACGGCGATTGTATTTTCGCAAAAGAGTCGGGTAGGTTCACTATTCTGATGGACTCCTCTCTGTAAAACGAAAAAACAAAAGGATAAGTAATAGTTCGTTCGATCGATCATTATCAACGCGTTCTTTTCGTTAAAATAGTCGAAATAAACAAAGGATTCGCGCGTGTCACGATCGTAACCTAAACACTGCTTATGTAAGAAGAAAGATCGATTAAGATCTTCGGAAAAACAAGTCTCACGAGAGCGTATAAATCACATCGGGTTAAATCAACCGAGAAAAGAAAAGAAGAGGAAAGAAGCGATGGGAAGGGAAGGGAAGGGGAGAAAGCGAAAAAAATGAAACGAAAAAGCGGAGATAGCGAATTGTCCTAGCACTTCGGACTAATCTTGCTACTAAAGGCCAGTTCGTATAACCATGAACTTTAATAAAAGTAACATGGATTATCTTTGTGGCGATGATAAGAATGTTGGTAACTATGCTCTCTCGTTCGCTCGCTCGCTCGCTCGCTCGCTCGCTGTTCCGGTTTCTTACTCCCGGCGATTTGTGTACAATTAACAATGCTCGATGTAAACCATCTATTATCTTGCTCGAATGTAAAGTCCAAAAGAATAAAGAAGAATAGAGAAAGAAAGTTGGTATTTTCGATACTATAATACCAAGAACGACGAAACGATGATAACAATCAAGTTATCGATGTGTTTTGATTTTTGACGAAGAAACGTACGAATAGAATAACTAACTAACGGTATTTTACGATCGATCGGGCACGACTGGAAGGGATCAGATTATAAGATTAATCGTCGAGAAACAAGGAGAACGATCACGACGTTCGCGTGTGAAGGCTGATCGAGAGAGTCAAAGGTTATTGCAATTACTAGGTTGACCTTTTGATTCCTCCTTACAGTCAATCGTTGTCAATAGAAATGGTAAGAGTCTTTGCACCGATGGTGTAGGGCGAAGCACCTATTATCATGGAAAGATATCGTGGTAGTTAATATGCTAGAAAATAAGTCACATAATAAGAGGATAAGCGTGACGATTACGATTACTCTGTGAAATCTCGAGCGAACGATGTCAAGGAACTCGAAACCGGCTGAAAATATACGCGTCAAATAATAATATATATCTTTCTCTCGTTAAAAATAAAACGAATCGGCGTGGTTCTTTATCAAAGAAGAAATGATATCTTTAAACTGAAGAGATAGCTTTAAACGAATTAATGACAATCTTTTTGAAAGAAAATAGAAGTCCCTTTGCGCTAGAAGGAATGAAAATGACGAAGCCCGGTGAGGATCAGAGCGAGCAAGGATCAGAGCAAGGATGAGAAAAGGAAAGAGGCAGAGAGAGGGGGAGAGAGAGAGAGAGAGAGAGAGATGAAATAAAAACCAGAAGAGAAACTAACATCCACTCACATGGCGTCGCGGGCACCTCCCCGCTTCTCCTCGGACGTTGGCTTGCAGTACTGCTCAAGCTGTACGTAGCTGCAGGAATGATAACAACATTCTTCGACGAGTCCAGGGCCAGTAGGACCGCGTGGCTCATCTTCGCCGCTATAGGAGAAGGGTTCGTTGTATCCTCGCTCGCTGCACACCAAGTACAACGCGTCGCTAAGCCTTTTCGAGCACAACCTCAGTGTTCTCAAATGAGATCTTCTGTAAGGCGCGCAATCCATCGTCCCGAGAATATTCAAAAGGAGAAAGATCGTCACGACGATCCGAGTTGCCGTGCCAAATCCTTTGATTCCCATTGTCGAACAATATCTTTTCGACGTCATCCTGTCTTTTCTCTTTTACTTTTATTTCGATAAATTCAACGAAAATAAAGAAAAACGACGATAGGTCGAAGAAATTTTTTATAAATAGATAAAAGGATGCTATCACTGTTACTTATAGAGCTTTTCCTTTTGCTTTTCCAGATACTCTTCCCGTACTCGTAAGAGGATTGAAGGAAAGACGAATTTGACTTCGGTATTCTTAAATTCTCGTCCTCTTTGTCTTCGTCTATTTTCTTATTCGTGTAAAAGATTAAAGACGTGGACCAATGTGAGACCGAGAAAGTCGTCACTTTAGAAGAGCTCCGTTGCTACCGAGTCTCTCGGTGTCACTGGTACCGGTTCGTCTCGCCACGCGGTTCTTGTTCCAGATTTTACGGGCCCCGAGAGAGCCGCGAGAGAGGGGGTAAAACAAGGAGAGCATGCCTGTTGGTGGACAGACGCGTGCAAACCGATTGCAGAAATGTAGGGAAGGGGTTAACGCTGACAGAGAGGACTCGTCTGCATTTTCTTATTGTTTTCTTTGACCGCCTATGTCGAAAAGAAATAGCCCTGGGGATGCTTTTGCATCGTCGCGACGTCGTAACAATCTTTTATGTTTTACGAACCGAATCGCTCATGTACGAACGATTATTTTTCTTTCAAATAAATTACCGACAACAACATATATTTCTGCTTTTCAATAATCGTTTCTATTTTATATTTTGATCCGTAGCTTTATGACTATATGCTTTATAACCACATTCTTCGAGATGAGACATTTATTGCAACTTACTAAATTCAGTCTCGAAGGATTTGTAAATCTACCGTTCTCGCTCATTAATGGGAATACAACATGGAAATGTTGTAAATACAGGAGAGAAAAAAAAAAAAAACAAAAAAGGAAAAAAAAAGAATTAAGATAATTCGTAGTCGTTGACCGATTGTCTTAATTTCCAAAGCGTTTATAAATAAAACGTAGTAGTGTTTGTCTTCCTTGAGAAGCGCAGACGCGGAATCGCTTAAAATTGTTTTATTGTTCTTTTGTTTTGTTTTCTTTTTTCTTTCTTTTTTTTCAATTTAATTTAAACCGAGCGTGCGAGTTGTACGTACATATATCGTAATAATTACTCGAAACAAAGTACAAAGTAATCGATATTCCATTACGTACATAATAAATTATCGTACTTGAGAGCGCAGCACGCGAGATAAGAAGATCTTTCTCATTGTAATATAATTGAAGGATCGATCGGCGATGCGTGAAAGAAAACGTGAAGCGCCGAACGCACGAGTTTACAAGAAACACACTGATAGAATCATCCCGAGTGATCTTCGATTTCTATCGATCACCGGAGACAAAGGATGCTTTGTGTTATCGGGATCCATTAATTAATCATAATGCCTGTTTTGTCTCGGTACGATAAATTTTCCGTACTTTTCACCAGATAGCGGAGGGAAAGAGAGATAGAAAGAGAAACGCTCGTTCGACCTCCTACCCTCGTTTCTTTCCGGCGATTGTACCAATTCCGATATCTTGAATTGAAAAAAGAATTGCGTTTGAGTCCCTCGTCTATTCATAGAGACCATCAACGGTTGCAAACCGTAAACAAGCTCGAGTTCGTGGATTTTTCGCTCATCACATAATTAAGTTTCATTAAGATTAACATTCTAAAATTCTCGTCCTTTTTCTAATTTAAATTTATCCTTCGATCTCGTCATCGTACACGCTTTCCCTTGATAAATACGAGAATTCTCTGCTGCCAACGATCCAATGAAAACGAACTATAATGTGAATAAATCCGTAGGATCAACGAGATGTAACGATCACACCAATTATCCAGTTATGAACATTTACAATTCAAATAAAGCCTTGCGTTTCGTATCTGGTCCGCTTAAACGATTTCCGCGAAGCATACCTGTTAAATAGGACGATTGTGCGCTAGGATTATGCGTTTCAAGCATCGATCGAAAGGAGGAAAGATAATAATTATTAATCTCGCCTAGAGAAGCGCGTTAACTGCTTCATTCGAATATAAAATTCTAGTTATCTCTCGATCCTCGAACAAAAGGCACTCCCTCGATCGTTATGGAATTATACGTTCGATCGAGCGGGGAAACTACGAGAGCTGACTCTTTCTTTTTGTTCGCGTTTCTCGCCTAACTCGCCTAACTAGAAATCCACGATCTCTACCGCGAGGTTCTTTTACGACGACCGGTATAGAGTCATGCTAGAGCGTAGGCCAACTCGAACACCGAGTTTTATTGTTGTCACCGTAAAGTAACGTGCTATTGAGATGAAAGCTTCGTGTACACGTCTTCTCGTGATCTATTAATAGATGTAATTGCGACTACCGTGCAGTGAAACTGTACTCGGTTAGGTTTACTTTTATTATGTCACGTGTACGAGCACTATATATCGTAGTTGCGAAAAGCTGTCCACTCACACTGCGTTTGTTTCTTCTTTCGTTTGTCCGTTCGATTGAGAGAGAGAGAGAGAGAGAGAGAGAGAGAGAGAGAGAGAGAGACATCGAAAGATGAAGAAGAAAAAGAAGAAAGGGGAACGACACCAAGGACGTACAATGTCCCACGTGTTTCACGCGATGCACTCTCGTGGCTGACTAATCGTCCATGATTGTCGAATATACATCTTCTTTTTCTCTTTGACCCCACCGTACTTGACTTCTTCTACTATATTAACGAGAAAGACATTCTTCTTTTTCTCTTTTAAGAGGAAAGAATTAGATTGACTTGTATGTGGGAGGAGAGGTCCTTTACTTTTCTCTTTTCTTTCTTTCTTTCTTTCTTTCTTTCTCTTTCTTTTCGTAAAAGCAAACGCTATCCTAACGAGTTAGTTAATTAGTTAGAAAAATATTCTTTCCTTTATCGGGGCCATTTTATAAGGACCTCTGGCACCTGGATTTATTGACACGGAAGATATTTTCCTTTCCTTTTAAATTATCCCGTGGCAGTGACCGCATAATTGCCAACGCAACCCGAGAAATACGGATCGTACTTTGCACCCGAAGAAGAAACGATTTTATTCTTAGCAAGGATTATCGGTCATCGAGGCAAAAGAGAAATCGAACGGCAAATAGTCAAATTTATGTTTCGACGATAAGCTTAGATTTCGCATTTTCCCGAGATCAACGAAAATAAGCTCTTTGTATTTTTATTCGGTATCCGTCAATCATTCTCCCTATCTGCTGTTTTCCTCATTGATCGGGATATTTTTTTTTTAGAGAGGCATTAACGAATAGAACGACTAGAAGAGAGAAACTCGGTCGTGCAGCTGGTGGTAGAGACCGATAGAGTAAAGTATAAGTTACGAGTTAGCGAATATATCATCCGATACGTATGCATGTAAAACCGATTTCTGCAAACATCACGTGAATGATTGTCATTTGCACTTTGAAATAGGCACTACACTCTCGCAGGGGGCATAAGCTCGCGGCATACTTATCGTATATTTACGAGCGATATACTATATTCTTCGCGTATCGTCTTATTCTTATTCTTCTTCTTCTTCGAGTGCACGCTCGAGATCCAGGCTACGATATATGTGAATGTAGGCGTTATATGTATACAAGTCGAAGTCGATTCTAGGCCCGACTTGTTACGCCAATCACGCTTGCGACGGTCCATTATAGGCTCTCTTTTCGTCTCTCTCTCTCTCTCTCTCTCTCTCTCTCTCTCTCTCTCTCTCTCTCTCTCTCTCTTTCTCTTTTTTCTCTCTTTCCGTTCTCTGCCGTCTATCGGTCGCAGTTTAAAATTGAGACCACTCTCGCAGGGGGTCATATCAGAGCAACTGTCTCGATCAGACTACGCTCATGATTATGCGCCCAACGCCGCATAATTCCCCGTCGAGTCGTTGTCTCTCTATTAAGCGCGACGTCGAAATTCGTATGTCGGTGAGACGACCGATCGAGAGGGCCATTCGAGAGGGCCGATTGTCTTGCTTCTTTTTACCTTTAATTTCTTAAATTCCAGTAGAATAGAATATCGCTGCTAATTATCGCTGTTAGTAAATATAAAATAAGCTGTGAAAGTTGCAATTAATTGAACTTATCGATTACAATTACGATTATGAAATTACTTACTGCGAGGATCATTATCGTTAACCTGAACACGAAAGATTGATAATATTCTCTTTCTCAAAGTTATCGGCGCGTATTCGAGAAGAAGATAACGTCGAATCGACGCGATCTGATTCTCGTTCGACCATCTCGTATATCTCGATTTTAAAATCGTTCCAACTCTTCGAAGGGATTCGTCGAACGATTCTCGAGCGTTCCTGTTGCTACGAGAGGTCCAAGTTCAACTCGCAACCGACCTGACGTCGGTGTAATCGAGTAAGCTCCCAGTCTCTTTTATCATTGCACCAGTCACAATTTGTCCTCGTGATCCGTCGCCGACTATTAGTTACCGTCTACGCTCGCAAAATTTTAATCTTACAAGCGAGGATGAATTCAACGAATCACTGGCCTTCACAACATCGTCAGATTGTCTTATCCGTTTATCCTTCTTTTGATTGTGTTTTTTTTTCTTTTTTTTTTTTCTTTTTTTTTTTTTCTTCTTTTTTTTTTTTTTTTCTACTTCATTTTCGAATGTATTATTTTTATCTAAATATGATAGAACAATAATCTTAAAATTACATATCTATATATTCTGATTTTCTGAAGGAAAACCGAACGAATTCTTTATAGTTGATTTCTAAGCGCATAGAATATACAAATTGGACTAAGCAGTTGTTAACCGGCAACAGTTGACTACACGTGCAATGACTTTTATCATAGTTTAGGTCCTACCGATAGTAACAAGATAATTTTGTCTTTGCAATTGCGCCAATTGTTACTGCAGTTACTATTGATATATTAACAAGATAATTCATTTCACTATCTGAGCATTTATCTAATGCATACGAATGGCGGAGTGCAGCGCTTAGAACTGAAGTTCTAAATCTATATCTTCGTTATTGGAGAAACATCATTTTCATGTCGAAACATTATCGATGCTTAATTATTTCCGGCGGCGAGAGATCGCATAGAAATTTGTTTTCAATTGAAATAGTCTATCGACGAGGTACAATCAAATGTTTTCCTGATATCGTACACGATAGAAGGAAAAAGAAAAAGAAAAAAAAGATAATGTTAGGATCGTTTAACTATCTTATTTTTATCATCGCATAAATGCTACTAGTACAACCAAGTTAAGCAGTCCTTCCGTTTGAGGTGGCTTACCTATGATATTGAATAATAGAGTGCAGACGTACCGGCAGAAATAGGTCGATCTAATTCTACCGATCTGTTGCAAAGACCTTTCTAATGGTACTATAGTAATTCGTTGTAACTCATATGTAATTACAGAAATTGTACTTTGATCCCAAAGAAAATCGACTCCGATTGAAATTTCAAAATATAAAAAGAAAATGTTGAATGTAGAATATAAATAAAAAAAAAAAAGAGTACGAGTTAAATTTAGAAAAAATGATAAATCAGGAGAAGTCGAAGATCGATGAAAAAAATACATGGCAATCAGCAAAAGCAAGAAGAAATAGTTTCGTTCCTTGTCACGGTGAGGTCCAAGTTCAAATCACCATATCGACCTGGCGTCGACATAATCGAGAAAGCGCACGAGTCGACGACTCTCTTATCGACGACATCGCGCGGGAAAAACACTACGTCATACTCCTATCGCATCAATGATAGAACACAATTGTTGACCATTGATAGCAGATAAATTTCTTCGAGATACGAGATTCTAAGATATTTTTGACGGAAATACGTTCGACTAATTTGGATTCTTTTAATTGATTAATCAACTAAAAGAAAAGCCTCGCGGTCAATTCAAAGGCAAGTAGTACATCAACCTTCTACCAGATCATTCCTATTATTATCCTTGTCGTTCATCTTTCATTTCGCAAATGAAATAAAAATTAGAAGATACTTTGGCATGTTCACGTTTGTCATCGTAAGCGATAAAACGAAACGCGTGTCTGACGTGTGGCCTGCAGCCGTCCCATCGTCAACGTCGACGTCGATGTCGAAGTCGCTTCCTGCGACGACCATGCGAGCTTCCTGCCAAGTTTAGCCATTGACCTTCTTTTTCATTACCAATCCACCTATAATGAAGTATTCTCGACGGTTCTGCGTACGCAGATTGTTTGAAGTTACACAACGACGTCTTCGAAGACACAACCTAAAGGAAACATGAGAAAGCGATTGTCGAGTCGTTCCGCAAAATACGCCCACGCATATGTGCGCCCTCTTTACCACTTTAAAACTTTGAGCTCTTTCAACAAGATTTACGTGTATTCTTATTTTATTCGAGTTCGTCAAAAATAACTCTGTCCTTCCAATTCTTCAGCCATTTGATCCTTCTTCGACCTCCCATGAAACAGAAAAATAAAAATAAAAATTGGGAAGCGATCACCAAACTATAACAATATTCTTGAATATTTCGGAGAAATACAGATTCAGATTCTATTCAGCGATCGTTTTTCGTTAAATTAATATTATTTATCTTCTTGGATATCTCACGGAGTTCCGTATCGAGATATCAGCGACGTACAATGTGTCGGCGATCTCATTACGAAAACAAAATTAACGGTCTTTCCTCTTATGGCTCCTCTCTCTCTCTCTCTCTCTCTCTCTCTCTCTCTCTCTCTCTCTCTCTCTCTCTCTCTCTCTCTCTCTCTTCTGGCTTAAAAGATTGATAGACGAGAATACATGGCATTATCTTATCCGTAAAAGGCGTTAAGATCATCTGATAGATTCATCATTATATTTCTTTACTTTTTTGCTTAGCCGGGTAGTGTCGAACGTAAAGAATTTTGAGTAATAACTCCGTGCTGCCGTTGTGATAAGTGATAAGAGAGTGCCATTAAACAACGATAACCCGAGAGAACAGACGGGGGGTCACGCAGAGCGGCACGCTTTTCTCCCATCTTATTCGTTCTTAAATCCAGGCGTCTATATTTAACCTATCAATGGGATTAGATTCCGAGAAATGGCGCCAAAATAGAAAGAATTTGTCAAGGGATTCCTTCATTTTCTTCCACTAGAAAAATACTTTACCGTTGACGTTGAAATGATCGACCGACCTAACATTTTCTACACTTATATCGGGTGGTATTGATTGGTGAATAAGTTTTTCCATCGAGAAGAAGTACGAAGGAATAAAGTACGATTTCGATATCAAACGACAAAAGACGAAATTTTTTTTATCGATAAAAAACAAACGACGAACGATAACAATCTAAAATCCGTTCTATTGAATTCCAACGGAAGTGCATAATCGTAAACTTTTTTTATCCTAGTATAAATGGATAAATAGAAAATAGAAATGGCCAAATGCCACTTATATGCATTACTTGTCACCCTTGGGTAACGATTTTGCGTGCTAAATATATATTTAAAAATATTATGAATTTAATACCGACAACGAAGTTGATAAAATATCAAAGTAATATTTGTTAAAATTTAAATAAAAAAAATAAAAAAAACAGATAAAAAGCAATCTTACATACAAATGCTATCGTTCCTTAGTGTTTTTCTTCGTTTTTGTTCTCTTGAGAAGCAAAGTAGAGACAAAACACAATGCAATATATCACGGAAGTATATAAAACTCTGAAAATAGTTATAATAGTTCACCCTCTAGTCAAATGTCTTGGTCTAATCGCAATGAACTTTATCTTTATAAACGATTGTTTACTGTTTAGAAGCTGATCATGGCATTTACGCGTGATCGTGAGCCGTAAACAAAATCTATATCTGTCATTCTCAAGGCGTGATACCGCGTACATACATTTTCGTACGATTATCTAAGCATATTGAAACAAACGGCTCATTATGAACACTTAAGCATACAAGACTTTTCATTTTTTTTTTTTTTTTTTTTTTTTTATCTTTTCTCCTTTTTTTCTTTTTTCTTCTTTTCTTTTTTTTTTTTTTTTTTCTTTTTCTTTTTTCTTTTTTCTTCGAATCTATCTTCATCTCGCGCACATCCTATTGAAACCATTAATATCGTCCATAAATATTAAGTTGCAAGGAATTTCTTAAGAGGAATCATGCTTTATTAACAACAAATTGTGTTACGAAACTTGAAAAGTTTTGATGCAACAACATATTATGAAAAATATGATATATTATCGCATGCAAGAATCTAAGCTTAACTCGAAAAATGTGCCACGTGCTACGATATTCATTAAACTAGAAAAAAAAGTCGTTTCTTTTAGCAGCAAAATAGATATCTCGCGCGTTATGTAATGATGACTGTATGCTCTCGAGACTTCTATTTGACAGGTCATGGCTGTTTTTATGTTCATATCCGAAGACAATCGAACGAACGAGTTTAATGTTAAACAATCATAATCCTAATCATTAAAAGGCTGCCATCGTAATAATCACAATAGACGTAATTATACACTTCATAAAGCATTCCTTGTATTATCTGATTTTTTATTGAATGAGTAAAAGAAATGCACAGAGAAAAAATTCTTTCAAATTGAATTCATTCATTTCGAATACTTAAGAATAGTCAGAAACGTGATTGCATCTTACTTACCGATTTACAACGTACACGTAAGAATGTATTTCATTATCAGGTGTAGCAATAGTGACGCAGAAAAATAAAAATACCGTATATTCGTCCTTACGTAAGGCGTCAGGATCAACCGTTTCGCATTGCTGCAAGGAGCGCCCTTGGATTTTCATCCTGTATCGCAGTCCTGCACCGTGAGACTGCATTTGTAGCAGCTTTACCGACTAAAAGTATGAAATCGAAGGAAACTTCCTCGTAACGTTCTTATCGCATATTTCTAGCATTTAATAATCAACAAGCTATATAATCTAATCAACTGACATAGTGAAAATGTTAAATACCTCTTAATTTTGCGACTCGTTGGACACCGATATTCAATTCTTTCAAATTTATTGAAAGATCTCGATTACTGTTCATTCTGATTTCGTGATTTCTAATTAGGTCACTGTTTATAGCTTTCAATTGTAATAATCGCTTCCTCATTTCTTCTACATTTTGCAATATTCGTGCATCTTCTAAGCGAATAACAACATTTTTAAGAAGAAGAGCAGTACTAGCAGCTTCCGCTTGAAGTTTCGCATCGACATCTTTTAAGCCTGCAATGAACAAAAATAAATCTTAAATTATTATGTTTATATCTCGTCGCCTTTGATTAACTTCCGATGACCTCGATACGTGTAACATGAATTATTAAAAAATATGTTAAATAATGAGATATAACCTTTGACGCGTTCTAAAGCTTCTAACATTTTACTTTCTTCGTTTGGAAATATTGATTCAGAATTAAGCTCTCTAAGACCCAAATACATTGCCAAAGATTGAACTATATCACCAGCAAACGTCGAGTCTTCCGTCTGTACTGTTATTTTTCCAGAAGGACTTGCTGTAAAGCAATGGATTTTGTTATCTCTTAATCCACGAAGCCAAAGTTCGATCGAGGCAGCGTTTGGCCCTTCTTCCGCGATTTCAAACTCCTCCGCAAGCAGAAGACTTTGATTCAACCATAATGCAATACGCTGTGCCCTCTCAGCAACCTACATTGAATACCATGATTCTGATTAATCCTAAGGCATGGATCATTATATAGAAATCTCTTTTAATAATTTACCTCTATAGTAATACCGCCATCTATTACCGTTTGGGAAGCTTCCTCTGGATGTGAAATAATTTCATACATACAAAATCTGGGCAATTGTCTTGTCATTTCGAAAACCTATAAGATAAAAGAGTATTAGTGTAAAGAAAAAAAAAAAAAAAAAAAAAAAAAAAAAAAAAAATAATAAATGATATTTATTATTATATTTGTTGAAACTATTCTAGCTGTTTATAAACGTCAAATGTCAAATGCCTGTAATAAATCTGCACCAGGTGGACCAACACTAATTTTTACGTGAATATCGATAGGCCCATTTTTTGGAGGACGTAATTCAATTTCCAATTCACCTTGCGGCCTATTTGGATGAGCTACAAGTGTTTCGCCCTCGAATACACCTTCTGCAAATACTATGGCACAATAAACCTGATGTAAAAATGATGATAATTAAAAGAATTATTCGTAATAATTTTATGATTTAACAAATTAATGTATTACCAAAAGACCTGGTCCGGCTGCAATACCAAGACGGGCTGCACCTCTAGCTGATATTAAACTAACTGCTAGCTTTGTATGATGATACATATTTGGAACCGATGCAGCTCTTTGTCGAAGTTCCATTTGTAACGCTTGTTTCTTAGACAATAATTCACGCATTATTTCACCAGGCTCTGGAGCGTCCATTGCAGTTCCAGGAGCATATCCACGCACTAACAATATTACTCTATTATAATAATGATTATCTACTTGCCAAAAGTGATAATGAAATTAAATGTAATTCGAATACCTTCTCCAGAAATAGATACGGCAACCAAATCTGGTCTACCTTGTCTTCTATAATCAGCCTCTACAATGCCAGCCACGCCAGTAGACAATTGTATTTTAAATATGACATCTCCGGTGTTACACGATCTTGCATCAACTTTCCCGCTACTCCATCCAGTGATGAGCTCTAACACACCATCTCCATTTATATCAAAATTTCGTATAGACACTGCTCTGTGTTTAGACTGAAAATAAACTAGATAAAGTGGAATATAGATCATTTATTGTAGATGTCTTTTCATCTGTACTTCTCACTTTAACTCGCCAAAGCCTTTGACCAGCTTCATAAACCCCTATTGTTCCATTTCCCACTGCATATGCAAATTGTTTGTTAGAAAGTCCTGCCAATGCAGTTACCGATGCCGTTTCTTTTGTATCCCACACTATTGCATCTTCTTTCAATAATTTTATTTCAAAATCTTTTGTCCCAATAAGCAACTACAAGTGTTAACGAATTAAACAATTAAATATATCATTTATATGAAAGGATTTATCAGATATATATATATATATATATATATATATATATATAAATGTTAGCACATTATACCTCATTCTCTTGATCACCTTCAAAATCAAATATTGCAATGGAAGTAACTATGTCACCCATCACTGTCCAAAAAATTTCCGTTCCCTTGGAATCTAAGACGGTTATCGAGCTATTACCACCAATGACTGCTACTTGATCCGATAACCATCCAAGTTTACCTATCGTTATATACAGTGCACCATCTGTCATCTGTTAAATAAAGATATATTAGCAAAACGTTGTTTATCAAATTATCATAATTGCTAAACCCTAATTACCTCTTTATAAAAAATATCAGCATTATCTTCTACGTGATAAGCGAGAATGTGTGTAGAAGTTCCTATTAAAAGAATATCTCTTTCATCTTCCCCAAGATGCCCAGTGCATATTGCTGTTACCTAAGAAATGAATAATTTCAATCTTATATTTTCCTTATCCAATATAATATATATTTGTTTTACTCTTTAATATAGAAAATATGGTTTAATTCACATGCTTCTTAGATATCGCCCGACCTGACTATCAATTTGCAATTCAGCAAGTTCCCCACTCCAAGATAATCTTCCATCTGGTTGTTCAGAATCATTGTTCTTAATTTGAGGTTGCCTATGAGGACTGTGTACTAAAATATTTCCTCCAGAGGTTACAGCTGTTAAACAAGCATGAGAACCATCAAATTTTCCACTAGCTACCAGACCTGATTCTATACGTTTTTGAATATTTAATGAAAATGCAGCCATCTAGAAATATTGCAAATTAGGTGTATTAAGGTCCAAATAAATAACACCTTCTTCTGCTCCTAATACTAGAAAGTAGACTGTGGTGTATTGATTTTTTCTGCCATATTATATAACACACCTTGGTATAAGCTATACATCAAATTTAGTTCGTAAATGATTCATAACAGGGACAAACTTTGCTCCCTTAATAAAAAATCATTACCTACTTTATGATATTTTACATTATGCGGATCTTTTATAGTATGTAACAGTTATAAATACATATTATAGTAATATACTCGTATATATTAAATAAAAAACGCTCATATATGATACAATTAAAATGTAATAATGAAATATATGATTTGTTTACGCTTAGATAAATATAATTATACATAAATTTGTGTAAGATGCATATCCTATCGTAACGTATAATATATTTATACTGTACACATTTATTAAAGCAAGAATATAATACAATAATAATTACATGAAAACATACAGAAAAGTCTCACACATCAGCAAGATCACAATTTAGGTCACAATATACTCGCAGGTACAGTAAAGTAGTCTTAAAAAAGGGAATCACTGTCTTTGACCGCTGCCACTACCGCCGGCAGCAGCAGCTTCGGGATTGGTTGCTGATGTTAAAAGAACGAAGATCAATGCAGGAACGATATACATCCACTGAAATATTGAAAAAGGAAATAAATGAGAATTCCAAGTCTAAAGATTATTGTGATATTAGCGTAATGGAAATCTTACATATTTCGCGAGGAATGATCTGTTATCTTTGGTCTCTCCTCTTTCTCGAGCTTCACGTTCTCGTTCAAGTTTTTGAATATAAGTCGCTGTATCTGGTGCAGGACCGCTATCAGGATACTTGACTATTATATTTGTAGTCCACATATTTGTAAAAGGACTATCCATAACACATGGACCAGAAGATGATAGACTTACTGCTATTGGCTCCGCGGTACTATCTATCCATACTGTTAAAATATCTTCAAGATCTGATCCAAGTAAATAACACTGCAATTTATAAATCTAACTTAAGACACTTATTTGAATTGATTATATGTCAGAAAAATATGTCTATGTGAATAAAAGAAAAATTTATAATTTTACCGCCGGTATAGAAGTTAAGAAAGTTGTTTCACTTCCAGAGGAAGTACGAGCTATTGCTTTTAATCTATACTTTCCATCGTTCTTAGCTAGCTCTTTTAATTGATTAATTTGTGCTTGTAAAAGTCCATTTTGTCCAACAACTGAAGCTCCACTACGTACACTAGTAATCGTTACATTTCCCCTTTCTACAAAATTCGGTCCTGGTTCATCATTTAGCGCATGCCATAATCTCAACTGAAGCCAACCATCAATATCAAGTTCGATCTACAATTTAAATGATTATTATTTCATTATAATAATAATAATGTTGTTCATGTTTCTATGAATTTGACGAAACATAATAGACTTCACTAACCCCATATGTAAATGATGATATACCTAAGAACAGACTAAAGATAACACATGACAGATGCATGTCGTTGACTTATTTATCGATTTACTAGTTTAAAATTAAAAAATAAAAATCATGAAAATGATAAAACAATCACAGAATCAAAAATACATAAATTTCATTGTATATCAAGAGTTTCTGCTTTATAGAAATTTATCTATGTAACTATATTAGGGATATTATAATAAAATTGTTAAATGCTGGTCAGACTGACCAACCTTGAAACTTGATTCATAGAAGCAAAAAATCAAGCAACACTATTCGGTACTTATACGCAACTGCGTATAATATTTTCATAAGATCATGCTATTATTATCGCTATTACTATTTAATAATTAAGCAAGATCCAATTACTTCGAAAAACATTAAGGCTGTTCATTAACTTTTATTCGAAGCGTGTGCGACTTCAGCGACAGGTATGGACAAAATATGAAATACGAATATAAGCGGGGAACGCTGTCCCTACCATGCGTCTATCGTATCGATGTATGAGCTTGTGTTGATTATTCTCCTTTAACTATTCGTGCATAACTATTCGTTTCGTGTGGATTGGAGTAAGTAGTTTAAAATAGACTGTGAGTTCACACTTTTCAATCTCTCGTATGGTATATCTCTCTTTGATGGTAACGCGTGCGTCTTGCAGTGATAGGAGTACATGAAAAAAAAAAACTAACTCGTTAATCGTTCGAGTTAAGAAAAAGCGCATTTTAATTAAGGACATATTAAACAAGGACAACTGTCCCGAGATGAAAATTTTTTTATTAAAATTATTTTAAGTTTCTCGCGCGTAACGATCTTTATGACATACGAATTTTCTTATTTTTTTCCCATAGAATTATCTGTTCAAAGAGCGAATTTATCGTATATTCTCCGTGCGAGTATCGTGAAACGTATTTATTTGCATTTGGAATGGCTCGGAAAATTTGAGCATCAGTTATTTACGTACACAAATAAGCAGGTAATCGCTACTTCACGGAACAAACATATCCCCCATTTGAGCGTGATTGGAGGTCGTCAGTAGCGGGGGCTCTTCGAAATTCTTCCCTTTGGCCGCATATTTCTAGGGGCGCTACTATACGGAACTTTTTTCTTTCTTTTTTTCTTTTTTTTTTTTGTTTTTATTATTGTTTTTTTTTTTTTTTTTTTTTTTTTTTTTTTTTCGAAAAATGTTTCGGCAAACAATAAATCCCAGCGTAATTCTTTATCGATTTGAACTCACAAGATGTCATTTTAAAGATAAAGATTTAAGCGAGGACATGACCTTTTCGAATTTTTGTAAAAGCTTTGTTTTTATGTGTAAACTATTTTCGAAAAAAAGATCATTTTCCCGAGACCTTGTTTTTCAATGTCGCTCAAGAATTATTCTTGAGTTGAGTGTCCGCCGTTGGGATAAATCATTATAAAACCAAGGACGATGAACAGTCTTATCGTAGAATAAAGAATCTTTTCAAAGGACTTTCTTGACTTTCATCACTTGCGATGCGCGATCTGAATGGTATTAGGATTAAAGAACGAGTTAATAAACCACCGAGTTCTTTTTTTTTCCTTTTCTTTTTTTTTTTTTTTTTTTTTTTTTTTTTTTTCTTTTTTTTTCCATGAATTTTGATCCATCCGAAAAGATTATAAGACTTTACGAACCATTATTTCTATAAAGGTTATAATTATAAGAATATATTAGATTTACGATTAGTTGTAAATCTAAGATGTGACAACAGCGCAAATCTGCTTTCTCTTTTACAAAATGGTCGCCGGTTCTCTTCCCGAATGCTCAGATCCGCCACGTGGACGAAGAAGGAAGGAGGTCTTACTACTTTGAAAATTTCAGAAGAGATTCTCAATTAAGTTACAATTTTGGTAAAAACGAAAGTTCTTTTTAATCTATTAATCGATAAATGGTTTAATAAATGGTCAAGACAAATTAATAATATCAAAAAATATATTTTAATATTCGCATAACCTTAAACCCGTTACACATTTGGTCATAACTTTTCAAATATTGTAATAAGAGTTTTATTTCTCTATTCGTATTACACAACATACGTACTAAGGAGAACTTTTAAAAATCATAAATAAATTATTTTTCTATCGAGTATATTTTCATCTTTAATATTGAAACGAAAAGAAAAAAAAGAAAGAAAGAAAGAAAAAAAAAAAAAGAAGTTTCCTTTAATAATTCCAATATTGATTTCATATGAAATTTATCTTATCCTCTTATGTAGATATTTTAAGCTACTTCAAAAGCTAAAAAATGGGTAAAGAAAAAGTGCATATTAACATTGTCGTCATCGGACACGTAGATTCTGGGAAATCAACTACCACTGGACATTTGATTTATAAATGCGGTGGTATCGATAAGCGTACCATTGAAAAGTTCGAGAAGGAAGCCCAAGAAGTAAGTTCTGTGTATTAACTAACATGTTTTAGCTAAATTATGTCATAAATTAAACGATAAAACTTTGAATCGTAAGACTACGAAGCCAGCGATGATAATTCATATTTGTCCGAGCATTAAAGTTTTCTTACTTTTGCATAATATTGTGAAATTTTATATACCATTAGAAATGACTCTATTATTATTTTAATCGAACATATTTTATACATCAATTGTGTTTTTGGAAATTATAGATGGGTAAGGGTTCCTTCAAATATGCATGGGTTTTGGATAAGCTAAAAGCAGAACGTGAACGTGGCATTACTATCGACATTGCTCTTTGGAAATTCGAAACCTCCAAATATTATGTCACAATCATAGATGCACCTGGACACAGAGATTTCATAAAAAACATGATTACTGGTACTTCCCAAGCGGATTGTGCCGTATTGATTGTTGCTGCTGGTACCGGAGAATTTGAAGCTGGTATTTCAAAGAATGGACAAACTCGTGAACACGCATTACTGGCTTTTACGCTTGGTGTAAAACAACTCATTGTTGGTGTCAACAAAATGGACTCTACCGAGCCTGCATACTCTGAGACTCGTTTTGAAGAAATAAAGAAAGAAGTATCATCCTATATAAAGAAAATTGGTTATAATCCAGCTGCTGTTGCATTTGTACCAATTTCTGGTTGGCACGGGGATAACATGTTGGAGGCATCGAGCAAAATGCCTTGGTTCAAGGGATGGCAAATTGAGCGTAAGGAAGGTAAAGCGGAAGGGAAATGTCTTATCGAAGCTCTCGATGCCATTCTTCCACCTTCCAGACCAACCGACAAACCACTCCGCCTCCCACTTCAAGTAATTATTTATTTAATAAATCCATCTCTTAAAAAATCCCCCTCTTAATGGTTTTCCTATATGATATCATTTTTACAGGATGTTTATAAGATTGGTGGTATCGGTACTGTACCTGTTGGTCGGGTTGAAACTGGCGTATTGAAGCCAGGTATGGTCGTTACCTTTGCTCCTGCAGGCCTGACCACTGAAGTTAAGTCGGTGGAAATGCATCACGAGGCATTACTAGAGGCTGTACCTGGTGACAATGTCGGTTTCAATGTGAAGAACGTTTCTGTCAAAGAATTGCGTCGTGGATTTGTTGCTGGCGACTCTAAGAGCAATCCTCCTAAAGGTGCCGCAGACTTTACTGCCCAGGTAAAATAAACTTATTTGTTTATAGCTTTCCAAGAAATAATGAAGTTGAATTTATTTCAATAAAAAATTACGTAATATAGGTCATTGTACTAAATCATCCGGGGCAAATCAGCAATGGTTATACACCGGTATTGGATTGTCATACTGCTCATATTGCCTGCAAATTTGCCGAAATTAAGGAGAAGTGCGATCGCCGTACTGGCAAGACTACCGAGGAGAATCCAAAATCAATCAAATCAGGAGACGCAGCTATTGTTACTCTTGTACCAAGCAAGCCCATGTGCGTCGAATCTTTCCAAGAATTTCCGCCATTGGGACGTTTCGCTGTCCGTGACATGCGTCAGACGGTAGCAGTCGGTGTAATCAAGGCTGTTACTTTTAAGGATGCAAGCGGTGGAAAAGTCACCAAGGCTGCCGAAAAAGCTCAGAAAAAGAAATAACTATTTTCCGTATATGTTTATCGCCGGATTAACCGGTTTATTACAGCTGAAATAGTTAGCGTTCTTTCTTCATATCTTTCATATAACCTGGCATTTATATTAATGTTTTTATCATTATCGTTTCTGTTTTTTAAAATCTCTTTTATAAATTTATATTCAACGAAAAGGAAAAAAATTGACTTTTATTATTTTAGACATGATAACTGCGTATCTATCCAAGCTTTTCAACGTACGTCGATCTTATTAAGATTATTATTTCGTAACTTGTTTCATCGTAAAGAATTCCGCAGGGGAGGCAACGAATCGACGATGACCCCTTGTCGATGATGGCAAGAACAACGCTATTACATGAAATATATGAAGCAAGAGTAAAAGCTACTGAATAACATCTATTATTTCATAACTCAACACGAATGAAATAATAATTTAACTCGGCTTAATTATATTTTTTTAATTATTATACGGAAAGAATAAATTCTCCATCTGCGATATTTATCCTTCTGTCAGATAAATCCCCTTCCGTCTCACACAAATAGTTTAATTTTTTTAACATTATGATTTGTAAAAGCGACCTTACTTAATAGATAATGGGTCAGTTCGATATTTATGCATGCGATGAATTTGGATAGATGGCGATAGCGTTGATAATGAAACGAATTATGAATTATTCGATCCATCGGCAGCAGGAAGCAGCAGCACTTTCGACAAATATGGCTACGCTTGTAACCGGTGTTTCCACTTTTCTTAATATATTTTCACGAAGTTCAAGATCGTTAGGGCGTGATGTGAGTACGATTAAAATCCTTAAAATTCTTCGTGCGTGTGTGTGTATATATATATATATATATATAAATGTTACACACGCACAGAAAGTTTCAGTGATATTTTTTACTATTAAATTTATATGTACGAAATAACTTAACCTTTTACAAATCCATATTTAAATAACACGTTAAAAATGTAATAATAAATTCATATTTTTTCTTTTGCTTATGTGAACTATAATATTATTGTAGTTTCAACAAATACGCAATTATGTCGGCTGCAGAATGAGACGCGATGCCAAGCGTAGAAGATTGGCTGGAGAATATGCGGAAGAAAGATTGAGATTGGTTGCAATGAAGCGAAATGACATTTTACCTATTGAAATTAAAGTAACTAAATCTCTTTTAGAGATCATTCATACGCCTGTTTTTATTTCACAATATATCTTTCTTAATATTTATTTTAGGATCTCGTTGAGAAAGAGATACAAGAAAGAATTCCTAGACAGACTGCTTTAAGACAATTGACTTTTCGGTGTGTACTAACTTCGCGACCTAGAGGAATCGTATACAGATGGAGATTATCAAGGATAATGTTCCGTGACTTAGCAGATTATAATAAATTAGCTGGTATACAACGAGCCATGTGGTAGGACACGAAAATGATAAGTTCATTGATAAGGAACAAATTTGATCTTTATTTCTTCTCTCGTGTATGGTTCATGTTATATATGCCTAGTTAAAATTGTAAGAAGTGAAAAATACAAAAAAAAGAAAAGATCTTAAAATTCGTTTTATTTCGCTTATTCTCATCTTAAAATTTTTAAATGATGAAATCGTTCGTTCGACAACATATTACTGAACTATAATGACTTCGTTGGCCATCGTCTTCAAGTTCCGATAGATAGCGCGCAAATTTAAGCAATAGGATCAGCTGTTCTTCCAACGATCTCCATGATCGCCTCTATTTACAGTTAAATAGCGGGAGAGTGCCGCATCGTCGTTGTATATTTTTCAGTCTATAATTAATACCGTACGTATTTTTAATTATATAAGATTTAATTTTTAATCGTAAATAAAATTAATGTAATTATCAAATTATCAATCGTAAGTAAGTTCTCATAAATATTTTTTTACGATGTAGAAAATATAAAAATTTATTTTGTATTTATTTGCAGTTTTAAACAAAATCAAAAACTGGTCTGTAATACATAATGAATGACTCATTTTTAGAAGATTTAGATTTATTGCCAAATGAGAAAAGAAGTTTTGTAGAAAATCAAGTAGATCGACATGTAACGATCAGACACACAACCTCTTCGCCCTTACAACGTTTGTCGGAACAAGATGATTTTGAAAAACTCGTACAACAACAACAACAACAACAAAAAACTGAAAGTGTCTCGAGCAAGGTATCAAAATTGCCGCAGATCAGAGAATCTAATAAAAAGGAGTCGCCTATCAAGGATGTAAAAGGTTTAACCGAACATGATACCAGAAAGCAGATGGTAAAAGCAAAATCCTCCGAGAGGAAGGACAAAGGTGCTGAAAATAAATTAAAGTCAATGGAAAATAAAGTTAAATCGGACTTTAGAGATAAGGATAATAAGCAAGAGGCAAAGGTTAAAATGTCAGAAAGTAAAATTATAATTAAAGATCATAATCGTCGTTCTGGTAGTTATAAGGATAATACCCGTTCCTTGGATAGTTCCAGTAAAGAGAACAGTCGTCCGGGAGATTCTTCGAAAGGAAGCACCCCTCACTCCATTGATACGACGAAGGAAAGGGGAGGGCGTGTGATTGAAGGTTCTATAAAGAAGTCTGAAACAAAAGAATATGATCCAGTTGCATTACTTAATGCAATTAAAGATCTCATAAGCACATATACCAAACAAGAAAGCACAAAATTGTTAAAAGCTATGCAAGAGTTTCATATAAATTCACAAAAAACTTTTATCAAGAGTACATTGTTACAAACCGATGAGATAATCAAAGAAATACACCCTACCAGGGATTCAATTCGTATGAGAGCATTAATAGAAGAAAATGAAAGATTACAAGAGGATTTAATTATTTTACAAAAACGATATAGCGATTTACAAAAGAAATTAGACGAGTTAGAATCTCTTAAAGAGGAAAACACAGCATTGAAATTGAAATGTAAAGAATTATCTATGCACCAACAATGAATATTAAAACAGACTTTAAGACTTTAGACGTAACATACTTCAAAAGTAATGACATTTAACATTTATATAACGTGTCATAACTACTCTATAGTTTGCCAATGAATTATTAACAAATCTCTGCCAAATGGTGATATCATTCTAAACTTCCTATTGTTAATTTAATTCTTAAGTAGGAATATATATTAGAAATTTCCCATAATAAATGTAATAAACTGTGCCTGCTTGTAGGATATTCGCTCAATTGTTAATCGTACGAACAAGTATGTTATAACAAAAATAATTTATTTTTATATCATTCCATTACTACTTACTTATAATGTAATCCATTGTCAGCGGTCACATATGCGCATTGTTACTCCTAACTAAATGAATATATATATATATATATAAGCAGTATATCATTAAATCGGTATATCGTCTATAATGTTGATTCGCGTGATAGACCGATGATAATGCATTAAAAATACGTTTAATACATTCTGCATAAATATTTATTAATTACAATGTGTATGCAATCATTTAATAAAGAATTTTATTCTTATCAGATTGTTATATTTTAATACTTATAAAATGCCTTCAAGCATATATCTTTTATATACATAGTTTTATATTATTAACTAGAAAGTATTAAGCATAATGAAGATTATAAAATTATTTATGAAAATGTATATTTAAATGCATAACTCATGATAGAATTCATATTAAAAATTCAACATGTCTTTTAATGAATGATATATTCATTAACAAATGATTGATAGAATTTGTTGATCCATTTGTACAATTACGAAGAGAAATTCTTTGTGTGAATTTGCATAGGCCATTTCTGAAGCAACCAACAAACATTCCCAGTACTTGATTCGTGTGTCATTTCTTTTTTCTTTTTCATTTTTAAACATATTCTTTATGCGTCTTATTTTTTTCCGCTTTCGCACGATCTTATAAATAAAGCGTATATATTTCACATTTCGTATATAATTTAAATCTAAAAGCATTCGTCGTTTTTATTAAAAACTTGCATACCAAAGGGCTTTACATTTTTTCATTTATAAGCCACTTATAAATTGCATCATTATTAGAAGCATGCCTCTGCAGTTTTAGATAAATGTTGAAGAGTATTCCCGTTTTTAACATTTCCTTAATAATAAGAAATAAATCTTTTTTGATATACAACTTTTTTTTTTTTTACTTCACCTACATATGCGTCGTTAGTAATGATGGTCAAAGTACGCCGTACAATATACTCTCGAAGTTGACTTTCCGTTTCGGTCATCAGGATTGATTCTTAATGTATAAAATGAACACACTATATATAGTACATATCATTCTTACGTCATCGGATGGTCACCGTCATTATTAATAGTTTAATCACGATGAGGTCTTTCACGCGATTCTCTTCCTTCTGCTTCATTGCCATCGTCTTCTTCATCTTGATCCTCATTGTCAGTGCGCTCTCCTTCTTCCGGTGGTCTCGTCCACCTATAAAAAAAAAAAAAAAGAATTAGATTATAGAAGATATAAGATTGTTTGGCGATATCATTGGATTGTAATACGTAAACGCGCACACAGTTAAATTAAAAAAAATATAATAATAGATTTTAACCTGATAAGGGTTTCTGGAGATCTATATAAGAATATGAGTTTCGCAAACAAATCTTCTTCCAAGCACAGGTCACCGCTTTCGCGTACTAAATAAATATCTAAACATAATCGAAGAATTCTGTCGACGTACGGTAGATCGTCGAACATTATCTTTGGCGCCATATCGCTTACCACCTTACGCATCATTTGACTTATCACGATTACAGCAGTAGTATACAAACCCAAAATTCTAGTCGAAAATAAATAAAAAAGCTTACAGGATTATGCGACGATAATACAAGTTTAGTGGATTTTTTGTCTCCTATAATTTTGCCTTACCCAAACCCACTGATAAAGCTCAATTCTTCTGGAAATACTTTATCGTTGAAAAGGAACATCGTAATGTATTTGCAATCATTCAATGGTATCTTTTGTAATATATCTAAATAAAAACGATCATCGCAAACTTCTTGTACGTTCCACCATTGCTGATTTGCACAACATTGTCGGTCAATCGATAATTGAAGGCTGATATTTCTATATAGATATTTGTCAGTGGGCGTATCATCGTCCTCTTCATTTAACGCTGGAATTGATTTCTTCATTTTTATTCTGTTTTAAATTATTTCTTTTTTTTTTTTTCTTTTTACAATAAATACGACATCTAGAGATATTATATTCTTACATTGTGAGCTCGATAATTTCATTAATTGTGAAACAACTTCGGCGGATCTACTGGTAACTTTGAGGAATTTTGGAAATGAATGTGGTACGTTTATCGTAGCATTAGACGGACTTAATCCGTTTATAGATAACATGTCTATTAATGTCTTCCTCGTAGGATTAAATTCTCCATTTATAATTGCTGGTAATATCACGTCATGACGACTCGTTGTTTTACCAGACGAATCTTTCACATCCGTTTTTCTAGAAACCGCCCATTCAATGTGAACAACAACGTCCGCCGAAGATTTCAATTCTTCAATTAATCTGTGATAAAAAATGTCCTAATATAATAATTTATAAATAAGAGAAATCGCTGGAAATTGCTCATGGATTAGGACGATTACAATTAGAAAATTTAATAGAAAACATTAGAAATTAACAAGCCAAATCGACGAAGTAAACCTTAATTTGTCAGGCGGTGAAATATCCCATAATTTTCTAGAGAAACCACTAAGTTTAATAACCGCCACATCTGTATTAATATAATTTTCTAAGAAGGTAACCGCTGCTTTATCCTGAGTATACAAGTCCGTAAAATTTTTATATTCCTCTTCTTTGTATCCCATGATCGAACTGGTCTGAGCAGACATCGAGTAAATCGGTTCGTACGGTCCTATCGCTATCTTCATCGACACCTCATAAGGCAAATTCGAAACGCCAACTGTTCCGCCAAGTGCGAACAATAAGAGAGGGAACCATATAAGACCTATTATGACACAGAGTGCACCACCGCCAGCGAGATACTTGCTCATTTGAGTCTTTTTTTCTCCTCGTGGTTGTGGAAAATCCGTTTCCATTCCGCGCATACACTGTAATTCGATGCAAAGTATTTTATAAATGAATATATCATCTTCGATCTATGATACCTTTATTTGGAAAATACCTTAATTTGATAAATACTGGCAAAGATATCTTCCATTTTAAACCAATCCATTATTGTCATAGAAGTATCGGTCCAAATCCAATCCATGACAGCTCGCAATTCAAACAGGAATGGAACTAACATGAATCTGCGCGAAAGTAATAAGATATCATTCGATCACTTTGTAAGATGGAAATTTAAAAAATATATAAAACACATATCCACCCTTTAAATAAGACATAATTTACTATGCTATATTTCTTGCATAAGA
The DNA here is from genome assembly GCF_912470025.1 of Vespa velutina. Lineage (NCBI taxonomy): Eukaryota > Metazoa > Arthropoda > Insecta > Hymenoptera > Vespidae > Vespa > Vespa velutina. Next base: position 266,599 of record NC_062197.1, read on the forward strand.
AATTGCCAAGTATGCGGGTTGGATATCCTTGGCGCAATTGGTATGCTGCGAGCAACAGATAGAAACATTTCATCATATACCAGATCTGTGGTGGTAATTTGTAATTAAATTGTCTGTAATATTAAAAAGATATGATATATATATAGATGTATATGTATATACATATATATGATATATATTGGAAACATTTTGAATGAATTATACGACATATATCATTTCCATTGCTAAATGTATCACCTTTCCGTAACGCTCGGCAATATGAAGAACATCCACATGTGAACTCCAAATATCAGGCAATATTGAAAGATCAACTTTCCGACAATGGATTTTCTCAAGAACAAAGCTCTATCGATAACTATCAAAGCAAATTGAAGTAATAACATTAGTAGGAAAGGCATGGGCACTCGGTTTTCTTGCAAATAAGCCGTCACTCCACCATCGCCCTGTTGTGTCTGTAGAGAAACAATTGATATTAATGGCGAGATTATGAAATGATAGAAAAAGAATCGTATCGCTTACACCAAAGGCAGAAAATCCAAAAATCAGCAGAAGAAAATTAAAGAAATCGCAAAGAAACATGTACGCATAGACATTTGTCTTCTCTTTGCCGACGGGACTAAGAATTTTAGTAAAGAATTCTTTCATAGGTTCTAGATACTTGTTAAATCTGAAATAATTTCGATGATACAGTTTAAATCATTCGGATCATTTCTTTCTATCTCTGATTTTTTGACAAAGTAAACTTACGTCATATTCATGGTTGTCGAGATGTTCTCATTGTTAGGATGTATCTCTTCACCTTGAATAGCTACAAGCTTCTCATTTTCATTTACTGTTACTGCGTTATTTTGCGAATTCGTTTTCTCCTTAATATTTAAAATCTTACCCTTTGGTGTTTTAATATTGGCGTGTGATCTATATGACAGAAAAAATCATCAATGCGACGAGAAAGAGAGAGAGAGAGAGAGAGAGAGAGAGAGAGAGAGAGAGAATTTTGCCTATCGTAAATAAAACTATTATTAACGAAACATACTCTGCAGTTTCTTGCTGCCAAGAATTCGTCGTCGATTCTTCCGTTTGGCCATCACCAGAAGGAGGATTAGGAGGTTTTGACTGAACCACTGTCAAATTAGAAGGGATAATTTTTCTTGGCCTCGTCGACGGTGTGGTCCATTGTCCCAATGATTTGAGCATGAACCTACATTCGGATATTTACAATTTAAACGTTATCATTTCAAATTTATTCATTAAACAACAATGTCTCTTATGTTTTATATAATACTTTATGGAATAGAAAGTACCTATGGAAGAAAACCATAAGTAGTAATAACAAATCCCATAACGCATAATTTTGTTGTTGTTCAACGCCAATGATTCTTGGCGCGAAAAGCGGATCATTAGATGTTGCTTTTCGACTCCAAGGAATGAGTTCCAATTGGAAAATACATTTTATAATGACGATTGCCTGCGGACATATACGTATAGCGTTTATTAAATAAATTCTTAATATACGCATATAACATCGTTTTTCAAATTTGACGCTTTGTACAAATTCTTACCTCCGTGTAAGCTATTAAAGTCACCCAAAAGGTTTTCGAAGGTCGCGGTATCGTGAGAGAACCCCAACAAAACACCATCAGAGGTAATGGCGTGGAGATGACGGAGGCATTTTTAATTTGATGAAGAAATACCATAAAATAACAGAGGAGGCTCGAATGTGCCAGAATTCCAAACCATATCGATGCTGCCAATTGAATTATCGGTGGTTGATCAACTTCGGACAATTCTGCAACTTCCTCTTCGACTTGGCTTTGCGATATTTGCGAGAAAATCATGCTGCGTGCAGAAAGTATTTGGATCAGCTTTTAGTTAGACATTATTTTTTTTATATGAATTTGCAGAAAGCAATTGTATGTTCTTTTGCTAATCATCAATTTCTGCAAATCATCAACATTAGAAAAAAGCACATTTAAAGCTTAACTCGGGAACAATGTAAACGTACCTGTAAAATAGAACTAATTATAAATTTCATAAATTCGAATCTTTGAAAATGCACGTGCTAAAGAAAAATAAAACGAACGAAATTTCCACTTCATACCATAATTCTTTGATTCTTCAAGCAGGGATATCAACGAAAACATGAAATTGTATCTAAAATATATGCCCATATACGACGTAGACGATAATTGTGATCAATGCTAAATGTAATAAATGCGTGCAAAAGTGTATCGAGTTATCGGTACTATGCAAATAATCCATTCAATTAAAATATACAACGCAAGCTCGATACCTAGAGGAGGACTTGTCCAATCCTCGCTCCAAACTTGGCGCCAGGATTCGTATATGAGGTACCGTCAGCGAGCTTTCCTTCCTAGCAGAAATAACACCACTCTTTCTACGTTTATTTTAGATCACATTGTCGAATACAGTTAATGCAATATTTCTCGATAAGAATATGATAGGACGATATGTTAGAGGTGTTATAGGATAGGATAGAATGGAATGTAAGGATTAAACTTACGGTGGAAGGTTCTGTTTGGATACGTCATTTTGCGTTTTGCAATTTTGAAAGTACTGAAAGTAATATCCTGTTATAGTCGAAAGATACATCATGAGTAACGTGACTTTTTGTTTCTCATATTTCTTGCATTTCTAGTTAAGCTTGGACAAAATAATAAATTTAACTATATTCATTATATTGATTTTAAAGAAACACCCTAGGGAGGATCGAAAGATAAGATATTAAGGGAGATTCTATTTATTACATTTCTATGGGATCTTTGTTAAGATATCAAAGCACTTACCTCTCGATTTGCAATTGTTGCTGACTAGGACCTTCACCGGGATTAGCAGCTCCTTCTGTATCTTCATTAGTTGTCGATCTGTCAGAGCGAGCACATTTACTACTATCCTATACATATATAAACTACCGTATACATATATAAACATATGTTTAAGAGCAAAGAAGAAAAGAACAAAAAGGAGCTATAACTATTCGTACAGATACAAATATTGTGTGTTACTACTCTTTTGAAACTATTTAGCGATCTTTTAAGCTATATTAACTTTGAGTGATCATTATTTCATTTACAAAGATGATCGTCATATAGTCGAACTACGTCGGTGAATCTACGAACATACTTGTTAAGAAGACAACTGGAAGATGGGGATATTTCTTAAGGATATTAAAATTAAATCACATTTCAAGTACATACAGTAGCGTGAGATAGCACAATATTTCTGACGTATACATTGGAAATAATTATATATACCTACACGATTTACGTTTAAGTAGCAAAAAATGTAACGATAGAAAAGTTTCCTTACCTTTCTTGTACTAGTGGTATCGGTTGCCACATTTGATTAATCCCTAATCTGAAACCCGTTCTGAAATCCGATTTTTCCTGTAAAAATAAACGAAGAAAAAAAATTTTTATTTCATTTAAAACAAACGAAAGTGTACACTCTCGATAGGAAATAATATATTAGGATATATACATAATGTGCCATACCTTCAATAGTTTCTTCTCCAACGCTAAAATCTTGCGAATATATCTATAATCTCGAGAAAATTGATTGAGATATTTGATCATCGAGATCAAAGTACTATTGACCATTACCAAAAAGAATTGAAAATATGTAGAAATGGAAACTTTTTTTTCTTTTCCGTCATCCTCTTTGATACTTCTTTCCACCGTTTTATCTCCTTCCTCTATTTCATCCTCGGAAGGTTGCGGTTTCGTCAAGTCCACCGCTCCTAATTCTTTTTCTTCCGATTCAATCTCGTCCGATGTAATGCTCGTTCGATCGGCGGCCTAATATTTCCAAAATATATAAAAAAAAATATCAATTTCGTAAGTATATGTATCGTCCACGTATATTTTGATATTGAAAACGATCATACGATCAATTTTTAGGATTTAACATATATATATACATATATATATATATATATATATATATATATATATATATATATATATATATATATCACCGTTCACGGTAAATAAATAAATTAAACGTCTCTCTTATCAAATCCTCAAATTGATAGAGCCGATCGTTTACAAGTCTAGCAAAAATACAATCGCAGATTATTCATTATTAACGATTATTGTTAAATAACAAGAAGCTTGTGATTGCAGGCCCTAGACTGTAAAAAACAATAAATAAAGATAGTAAGCGCAATATATCGAGCGATTTACATGTAACGTGTGTTGTATATATATACACATATACACATATATATATATATATATATATATATACACACACACATATATATATATATACACATATACACACACATATATATATATCAGCGACGAAGTCTCGCTGTCAACTGCATCTACGAACATTGAGAATAAATACGCAATAAGAGATTGTCGATGTCAAAAAGAGAAGAGCACACGTAGATATACCTTCGCCATCATTTTGAAGAAGCTGAGAAAGCGCGTGAGAAGAATATATATGTTCCTGGTGGAAAGAAAGCGATTGGATTTACAAAGAATTATTACATCTACTGTTAAAACTCACGAAAGTTTTTCAATTATGTTAAATTTCCTCTATTGCAATTACATAATCTAACATATATTTAGCTAGCTGAAATATGTCAAATTACGATTCAATATTGACTATATTAGATATGGAAGATTAAGTACAAAGATTACTGAAAGAAGACAGTATGTGTATAAAAAGATAAATAGAGCATTGCAGACTGAAGCATATGGATGTTACAAGCTAATTCGAGTTTCGTGCTATCGCAACTTTAAAAAGATTGTCTGTGTTTGCTCAAATCTTTCAATACGATCGCGGAATCAAAAGATAAGAAATTTGCAAAGAAAGCTATAGCGTTTTTATTTCACGATCGAAATATAAATATTATAATAATTAGTTTTGTTAAGGAAGAATATGAGTAAAGACCGCGTCTTCGTGACGAAATTCGCCCAGCGTACACGAAAGAAAAAAAAAAAAGAAAACAATGAGATAAAAAATAAGACGAAAAAAAATATAAAATATAATCAGCGGTGGTGGCAACAATAATGGCAAGAGCAATTGCAGCGGCGGTGGCGGCGGCGGCGGCGGCGGCTCAGGATGGAAGGAAGAAGAATTAGCAGAATCATGCAGCCTTTCTTTTTCTTTTTTTTTTTTTTTTGATTGTTTTCTTTTCTTTTCTTTTCTTTAGTCTTTTTTTTTTTTGTAAAGGGGATCTCACGTCGGTCGGCACGGCAGTCTCGGTCTCAGATCGCGCGCTCAGATAGGACATGGACGATTTCTTCCGCGTCAGCGGTACGCTCCGACGGCGAAGTCTCAACGCATCCTTTTTCGTTCCTCCATACATGGCAACGTGGGTCGCTATCGCAATGTCTGTCTTAATCAGCGTATCCATCAGCTGCAAGGACCACACTTACGCTTCATTTTCTTTCCCTTTTTCATCATATTTTCTTTTCCTTTCTCTCTCTTTCTCTCCTCGAGAATAGGCACAAAGTGAAAAAATAAGAGCATACTTTTACTATATTCGGGACATTTTAAATATCAGGCGTGCGTGAAATGAGATCAAATCGAGAAAACATGAAACGTATGTGTACGCGCAAGTATGTTGATAGGTAGGTAATAACGCAAATCAAGCTTAGCCAAAGGTTCCTTGATATCGTGAAACTTGAATATCAAGAGGGGTTCATTTTTATATTGTCTCAAAGTCCAACAACGATAATCGTTTCGTTTCTATGAGCGTTTCATCATATTATTATCTTTGGGTGGATAAACGAAGTGGGAATAGTTAGTAAAATCTTTTTTTCAATACAAACGAATTTCATCCAATTCAAAGGACATACCTCCGTTATTGTCATTCTTCTGTCGTGTGTATCTTCGTGGATTTGTTCGTCTTCCTTTCGTTCTATCTCGGTATCGGCCACAATATCGGTTATATCGTCGTCATCCAAATCGTCGAACATGTAGTAATCACCTGACCTGATGGCTGATGAGAAAAAGTCGTTATTATTATTATTATACTATTACCTGATAATGATTTAAAAAAAAATTAAAGCCATGCACCGAATACAAGAATCTCTTAAATTTATAGATAAAGCAAAGAATACCCGAAGCTATTCATAGTTGAAGCCAAATCAGATTAATTTTGTAGAAATTATTCATTTATTGCTCGAATAAATAAGTTTTCGTAACAATTATCTAAGAAATATCAGTTCCGTTATTTAGATAATATTTCAAAATTGTATCTGATTCGCTTCTCTGACACATATTATTGATAAAATTAATTTTAGTAATTTATGCCTCTTCGTTAATATTCCTACATAGACGATAACATACATAATGTACAGAATTAATCGTAAGATTAATTATTAGGGTAATCACAGTCATTAGCGACATCAGTTAGACAAGCTGTTATATGTACAATAATTAATACAAATGATTAGTACTGCCTGTAATAATTTTATGTGGTTAAATTGGAGAGACACCGGTCAAGACGGGAATAAAGCTCAGAGTTAAGCCGTAAAATTTATTAATTTACCCTCTCTGTTGGTCTTTGGCACGCGAACTTTGTACAACGGCCGAGTCCCTGGATAAAGAGTATCTAACAAAACATAACATGAGATAAATAAAATGTAGGATGAAGAAAAAAATATATAAGTGGAAAAGGTGATGAAAAATACTTGACATAGGATCTGCCTTGTAATAATCTTAAATCTCGCCGGTTGAAATAACGGCGAACATAATAATGATTTGATTTTATAACGATGAGAGGATAACGATGAATTAATAGGAAAAGAAAAGAAAGGAAAAAGTAATAAATCAATGACCTGAATGACGCGACTACTAAAACTGCATCCTACGAAAATGAGAAAAAGTTATACGCTATTAATCGTTCGGAAATCGCAATTCGTGGAGGAATATTTTATAAGGTAATATTTTACAGGTAACAGCCAATGAGTTTTTACTCATTAAAGTAAATCGATTATCTTCCATTGGCTGAGTGAAATATTGTAAAAGGAGAGTTTTATCTGGATTGCTGCATCCCAATCGTCGCTTTTTATACGGCGCAACGAAAGTAGAAAAGAAGGTAGAAAAATGGTCTGGGTTAGTGGTGATGGATAAGACGAACTAAGAAGTGCTAGAGCGTGGAAGCTTATGTACAGGACATCGTAGCAGACTGACGACGAGGACGTTGTTTCCTGGAGTGTCGTTACATGTGTGATGAGAGTGCGGGGAACGAGAGGCGGTTGAGACGATGGACTGCCTCTGCGTTTGCAGTCCGTTCATCCACGGTGGACCGATGAAACTGGATTGACGTCGATGTCTCGTCGAGGAGGTCAACGAGCGATCTTGAAGAGGCTGATCGTAGGGCGGAGGAGAGAAGACTGGGAAAGTTTCGTCGGGTGAGGGCCCACGTGGATTCAGCTCGCTACTCGGCGGAGAACCGAACGATATACGAGTGGGCTCGAGATAAGCCTCGAGGCTCACCGTCATGATGGCCGAATTCGGTGTTGGCGCTTGCAAGAGCGACGCCGTTCTTGGCGTTAACGGAGGTGGCTCGTCATTGTTCTCGTCGATCGGCGTCTGATAGCCCTGAGGTGGCGTGTGACCCGACGATACGCACGAACTCACGCTGGAAGACCTCGCCAAAGGTGCTTCCCCTTTTCGTTTGCATTAAATAAAGAGACTCCGAATTAAGGTGCGAATTAATGTGCGTTTCACATGCTCGGCTCACTAGAATAAACTTCGTCGGCTTCGATGATAAAGGACAATAGGTTCGAGAGGGAACGAACTCTTCAAAAACGTTCGAAAGTGTTTACGGAGGGTCAACAAGGGATTTAAAATTAATATCATATTTCTTGTCAAACTGAATTAGGACTGAATTACGGCCGAATTAAGAATTTGACTTTTGGCCTCTTCTTTTGAGACGTCTCATTTCCTCATTACAATTTATAATAATATCGTATCAACAAACTCCGTATCGTTCATTCAATATATTCGTCAAACAAACGAACTAATCCAATAAATCGATCGATCCTATTATTAGAACGCATTTGAACTTTGACAATTGCGATCGATAATAAAGAAACAATATCTTACCTATTTTGTGGGTTTCAGGTTCTCTATACGACGGTCCCTGAATTTTTCTTTGATTAGCTTTAATCTTGTCCATTTTGTATTTGAGTTTTTGTAGGATAGCCTTTTCCACATTATCTTGGATCTTTATGCGTTTCTGATGCAGCTCCTCAAGAAGTTCAGCACCTCGCGATGCTAATATACTCATTGCCTTTGTTTCGTCCACGATATGGAAGAAATAATAACTTTTAAAGAGGCGCATTTGCATCAAGAGAAAGCCAAAACATAATCCATCCCAAACCATGCCGATATCCTCTCGTGGTACTTGGCAAGTATCTCCTCCGATTTCTCCATCGTTCGTTGCACTGTGGAATTTTTTTAGACAGGCAATACCTAGTAATTGGACTAGCCAGTAGGCAGAATCTTGTAGCTAAACAATGGAATTATTGTTTTTTTTTTTTTTCTTCGTCATTATTACTTGTTTCTTAAAAGCAAACTTTTTTTGAAGTATAAGAATAAACGAAATAATAAACGAGATATTATTACCTGCTGCATCAGGATACAGCCGACACCTTGGAGTAAAGATTTTGAAAAGATGACAATGACGTTATAACCAATTAACATATTCCACCACTTGAGTATTGTCTTGACCGGTCTTAAGTAGAAATCGCTACCTTGCCATAGTAATACGAAGGCACCTATAAGATATCCAAGGGAGAACAAATTTGTCCTTTTTGTTCCAGCCAAGAACATAATAGAAAGAGTGATCCACATTAGACTCATCATACTGCCACGTTTAAATACATCCAACCAGCAGTGTATGTGAGAGACGTAATCTTTAACCGGATTTATAAAATTCGGATTGTCCATGTCTTGATAAACAGAAAAGTTATGACCAGCGACGAATTCTCGAACGGACAGTATGTTATTTTTTTCAATACTAAATACAAGGCTCTGCCGACTGATCATCATTAGCAATAAAAAGTCACCTAAAAGCCAAAGGTAATAATAGTCAAAGGTAATCGTAGCATTTCGCCATTGCAATAAGAACGAATACCTACAGATTAATTTTTTAGGATTTGGCGGATAATCTGGATCTGGAAAATACATCCATTCTTGCAGCTTTCGTAACGTCTCCGAATGACTCCAAGGATATTCTACATATTAAAGTTGGATGAAAATAATATATTATGTTACATCGATGAGTGGAATTACGTCACTTCGCAATTCTTGTTAAAAGTGTGTGTATATATATATATATGTACATATATACCTATGCAAAACCATGTAGGTGGTGCTACCACCAAAGCATATTGTATAGGCAACGATATTATAGCGAACGTTTTAAAGAACGGCCATATCCTAGAAATGGTTTTCCTCTTCAATGAGAAGAACAATAGAAGCCAACAACCATAAAGAACGGAATAAAAGTCGAGTCTCATGCCAATAAGTGCCACAATTCCGATAAGGCACATCTCAAGGCCGAATTTATAAAATCCATAATTAAAGAGGAACTTCAAGCATTCCGGTATACCCTTGTCTGCATCTACTCTGATAATATTTGGAAACATGACTTGAGGAGTGTCCAAAGACTCTCCCTTCGCATTTCGATAAAACCATTGTCGAATTCGAATGATTTTCCTTAAGGTCGTTACTGTGACGATACCAATGTATCCCTTCAACAATTCTGCGAGATGCCCAGGTTCACCCTTCTTTATACCAAACCATTCTACGATGTTGTATACGGTTTCATTGGTACCATACTTTTCTGCACTATCGTTGACTTCTTTCTATAAGCGAATAATTCAATCGATTTAGCAATGTTACTGTGCAAATGAATACAGCAAATAGTCATTTGTTGGTACTACTGGCTATTTACTCACCGTGCAATTTACATTCCAATTATTATGATCGATATATTTTATCTGGTACAACATTTTAATTACCATTAAAAGGGCAATGATCGCAGCTATAACGTTGATCGACATAATCTGTATGTTCCTATTGAAATTAATTATGATAACTATAGCAAGGACAAAGAGGAGATTTATCGCGCATACCTAAAAATGAAAACGCTTAAATATTATAGGCCCATTAATAAGAACATAAAAAACAACTCACATCATTGACACACAAAAGAATCAGAGAAATAAAGATAATTTTCTGCATATGAATTTCCAGGAATAACCAGGTATAATTGTAAAAATTGTACACATGATCCATTAAATTTCTTACAAATTCGATTCTTTCCAATCTTGACATACCTATAAAAATACATAATAATGTTTAAACACGCATTTTAAACGATCCGATACGATCTGATATTTGTTTACGTTTAGACGTAATAATAAATTAATATGCATTAACGTACGCTTAAGTTGGTTCAAAGTATACATATTGGATGTTTCTTCTTCTCCAAGAATAATTTGTGCAGGCGACGTTGTGGAATCATTCAAGCTAGGTGTATGACCGAGACTCGATCGTCTAAGAGCACTTTCTGGTCTAAGAAAGTGATCAATTGTTAAAATTATACTATAATAAAAGCCTAGTGCTTTCTCGATGAAAAGTTTTATTTATTGAATCGACATACCCGAGCTTATCGATAGTCGTTACTTTTAAGAAGTCATTATGAAAATAATGCATCTGAAGCACTGTGATGATAACGAAAAATGTTGGTATCAGCAGTCTTACAAAGAAATCTTTCGTTTCATATATTTCCAAGCCAATATCCATTTGTCTATGGAGAAAATAATGATTATAATAAAGGACAAGACAAATTGTGGAATAACGTAGTGTGCTAAATGCGAGTACTTGCAATTGTTCGTTTATGCCCAAATAATTCCAATATTTCGGAAAATTTTGGAACTGATAGGTATATACTAGTATCAACATTATTACCGAATAGCCAATGACGGTTATCCAGAATGTATACATTACTTTTCTCCATACTAACCAGGACATCTGAAAGTTTTCCAATCGATTATTCACGATCTTACTTTAGCCGATATTTAATCGCGACTAGTCAATAATCAATATTTGTTTCACCTGAAATGTAATCACGAAGAAAAGGAACAACGACATGTAAACAATCCTAAAAACTGTCATTCGTTCACCGGTGATACCACAAATGAAGAGCATAATGGCCACAACGGCTATCCAGAATTTTGTCAAGAGTTGTTTCAAAATTATACCGACGTCTTTCATAAATTTGCTTTTCACCTCTTGTACTTCTTGATTCATGGCTGTGGTGGCTGTGGAAACTGAAACGTGCAAAGGCGCAACCATGTCTCTCAAAGTAGACAGTCGTCTTTGTTGTTTCCACTCTGCTGTATACTGTCTCATCGTGATCCAAAATATCAACATGAATGAACACTAAAAGTGGAACGGATCTATCATTGCTTTTTTGTTTTTCCTTTTCTTTTTTTCTTTTCCTATCGGAAAAAGAAAGATATTTGATTTTGATTTTATTTCGAATATACCTTAACAATCAGATGCCAACGACTGAGCTCTTGAGCTTTGCTGAATCCTATCTCGGATATTTTTATACCGTTAATCGTCGTCGGTAGTTCTTCCTCGGTCAAATCCATACTGTAAACGTATTGCCCGAGTAACAAAAGAGTCGAATAAAAGACGATAAAAGGTGAACATTTCATCATTGAAGCACGTTTATTGGACATCATCCATAGGATTAAAGCCCAAAGTAAAAGAGCAAAGGTCATCCAACTGTGATACATTATACTCCACGTCTAAATAGAGAAACGAATTAACGAATTCGAAATAATCAAAATCGAAATAATCGAGATCTATTTCCTTACCATCATGATAATATTCATAGCGAGATAAGAGGAATTAATTAGTAACTGGAATATCGAGTAAACTGCCATAATGATATGTTCCAAAATTCCAGGATTATCTCCAGGGGCGCCTGAAAAATTCATCGTTAACGTCGGTAACGTTAGATAGTAACGTGAAAGATAAATTTCAATGAGAAATTACGAACCCTCATCGAGACTTTGCAATTGAATACCGTCATCTTGATGACCATCCTGTATGATAACGCTGCCGGTAGAGTCTTGCAAAAGTCCCGTTCTTCCAGATCCAAAACGCATCAACTAACAAACGCAACGTTCGACATTTCATATATTTACGAGGTTAAATTAACGATGCTCAGAAAATATAAATCAATCTACTAATAAAAGTTATCTTTAGACATCTTTGTAATTACATTGAATTAATGTCAAGAAGCAAAATTATTATATCGTTAAGCATTTGCGTGCAGGAATTAAATTGTGAAGGAAAAAATTAAACTGTGAAATGAAGTGCTTTCACCAAAGTGTTAGTAGTACGAGTAATGATAGCGTTGAAAAAAATATCGAACAATAAAATCTTCTTCATACATACACGTACACTAATTAACGATATAGAAACTCGAAGATAAAGAATTATTGAATTACTCGTGCATATTTGAACGAAATACGTACGGGTGTCCTCTCGTCGGGAAGTGTCGTCGACGTATCAATGATCGGCCTCTAAAACAATGGCAAACTAAACATAGCGGCATCCAAACGGAAAAGTGTTTTGCTCAGCGTTAAGGAACAACCATAAATCTGTAAGGCCACAGCAAATCAAAATTCAGAAAGTTTTTGAAAGAGACCGAAGCATTTTACAGATCGATTCATTTTATTCCATTTATCCTGCAAAGTGCCACCGTCTCTTTCGCTAAATAAACAAAATTTGGTTTTTTTTTTTTTGTTTTGCGTTACAAAGCATAATTACAAAAAGAAAAAACAAAAATCGAGAGAAAGGTATCCTTCCGGGAAACACAATCTGAAATAAAATGTTTTTTACGAAAAAAAATAAAGAAATTCCATGTCCATGCTACACATCCAGATGTTTAACACGTGTGTGTATTAAGGTGTTTAAGTACGTTAAGACTTGGCTCATGCAAAGGAAAAATCCTTACGCGAGCCTTCCGCCGTGCGGATTGCCATCTTTGGGACGGTGTCCTTCGTCTGATCGAAACGTGTCTGGACAATGGCGTATCCAAGTTCTCGAGCTTACCGCTTAATCGTGCCACTTTCTTTGCCTGCAAAGCTTCATTAGTAAAAGCTACTTATCGGTTAAAAGAGAGAAAATAAAACCGATATAAACGTTATATTTGCGTTGCTATTTACTCTTGACAATATCAGTCTCAAACTGAAATGATTACTCGCGTGGACTCGTTTCATGTTGACTATTTATATCGTAATATTTTGCTTTTAACAAGTTATCGTAATATCGCGAGTACGTATATTAACTTGTAAACAAATAGCGACGGTATTAATTACTTTTTTCATTCATTGATAAATTAAATGTCTATTCTGACGCAATAGACAGTCAAATGTATTATTTAGAGCTCTAAAAATTTGGACGACGCGTCCATTGTCCACGCTTAAATGAAAGCTGATAAAGAACACCAGACATAGATGTTAACCGAGTCTGTTAATGCGGCTCCGATAGATTTGTTACTTTGTTAGTTGAAATTGAAAGTTGCTCAAGCATGTAGTTATTTAACAATTTTAGCACTCTCTTTTTATTATGTTAATTCTTATAAATAAAAATGGGCATACTTGTCATCGAAAGGGTATTTACGATAAAGCCTCTAGGTCTCGCTTCAAAATTAAGTATAACATCGAACCACAAGGACGGCCATAAAGAATCGAATAAAAATCCCGTAAGTGAAAAGTAAATAAGCTCGTACGGCGGCGAGCTTAATTCAATCGAATCTTAACTTTGTATCAAAACCTATTGGCAATTATACAACATATGTTAAATTTAATAAAATGACTTACTGGTTTTTTACTGAGAAATTGTGATTGCAGAGCCAGGACATAGTAGAGCCAGAAGAGTCTCAATGCGTATCCATAAGGTAACCAATCGTTTTTGTCCGCATATTCGACGTACCTCGGTTGATTACAATTAGTATGATAAATCGCAGTGAGCGCGAAATAACGAGACCAAGTGCTATTGACTGGTATGAGTTCTTGAGGCCATTGATTTTGATAACTGAGTAGCGCTAGAATGTGTACGATCACCACGACCATAACGATTTTGCATAAAATTGCAAAACCTTTTCGTAATTCCTTGTTGCAGGCCCACCATGTGGCGGCACTGAGAAAGACCAGAAAGTAGAAAGCTCCTTCCACCGATGGCTTCAAGGATGCGGTACAGCACAAGGAGGCAAGAACCACGTACGTGCCGATATGACCGAAGAAGTTGATTATCTGCATAGCGAGTGAATAGACGAATTTACATTGATTCACTGATCGCAAAACTTTATCAAATCGATTTTAAGTCACCTTCGTAGTCCTATCCTCGGTTTTTTTGGTGGAATCATTAACACGTTGAACGGGTACTTCCTCTTCGTCATCGCCCGGCTTACGTTGGGTTAAGAAACGACATGTGACATATATAATTATCGTTGTCGGTAAAACAATCAATTCCGGTGTCAGCCAGTAAAATACTTCCCATACCGTTGTACTATCTAGTTTTACTAAACCTATGTGTCTGAACAATTTTTCCATAAATTGACCTGCAAACGCATCATCGTTGTTTACTTCGTTTAAGTACCCTGGATTATATCATTTTCTGTCATACGTACAATCTTGAAGAAAATAACCATATGGCGGCATCGCTAATAAAACTATGTGAAACGTGAGCTGAGTTATGGCGACGAGGAAGGACAAACAGATGCTTGCTTTCAAATAAAGTCCTGTATGACCGGACATCGTTTTGCTTGTGGGCGTTGGGACTATCGGTGAGTATAACCCAAGTCCCAAATATACGAGAGATAGTCCTACCGGTCGCCATATCGTACCTTTAGAGATAATCATTAAAACTTTTATTAGCTTTAGGAAGGTATGCGATGATGTCACGAATCTAAAAAAAAATTCTGTCTTTTTCGTATACACCGTTAACCAGCGAAACTTGCGATTCAACGATTTTACAAGAGGAAGCATTCAGCGTTGAGTTTAGATACAGAATACTAATTGCTATGACGAAGCGCGAAAGAAAGATCGTCGCTCGTTGTCCATTTAAAATGCCCTAAGAGCGAACGATTATTAAAGTATATATTATAGATCGATTGTGTATTATAAAGTAACGTATGGGATTTGTAACTTTTCCACTTATGTGTAATTAATAATCCGGACGCTCTGTACTATGTATACTTATTGCTAAATTTCGATATTTGACATTTTATCTTATATCGTACTCCATGTGTGCGCATTATTGTTTAATAGAAAAATTTCTGAATATTTTACATAGGAGAAAATATATATATATATATATATATATATATATATATATATATATAGATAAAATGTATGCATACATAGGTAATATGAGTTATATGGAAAGATAAAGGAAGTTGATAACCACTTTAATTTCTTCATGAGTCTAATAATTTATCTTGTCGGCAAAGTTAAAGGTCAAAGCGGACCTAGATGAAAGGAGGATCACGAAACTCGTGCGTAATGAGGTCACACGCATAGCGAAGAGATTTCTGTCATTCCACATTTTTTTCTTTCTTTTTTCATTTCTTTTAAATGGGATGAAACGACAATTTATAATTCGTAATTTTATCATTAATTACTTTAAACTGGCTAACTTGTTTAATCATCCGTGTTACTTTACGTAACATAAAAGAAATTCTTGTATACTATCAAATTACAGAAGAGAATATTTAAGAGAAATGGACAACGTCGAGCGTTGTGACAACGTCGACGAACGATAGGGAAACGAAAACTTAGGTCATCTAATTTTAGGCAACATTTAGGCACACTGGTCAAAAATGTCGCGGGACGAATGTCTACTAGAGATTACATAAAAACTAAATTACCAATTCTAATATAAGACGATAATGGATTAAAACAAATATTTTACAGTGCAGCAATACGCTTTCGATATTACAGAACTGATAATGAGTTTCTATTTCTGTTCGTGACGCTGACAGAAAGAACAAACCGTTTTTCCTGTGATACAGAAACAGACATTTACAACGAAGTAGAAGGTTCGCACGATCTAAGGTCATTAATCCGTTTTAAAAACCATTCTGATGGCGTGATGTCATCGAACATAGCTTTTATCTATTTTTGTTCGAACAGTAATAGAAATCGTTGCTTTTTTTCGTTCGATCGGAGACCATTCCAGCAAATTGCAGTAAATTATTTTCTTCTCTTTTTCTCTCACCATTTTAATTAACCAACGATTCGTTTCGCATAGTTAACTTACATCCTGTTAATATGGCCGGAAATAAGACCCTGAAAAGAATGACGTTGAACCAATATCTCGTCATGACTCGATCCACACGGTTGGTCTTTCACCCTGAAACAAGAAGAAAAGGAGACGATTCAACCTTATTAAGGACTCAAATACATATTGAGATGTGGTACTACTCTCGTCAATTCTCTCCCTCTCTCCCTACAACAATCGATACGGCACTGCTGCAGTCGAATGCCTTTAACCTTGTTTTACTAGGAGACGCAGTGCTGACATTTTAAAGATCGCCTTTACAACAAAAAGGTAGCAATAAGTGCTCAGATAGGAACGAACATAAACATCAGAATGGTCGAACGTAAAAGCTTAAAGGCTTTCGAAAGCAACGTATGTTCGTTCGTGCTTCACTGCCAAAAAGATAACGGTTCCGTTTTGAGAATCGATTTGTATCGAACCACATGCCATGTTGCTTAACGATGGATCGGCATTTTTTCTTCAAACGCGTTTGCGTTCAACGATAATGGAGCACGAAGTAACATTGATGATACGTGACAGGAACAACAATCGCACCTTTCCGACTCCATTTTCTGGTTTCGTCATAGATATTCTTTCCATGAATGAAAATCAGTACAAATTCATTCGGTTTTATTCAAACGCCAAGTCTTTACTCCTAGTCTGTGCTTTCTATTTGCGAAGACGAATCAATGGTGATGTTTCTCGTTGGTAAATGATCTTTATTAACGATGAGTAACGATAAAAATCATGCGTAGAGGTCTTCTACGAAACGGCGAAAAAGTGATGGCACACCCAATTTAATTATGGAGCAATTACAGGGAAAAAAGGAGAAGGTTCGTCATTCCATCGGGAGGTGCGCCCCGACTTCTCTTTCACCGTACGACACGAAATGATAGATTCGAATTACCTATGGGATTCGCGATTACATACTTGGAAGAAAAAGGAAAAAAATGAACTCGCTCAAAGTTATCGAAAGGAGAAAATACGCAGCGAAAAAAGAACGCGTGATAATGGCTAATATCGACAACGAAGAGATTACGTACCCATACATACGTGGGCACATTTTTCGTTGCATCAACGGACAATTTTCTTGTACGGCCTATTATCAGTATAGTAATCTCCGCTATCGAATACGATCTAATAAGTTAAACTTGATTAGCACAAATTAATTATGAAAATGTTTAATGATATCGACTCGATCTCGAGCTTGTTTTTTCATAGAATGTCTTTTAAAGAGAGAGAGAGAGAGAGAGAGAGAGAGAGCGACGAAAGTATCATCGCCGAAAAGTCGTTGTTGATCTTAATATTTTTCTACTCGCAAAGTCCTTTCTGCTCAGACCGATTCGTTCATTCGTTTCCTTCGTGATAACTTTATCACAATTTTTTATTTCCGACTTAAAACGCAATAACTATCCATATGATATAACAAAGGTGTTTGCTGTAACAGAGAAATGATATATATATATATATATATATGTACATTTTATATTGCTCAATGGATAGAATACACGTATCTAGCTATTCGTGACACGATCGATCGTATCTAGAATAACAGCGTGGCCAGAACTATCGCTTTCCTATGACCGTTCGTGAACTCTTTGTTCGTTAGATACGTATTTCTTGATTCGGCGTAACGACTAATAATCGACCGGTTTTTATTTTATCTTCGATCGACTTTAGACATCCACTTCATCTTCTTTAATCAATCATATTTCGTGTTTTTCTCTAATTAATATTGGAGATTTCATTTTAAATGGGAGAGGGGCGAGGAGAGAAAGGGAGAAGGAGAAAATTGAATTATCTTGTACTACGGAATCCGAAAAGGAAGAAGTTATGGCGACTCGTAAACCAATATCGTCTCGATGATTTTCAAATCTTTTACGATCCTGCGAGACGTACTACGATATAGCCTAGGATAGCCATTTACAGAAGGGTGTGCACACGAGAATGACGTGACGTATGTTATGTTTTGCGTGTTAATACTCGTGACATGCGACACGATTAATCAAGGGAGTGTGTCAAATTTGAAACGGCTTCAAAGTAGATATAAGCATAGAGTTAAATTGTACTTTTATATTTAATTGCAATTACCTAATCTAATCTCCCCATCTCTCTGTCCTTATCTCTTTTTTTTTTTTTCTGCATTAAAAGTGGAATGGGAATACGCGTAATACGATAAGGGTAATTGATTTTTTTCTCTATAACTTGCCATGAGATACATACATACACACATACATATGAAACGTATGATATCATGAGAAAAGCCGAAAAGAGTATTAAACGTCGAGACAAACAAGCGGCACCATACGCCGTTTTATCGCGCGAAGATTCAAAGAACGGTGGGAATTTATTTATTATTCGCATTGTGCACGTATACGTAGGCGCATACGTTGACGAGAACATAGGTGCCTGTCTTTATAAACAGATCGATGAACGGCTTTCGGAAACTGTGCCAACGGTTCAATCTCGGCGACCTCGACGTGTTCTGTTAAATCGTAAAACCTTGTAAATGTCAACTCATATACGACTATTCGCATTTCGGTAAGAAAGGGGAGAGGAGACCTTTTCTCGGTTCGCTTTATGACGATAAATCGCAAGAAAAAAGCACGGCGGATGATAGATAGTCATCGAGAAATCGATTAAGAAAATCAAGCCGATTGATCTTCATAGAAAGTATCTTTGAATCAATTTATAGATCAATGATATCGTTGAATTCTACGATTTATTTGTTCTTTAATTATAAGAAATAACATTCGGATTTGCTCGCGAGCGATATATATACGTTGTCACGTAATATATAACAACAATAATCGCCGTATCCTGGATGAGATCATTCAAATGAAATGAAATAAAATAAAATAAGTTGATACTTCGGTCCCGAGTTCCGAGAAACTGTAATAAATCAGATAGAAGGCACGAACGTAATATGTACCAAAGAGATTTACCAAAAGGGTACCGCCTCGGTCTTTTATCGTACACATTGCCAGTCCTAATTTTATACGTCGTTTCGCTTTCTACGAACGATCGAATTATGAAGCGAATAATAAAAACTTTTTGCACAAGCACGACACCCATTAGAGTGGAACCCGTGGGATCGAGTAGAATTTGGAAATAAAGGAAGACACTTAACCTCTACGAAGAAAATATGCAAAGAAAGAAAGTTAAAGGATTAAGAAATATGCATAAATACCTTGTACGATGGGACTGGGGATTTTAAAACATTTCCTTTTAGAAACTTTCTCCCAATTGTTTTTTGACCGATCGAATCTCGAAGAGAACAACCAACATGCGCTCTTCTAGTCCACTCGCGAGCACCCCGGCATCAGTAAGTAATAAATGTATCACCAATTTTCTTATCGCCAAACGCTATGTTATATTTACCGTTTTATCATTTATTTACTTATTTTCCTTAAAAGTTTCTACGATTAAGTCGCACAATTATCTTAGAACGCGAATCGCAATCAGGTTTGGTTAGGACCGTAGGTCGAAACGTAGGCCCGCTTTAGAAGACACTCTACGCAGACGAGTGTGTTGGCTCGCGCTCGATCCTCCTCTATGCGTTTTATTATTCTACGTTAAGCGACTCGCGGAGAACACGCATCCCGTTGCCGCAGCCGGCACGTTACTACCGAAGCGATAAACACCACTTGTTTCGAAACATCTCCTTTCTGCGCGACATGTCAATCCCTACTACTACTGCCGCTCACCGCGTAATCCAACGGCGGACAGAGCGGCGATTCGAGCATGCGCCTTACAGCGTTCGATGCTGTCTCACCGTCAGGATCGTACATATTGCTCTTACACGTTTGGTGAAGGGACGAAAAGTATCATTTCTTTCGAGTAAAATTCATTTTAACAAATATTTATTGAGATTCCATATAAGTAATATCAATTGTTCTCCCTTACGGCATATACGTATATTATATCCTATACGATCTGAACGGCTTCCATCGTGATATTCCCTTTCTCTTTCAGTACATAAAGTCACTTTCTAGATTATTTTTAAACGTCAAGTTGCTTCATCATCCAGTGAAAGAAAGCAAGAACCGTGAAACTGAAAGTCAATGGTACGCAGGTCGCTTTGATCCATTCCCAGATACTGCAAATTAATGGATGAACGATAGCCGTCCGAATCATTTCGAGGAAACCATATCAATTAAAAAACCATTGATTAAAACTAAACGGATTTATAATTAAATGTAATTACGGACTGATTAGTATTTATGGATTTCTATCCGATCGCCTGAAGATATTTTTTTATTTGAAAAAGGTAAAGAAAAAAATCCTACGAGGGATTATCGAAGATGATTAATTCAGAAGAGGGTATTCACTTGTAGGGATCGTCGGAAACGGAGAACGGCGACGTCACCGGAATTACTCCACATTCGGATATAACTATCGGCTTGACCGGTTTATCATAGACGTCCGTCTGTGTCAGTTCGATTTTGAAAATTACGCTCTGCCCTTCGATCACCTGTCGAATTTAACATTTTCTTGATTACGTATAAAAGTGAAGGATATAAATTCTTCTCTAATATATCTTCGTTCTTTACCTTCCCAAAAACGGTATGCTTTCCGTCTAACCAAGGCGTGGCAACGGTCGTGATGAAAAATTGACAACCATTGGCATTTTCACCAGCGTTTGCCATACTAAGGAAAAATGGTCCGGTATGTTGTAAATCAAAGTTCTCGTCGTCGAAATATTTCCCATAAATACTGATAGATCCAGTACCATCGCCATTCTCGATATCACCGCCTGAGATTCGATTTGTTTATATGATCGATTAATGTAGGCAACGTAGGAATAATTAACGATACCTTGAATCATAAATTTCTTAATAATACGATGAAATGGCGTGCCCGCGTAAGTTCTCCCATCTATACCGGTCGTAGCTATCGTAACGAAGTTCTTCACTGTTTTTGGAGCGATATCTCCGAACAAGCCTAAAACGATTCTTCCGGCGGGATGATCGTCTATCATCACGTCGAAATATACCTTATCGGTGACCGTAAAAGTAGCAGCCTGCAAGAAAGATAATTCTTAAAAGTTTCAATTTCCACTTGACGACGCGTTTATTAACTTTTATCGGTCTCTAAGGCATATGTACTCATAGAAAAAATAAGTTTTACAAAACTTTGTCGCTTTGATCTTTCGCAGGCTCTTCTCTCGCGGATAGATTTCTATGTGCACAAAGCGAATACCACCACCTTACATTTTGAATAGTTCGACGACGCACAACGAAAGATATAAAATTTCAAACGTAAGCTCTGCAAGAGCGCATGCGCGTACGCATAAGGGAACGAGGGAAACCTTATATCTGTTATGTACGAACGCGGGATCACGATATCTCTGGTCTTTCATTCGACTTTTTTAATCTCATTTTTTCTAACCGTTTAATTCCATAGGGATATATAATTGCGATTGCTTAATCGACCACACGAACGATATAAAACGATGACGATTCTCACCAAGGTAGAGATATTTTGATAAAAATTTATCGACCGCGTAAAGTCGATTTTTTGTCAAAATGTAATTTTATCTTGTAAATTTACTTCAAGATCATATATTTTCCACGAAACGATGTGAAATATTCGTGCGTATCAACGAAGGAACATTCACACGACGGAATATAGTGAAACCATATAATTGCTGCGACTTATCTCTGTGGAAACCTTCAAGTGAAATGTATGTCAAGAATAAATGTCAAAAGAAACAATGAACGTGAACATTTAATGGGAATAAATTAATATGTATCATGCGAATTGGTAGCAAGCGATTTAAGAAAAATTTTTATTAAGAATATTTCGTATTATCTTACGGAATGGTACCTCGTTGTGTAAAACAAGAGTAACTAGATAAGCAACTGTTAAAAAACACCTCATGGTTTTATTCGATGAGTAAAAGCTCAAACACATGGAATCCTATATACTTTCATTCAGACCGAAAAATAAAAAAAAGAGAAATCACAGCTCTTCGCAAAAGTTTTTTTTGACGTATATCGAGATACACACACATCCACCTTAGATATGTACGATAGCTTTCGTTGAACGGTCAACGCGCTTCTGTCCAAGTCAAACTCGACCGAATGAATCGCGCGTCTGCGTTCATTCTCACGTATGCTTTCGAACGATCCAATTAGCTTTCCTTCCAATTTCCTTTTATCCTTCGTATCCACTTTTCTATGGATAAGTATCGATTTCATTTATTGTATAAAACAAATTACATGGCATTTATTGTTGCATAGGAAAGTACATTTTGTGACTGATTATTAATTCTCAATAAAGTGCTTAAATATAATAAAATGCGATTTTACTCGCGCGTCATTATATCTAATTAGCAAAGGGTAGCTTTATCGATACAACTGACGGCATGGCAACGATTGTATCGTAAATCGAAAGAACAAAACTACTCGTGACAAGTGATCGGATTTTTTAATATTTCAAAAGGTTTTTTGATAATCTGTAAATACATCAACGATATTCGATGCGAATAAAATAAAATGTGACTCATAATATATATTCGTTTTTTTTTTTTTTCCCCCCTTAGCATGGCAACAAAAGGTAAAGGCAAAAGAAAAGGATCTTCCAGCGACAATAAGAACAATGGTAAATCTGGCAAGGGAAATAATGGAAAGAAAGGTAAAGGTGCAAGAAGAACAAAAAAAAGTGGTGGAAGAATGAAATTTACTATGGATATATTCAATGAAGAAGCCATGGAGAATGCTTATTATACGTGTCACAATATCATGGATGTTTTAAAATGTCGAGGATTCCCCTGGCCAGAAGCACAAAAGAAAAAGAGGAAGAAGGGAAGAAAGTGAGAATGGCTTTACAAATTTGTATATTGGAACAACATATGCCTATGACTATCCTCAGTTTTTTTCTCATTCATTTTCTTCTTTGATTGAAAATTAGAGAAAATTATACATGTATACCTTTTTGCAATCACATTATATACTACGTATTATTTGTAGTACGTTAGAGTTTATGAAAAATAAGCTTAATCACGTCTACGATTTGCGATATTCCTGTAGTACTCCTCTACATCCAATTCCGAATGTGGTATCATAAATGGACCATTAAACACACAATGTACAGTTACAGTTTGACAATACGAGAGATTAGGCAATAACTATAAAAAGGAATAATATTAATATAAAACTAATTTTCAATCTACAATGTTACGAATTACTGGATACTCACTTTTGGCGTCAATAAAAAATATTGAGAACTACCTGGCTTTCCTGTTATTTTAACCAGCAGTTCGAAAACTCTCCTTTCGTTAATTGCATCCATTCCCTGAAAATATAATCAACGTAACATATCAAATAAATTCGTAGATTTGATTTGAAAAATACCTGATTAATTTCATCGACACAGCGAAAGGGCACTCTAGATAATTCTTGAAGAGAAATCATATAGATTGCAGTTGTTAATGACCTTTCTCCACCACTTTGATGGTGCCTCGTCAATTCCTGTAGCTCGTCTGTATCTCGGAATTTGACTCGAATTTTCAAACCGTACTTATCAAAGTCCATCTGAAAATATAATCTTCAAAATTCAAAATTCTAGGATAATTGTCCAATGGGAATTATATGATACTAACGATATTATCTCCATGACAAAGTGTAACTTCGCCAGCACATTTCATATTTGAAAAATGTGAACTAAAATTCACATTTATTTGTTCGATTAATCTCTCCAAAGGCGATAACCATTTTTCTCGTAATTTAACGGTGTCTTGCGTAATGGATTCCAATTGTAATTTTTCCCTTTCTATGGATTCTTTTAAACTATGCATGTCTGTTTTTATCTCCTCGTATTCTCGGTATATCTAGTAATATGTCGTACGATAAGAAGCGATATGAGAAACACATCTTATAAAATATACATACATACATACATACATACATACATACATACATATGTATATATATATATATATATATATATATATATATATATATGTATATATTATATACATGTAAAATAATAACAATAATCAGACGACTTTGTTTCTGATACTTTACATTTTCGGCATCAACATTTTGTTTCATACAAAACACCTTGGTTTGCGCTACGGCTATTTCTTTATCTATTTCTTCAATCGTAAGTGGTAGTTTAGCAAATGTTTGATTTATAGGTTTGAATTCCTCATCTTGCGGGCTAAGACCGTTGGTAAGATCCTTAGCTTCGTTGTATGCTTTGATCGCTTCTTGCTTTAACGGTTTGTAATCGAGTTCAATCTCTTTAAACGTTTTCTCTGCCTCGGATAATTTCTCTTTCAATTCTTGATTTTCATTCTCTCTAGTTATTAAAAGCTGTTTGTACAAATATAATTTTAACTTGGCTTGTTCGTTAATCGTTACATATTTCAAACAATCCTTCAATAATGAATTATATTCTCTGTATTTATCCAACTGATTATGTACAATGGTCTGCAAAAATAAAGGTGAATAAAACTAATGAGTCCAAATGTCGCATTAACACTACGCATTTTTAAATGAACTGTAAAAACCTGAATTTTTTCATTATGCATAGCAATAATTTCTTCTCTACTCGTTCGTTCATTTTCTAAAATTTTAATCTTTTTATCAGCTATAGATATTCTGTTTCTCAACGCTTGCATTTGCTGCAGATTATGTTGGTACTTTGTTCTAGTTTCACGATATATATCTAATTGCTTATTCTCTTTACACATCTTTTCTTCGAATTCTTTTATATTACGCAGAACTTCTTCCCTTTTTCCCTCAAGAAGATTCAACCTAAAGAAATGTATTAACTTTCATGATCAGTATAAATGAGTTTATAAAAAATTCATATATCAGAGTATTATCAGAGTATACCTCTTTTCCATTTGTTCCAATTTATTGTTATCCAATACTATTGATAATATCCCATTTCCAACTACTTGTATCTTTTTAATAGATCTTTGACCGGTATACTTGGACATATTCACAGAATATATATGATTTTCTACAAATGTAAATAATACATAATAGTATGAGAAGTGCGACAAATGACGTGTAATTATTATTGAAGATGGAAAAAAATAAGAAAAAGAAAAAGAAAAAGAAAAAAAATAACGATAGATCTGAACATTCGGATCGTTAATACGTAATACCCACCGCTAAAGTAACAAGATAAACTGTGCGGTATATTATCCACATTTTCTTCGACAGCACGCGATCCAACCGGTATATTATTCAAATTATATGATGGTATTAAATACTTCATTATAGCAGATGGCGCGTCAAAGAGCGAACCTAGATAATACTCAAAGCCGAATCTTCTAATATTTTTTAATGGTATATTCGGTTCCATGTACACTTTTTTGTTAGGATCAGAATGTACCACGTTCACTTGTAATTTCTGCTGATCCCTCAAACACTTTGTCAATAAGTTCATATCCTCTTTATTTTCGCAAACAAAGGCTATTAAATCTCTATGAGGAATTATCCTTTCCAAATATTTAGAATATGCAATATCTTTAACATTAATCAACGTTAACATGGGCTCATATATTTTTTCCCGAAATTTATCTTTATTTTCACGCAACCACAATACACCTTTGTACGTATCAAGACTTCTTTGCCTTAAAAGCTCCAATCGCTTAGCTTCAATATTAATGGATTTCTGTTCTTCTTTTACAGCTAAAATAGAATTAAATTTTTAATATAACATCACAAAAGAGTTTGATCAATTTTTGACATAATAGCAAATCATAGAGGCAAATACAAATTTTAGATAAGTCTTCGATTCAAGTAATAATGAAAAGTACCTCTGATCTCTCGTTCAACTCGTTCGTGTTCCTGCTTGCAAATGATTATCTGATCTGACAATTTACTATTAATATGTTTTTGCTTTTCCAAGAGAGACAAAATCTCTTTCTGTTTTATTTCTAACGTCTCCTCTATATAAGTTTAAGGGTACACACACACACACACGTTAAATCACATAGAATTGAAATGCATATATATGACAGACAAATGTTTATGCATAAATTACATACCCGAACCGATATCCTTGATCATTAGACTTAAATCATTATCCAGTTTATTTTTTTGCTGCTGCGCAAGATTTATATCCTGATCGCGATTTTGTTCCGCTTGTATTCTACGTGAACATTCGTTTTCAATTTCTTTAATCTCACTTTCAATCTCAAGAATTTTTCTCATTACTTCTTTGGCTTTAGATGTCGTCCCAATGACTCTGTTTGAATTCTAAAAGTACAGGATATTAATGACATTGAGCTTCCTATCCTGTAAACATTTCTATAAATTATGATATATCAGAAGTAATATACTTACATGGTCATTTACTATGTTTTGCTGCATGTTAATGTCCGATTGTATTTTCCGTATCATCTCATTTATCGGCATAAGTTTTGCTTGTACAGATTTTACTTTATTTTCCGCTACGTCTCTCTTCTTCTTTATCTATTCATGCGAAATAAAAATATTTTAATGAAAGATTTGGAAAAATACACAATAATCGGATTTAATATTGAATTTGGTAGAATTACTTCGACCAATTGCTTTCTCTTTTGATCATATTCCATCCAAGCCTTTTTTTGCTTCAATGTCAAAATTTTATTCTTTATTGCTTTTTTCTCCTTGATAGTACTGACAATTCCCTTCAAATGTTCATATTTTTGCGTTCTAGTTTCTAACAAACGTTGTTTACTTGCCAATTGTGTTTCTAAATCCTTATGTTGAATACGATACTCTTTCAACTTTATATGATACTTTAATAATATTGGATCACCAACTGATCTTTCCGTGCTTTCCAACAATTCTTGGGCATTCATTTTTGAAAAATCATGAACTTTGTCTTGCGGAAGAAACTGACACAGATTGTCTACCTGCAGGGACGAGCAAAAAAAAACAAAAAAGAAAAATTTTAATAATATATCATAAAGATATATTGTTACGTTGAATCCCAAATGAGATACCTGAATATTGAAACTATTTGTTAATTCTTGTACAGCTGCAGAAGTAGCAGATTGTCCATTTATCAACCAACATGATTTGCCCTTATTATCAAATAATCTTGTAATGGTAACAGATTTGGTATGGTTCTCCTTCAATGTAATTTCAATTTTTGCATCGTTGCAACCATTCTTTACATAATCTTTCACGTGTAATGCTCTACCAATAATGTTAGGTTTACCTCCTAAACCAAGTACTATTGCACATACGATTGTTGATTTGCCAGTGCCATTCGGGCCAATGATTAAATTCAGATTTCTTCCGGGCTTGACAACAACCTTGTTATAAGTTCTTCAAATAAAAAGTAGAAAAGAAACAGAAGAAAATAATAAATTAAAAGTAATGTAATCATTTGATACAATATGAAAATTAAAGTTTCAATATTCCTTTGGAAATACTTACACAAAATTTTCAAGATAAATTTGCGTTATTATTCCCTTTTCGATCCCGTTATCTTCCATCGTATTTTTTAAAAGTCGTCACGTTTATAAATTTGAACGGGAAAAGTTTATTCTTATTGCGATCGATTATCAAAGTTGATCTATGAAATGTCCGAGGTATTTACATCATTTTCCTTTCTTCGCATTGAAATCGCATTGAAAATTAAACTTAAATCGTACATTGTATCAACCAATGCGTTAATAATAAATTTATCAAATAATAATTAATTGATATAACAGTTAGGAACGAACATAACCATGAATTAAAATTTTCATCGAATAAGATTCATTAAAAAACATTTGTTGTGGAAAATAGGCAAACGTTCGAACGACGAACGACAACGTTTAATAACTTATTCTCGATGTAATATTTGAAATATGAGAAATAGAAAATACTTCAACAACGTTTCGAGTCACTTTAAAATTTCTTTTGCCATGCGCGTTACCTCCATTAAGGTTAGGTCGGGTCGGTACTGAACGCTTGCGTGCCCGCGCACATTTGAATTTCCGCGTTCGCGACAATTTCTACAATTCCTACGCATTCTGTGATTTTCTATTATAAAGTAACATAAGTAACATAAGTAATTCGTTAAATATAACGACTTGAGAGATTCTTTAGTTATCTAATAGCTCTCGGTAGGAGTAATTAATTAAAAGACAGAAAAAGAAAAAAAAAAAAAAAAAAAAAAAGAAAACAAACATATCAGTTAATACACACATAGACTATTATGTAATAGAGACAAGCATGTGGAAATATTCGTTTAACTACCACTACCAAAACATCATTAGTTAATGTATTTTATCCCAAGGGTGATAAGCGATCGATCCAAAAACATCATCGCTATGGTTACTTCATTGCTAACAAATGATCTACCGACACATAAAGGTCTGGAACAAAGACCTTTTCATGCAGTTGAAAAGAAAAGAAGCGACTGTTGGTTGATTCCTTGTCGTTATTTCCTCCCGTCAATATCATTGGCGCCTTTAATCGTGAAACATGAAATTCGAAGTACCCGTTCATCGTAAAAAGTATTTCATTTTCCGCGCTAAAGATTATTGTTCCTTGATGCGACCATGCTTCGTCATTTCTTGTATACTAGGTGTATTTCCCTATAAAGCCACTCCAACGAGCATGAGCATGTCAAAATTTGGCTACCTATATTCTACGCTCGTAACAGGTCTATACGTCGTTCACGTTTTCGTTGTTCTATATCAAACCGATGTGTCCAGCGTAGTGAAGTACGACAGCGTACCGGGAATTTTACAAGTCAATTTTTATTTCATCCTTGGTACCGCGGTAGTTGTAACCGCGTACTATAACTTACGCCATAGGTTGTTATTCCTTCAACAATTATATCTAGTAGCCTCAAAATTACCCTCCGAAACCTTCAATAAGCTCTCGAAATATATTCACGCGAAAGATATAATCGGTTTCTTCTTTTTGGTTGGACAAATGCCGAACGTGTTGAACCGATCTTTGGCCCTAACATTTACCAAGTGTTCCTTATTATACGTGACATTGACAGTTTTCATAATGGATATGCTTTATATGAATTGTACTTGCATAATTAATGAATGCTTTAAGAGAATTAACAAAAATTTGGAAAATCTTCAGCACGTTGTCGTGACTGGCGAGCCTCATCTCTTGAGAAGGGTCTATCATGAAAAAAAGAATCCTTTACTTTTAATGGAATTGAAGGCCATTAAAAGGAGACATCAAGAAGTCAGTGACGTTCTTCAACAATTGAACTCAACTTTTGGCTCACAAATTATTATCACGTCTTTGATGACCTTCGCGGAAGTAACTTTCAGTCTATACTTTTACATATTGCAAACGATCAATAAGAAAGAAGTAAATTTGGAAAATCAAATCTGGTATGAGTACTTTATAACGTCGATAACATATTATTCCATCAAGTTAGGTCTAATAGCGTGGACATGCGAAACCGCTAAAAATCAGGCTGCCGAGGTTGGAATTAGGATCCATGAGGTAGTTATCAATACTAAAGACAAGGATATTAAAAACGAGGTAAGGCGTAACGTCCTCCGCGAAAAGTTAATTCGAGAAGCTACTCGACGCTTTCTTTGATGTTGCAGTTGCAATTATTTTCCTTGCAAGTATTGCATCGTGATAACACGTTCACCTCCAAGGGACTCACCATGGACGCGTCTCTCTTAACAACGGTTTAAACAATTACATTTATTAGTTTCATAATCGTTTACCTTCAAAATTGACATCAATAATCCTTCTTTTTCGTTCTTTTCGTAGATCGTAGGAAGCATTACAACGTATCTGTTGATTCTAATACAATTTTTGATTTCCTTGCGCTCATGCAAGTCCAACAACGCGACCAACGTTATGTTTTAACGAGGAAAAATCGAAGGAAGAAAAATCGTTAACGATAAGAGATTTTAACAATAAGATTTTGTTCTTTTTACGCATGTGTGATTCCTTATTGATTCCTTTCACGGAATAACTGAAGGCGCCCTGGCAAGTTTCTGGGTAACACAAAAGGAATTTTATTTTGAATACTGAGAATGTGTAATAATAGATGCTGCTAATTGATGCGTCAGATTAAGAAATACATATTACGTAAATATAAGCGATCCGAACTTCGTCCCTGGGTTCGGAGTATACGATAATATATAATAGTTTGTCTGTTTCTGTACGTGTACTTACTTATGTGACTTAAATAGAAAAAGTAATAATATTTATATGTGATATAATGATTAAAATAGATTACAAGCGACAAAGTTCTTTTTGAACTTGGGCCGCGACATTCTTGTCAAATGATACATCCGTTACGCTCTCCTCGCACAAGGTAAACGTGTTTTTAACAATCTACACATTTTTCTTTGACCCGGATAAACGGGTCTCGTCAACACTCGAAGCTCGTCGTTCCATTTTTTTAACCCGTGCTTCCGTGAGCCACGGAATCCAAAAAGACTCACACCTTTCTCATTTGTTTTCTTTCAACGGGAAAAGCGATAACGATAATTTTTTCTTTCTCGACCTATCGGCTATAACTCAATTATTATAACCGCGATAATGTTGCAGTACAGATTTAATCGCACTTCAAATTTAGGATGGAAACGATAAACATACATATGCACATACGTATACGCGCATATCCTGTTAACAAAATAAAAATGCCCTTGATATCGCAAGTCGGTAGAACTCAGGAAAGGAGATAGAGAAGCAGAAGAACGCGTTTTGTTCATTCATAACTAACGACGCAATTCTTCGATCCGTCTCTCTCTCTCTCTCTCTCTCTTATTATAATCATCGCGGAGAGACTTATCGTTGGTTCATTATCACAATAAAGAATTACATGACCGTCGCGATCGCCGGGACGATTCTCACTTTTCCTTATCTCTAATACGAATATTCGTTAGTTATTAGAATAAAATAGAACGACTTCCTTGCTGTATTATATTTTAATCGCATTGGAAGACCCGACGAGCAATGGTCGACGATAAGATTTTGATATCTCGATTGAAGAACGTCATACTCGAAATACTATTCGACTAGATTTACGTATCGAAATAAAGAATTCTTTTGCTCGATCTCTATGAAAGAGCATCGCGGGTCGTTGGTGCTCTCGCCGAAAAATCATGCGGTTCTTTCTAATTTGGGCGATAAGGAGAAGACCGCGAGATCCGCCGTGGCGTAGGCGATCACGCGACTGCGCGCGAGTGTTCCTAAGATCGAGGAGGCGCCAGCTTTTATTATGAAGCGTACCCAGTGTCAGTATAGCGCAGGCAGTCGCGCGATTCGTTTCGTCGTGGAGTGAGATACAATTTTTTTTCGCGCCTTTGCACGATTTCTTTTCTTCTCTTGGGTGCGTTCTTTACGACGAATTATGAAAGAGAATTGGGAAAAGAAGAAGATCGATCGACGATAACATTAAGGATTACCGATCGTTCGATCAGAGAACGCATTGACCCATAATATTGTTGCTCGAAGGAGGACACAGCGAGGACGCGGCAATGAGATGCCAGTTACTTTTATCGAGTGCGGAGTGCGTCAAAGCGAGGAACATTGTTATCGCGACAAATAACTTTTCGAACTAAATATATAATTGGTCTGCTCTAATGGACGAACGAAATATGCGAAAAGATTCCGTCGGATTTTTGATGACATCGGGCAGAAACCGAGCATCGTTGAATGAATAACCACAAACAGCTGGATATCGTCGAGTATGTATTACGAGTACTTTTAGCTTTTCCGTCAATTCGACGCTTCGAATAAAGTCTAGTTGAAATCGAGTTTGAACCATACGTCGATCACCTCCGTCTTTCATTCCCACGGCGCTTTCTTCGTCTCTTTTAAAGCATTGGCACGATTTCGTGACTGAGAGTAACGTAAGGACGCTCGTGGCTTAGATACGTTACGAGTTCCTTTCGTGTACGTCTAGACGAAAGTTTCGATTATCTTCAAGGACTATAACGCGATTCACCTAATGCCTTGCATAAACCACACTTCTCAATTCCGTTTCTTCGTTTAAGTATTTTTTTTTTCCTCTTCTATTCCATCCCAATAAATACATCTTACAATTAATGCCAAGACAAAAGACGATAGTAATAATATATTTATTGCACGTCGTTTGTTTTGATTGCTCGATGATTAACTTAGCGGTGAATATGTTTGAAGAAAAAAATTGAAGAAAAAAATTGAGAAATCGTTGCGATCGTCATCGCAAGAATCATTCCGATGCATGACGAAGAGAACGTAATAGGATCAAATCGAGCGTAAACTTACGTTTCCAGATAAAGCGATAGCTACTTATATACGAACACAATTACGGAACACACGCGCGCGCTATTTCTCTCTCTCTCTCTCTCTCTCTCTCTCTCTCTCGATAAACGTCGTCTCGTATATTGGACGGGTACGCAAAATCACGGGCTATTTCGAAAATAGAATTTCGATACTCGGAATTCCTCTCAAAAGTGACGTCCATCGCTATTTCGCGTCATATTGTTTTCCGCTCGGCTATTTCCGCAAAAAGAATGAAATAACCAGAAAGTAATCATATTTGTATTGTTACTGTAAACGTCACGCTTGAATGTCTCTAAGACAAAATAACAATTTGTTGAAATAGCTCGAGCATTAATTGTTTCTTCACTCATTGAATTAGAAAGTGAAAGAAAGCGATGATATTGCAACGGAACAGAAAAATATTCAGCCACTCCTTCGAGAATAGTAGTTGGATAGATTTGAACAAGTTATTCAGCTTGATAAAGTATGATTATATGCGTTGAAAGGTCATATAAAAAAAGTCGAACGATGCGATGAAGATGTTGCGTGGACGATAACGATACGAGGGTCGGTAGGAAGTAGAAGGGTCGTTCGCTCGTAAATCGCTGGCTCGGCTTGGCATTAGTATTGCCTGCGTGTAATTTGTACGCAAATCTCTTTAGTCGTAAGTATTATTTTCATACATTAGTGCTTACGTTAGAGCTTCATCGACATCGACGACGACGGAAGACACAACACTTCAAAATTGTACATTTCCTTACGAAACATCATGGAGCATCGCATCGTACGTTTTCCGATAGCGTCGGGTCTCATAGACTCGCTTGACCTCGAAAGGCCAATGGTCCATTCACAAGTATCGAGAGAGAAGGAGAGAGAGAGAGAGAGAGAGAGAAGTACCACTTGTTTTTCTCGAGGTCTCGTCGTACGATGCCACGTACATAAGCATACATACATAGATGTTTTACGTCGATCGTCACCGTTGTTGTTGAGATATCGCGTGAGGATTAAATCGGATCTGGGATGGCTGTAAAATGCTATCGAGTGACTCACATCGCTCTCATATATAGGAGGAGGGCACCTACGTACACGTATTTTCCGTGCGCGTATCTCTTTCATTGGAACAAACAAATTTGTTTTGCTTGTTTTGCCCGCGTACCGACAAAATTCCGTTTCTTTTCTTCTCTTTCTCACTCTTTTTCTTATTTTATTACTGATGTGTTATATTTAATGACTTCGAGATAAGATTATCGCGATTAACGTACGTGTCCCTGTTAACGCGCGCATCAAAATTGAAAGTAAAAATACTCTTTTCGTTCTAGACGATTTTACTCGTCGCATTGCACGAGCTACGTTCTCGTTAATTTGGCCCTCTATCTATCTCGGTAAAGTACACGAATCGTATCGTGAGTAAGCTCGTTCGATGACCTAGACTTTATACAGAGAAAGAGAGAAGTAGCCAAAGATATTTCGACGGTCGAGTCTTTTGGCCAAAAGGTTGGTGCGCTATTAGTTTTCTGTCATGGCTACGCCACGTTCGGATAAGCTAATCGAAACGAATCAAACTCCCCGAGTTTCATCGTACAATAGAGCACGCGCAAAGCTTTACTTTCGAACAGAGAAGAAAGAGAAGAGGAAGTTGAGATGGAAGCCAAGTGACCATGGCACGCGCGTATAACGGACCTTTGGAATAGAGCGTCGTATAAACTTGCTTCTGATAGCTAACGTGGGTGGATAGGAACGCGTTCTTTTCAAAGTCGTCGCTTCGCCATTTCTCTTTCTTTCTTTTTCTCACTCTTTCCCTCTTTCTCTTATATATATATATATATATGTATATGTATATATATGATTTTATGTATATGCGTGACGCTCTCGAACTTGAATTAGTACCGTCGCTTCCTGTTAGCTTACGAAGAGAGAGAGAGAGAGAGAGAGAGAGAGAGGATGACTTTCTAAACGTTCGTTTTTCATAATATTATTTAGTTAGTTTATTCGCTCGCGTGTATGCGTTATCCGCGTGAAATCACGCGACCGAAGGTGAATAAAATTTTTATGCATTATCTCACGGTATTCTATATTTGTCAACGCGCATAGTAAATAACACACGTTTCTTTTCGACAACGTCGTCCTTCGTTTTTCTTCTATATCTCTTTAATCATCCGTGATTCGCGATAACGAATGAAATATTTTTGCTTTTGCGAAGAAATAAAGTCGTTGCTCGTGTTTCTTCGATAAACCATATTTTTACCGAATCGTCTTTATCCTATTGCTGTTAAATTTGAAATTGAAATGAGCGTTCGACGGTCGCGAATAGAAAAGGACTATTTTGAAATAAATTCGAGTTCATTACGTTCGCTATGATCGATTACCATTAACGTAACGGACTAACGTAAAAGAAGCGTATACGTATTTGCTTACATATGTCGTATACGTATAGTATTAACGTACGCGTGACGATGACGAAAGCACGTAGATAGTGGAGAGAGACGTGTGACGTGAAGATCCTCTCGTAGAAAGAGATACCTTATTACGTCTTTTTCGCAAAATTTGTCTTCACATCGTCATGCTGTACGAGAAGGAGGACTCGATGACGACGGCGTTCCATCAACAGCGTCGAGCCAACGACACAATCGTTGACGTAGAAAAATTGAAAGAGGAATAAGAAACGCTGATTGTGGCAATCGGTTGTTTATGTAGCCAGTACCGTCGACGAAAGTGTAAACTCTCCTTCTCTCTTATTCTTTCTCTCTCTTATTTCTTTTATTCTTATTTTTGTACTCTAAATAAATGACGCGTTGGCCCGCCAACGGTATGCTGCACCGATTTATCATACGTGCGATATAAACATATATATATATACATATATATATATATATATATATATATATATATATATATATGCGTATAGCATATACTTATGGTATGCCAGTCGAATATAGTACGATTCAGTGGTATTTTCTTCTCGTTCAATCTTCGAACGTAATTTCACATTATTGCGCGTCTTCGTCGTAATTTAGAAAAGATATTGCGTCGCTCGTTTACTCGAATTAATCCCTAAGAACGCGAGGAGGGATGCGAGATGTGATGCAAGGCGCGTCGCTAACGTTGAAATCGTTGTTGAAATCTTTAGGAAAATATAGCGTTAGATAGGATAGATTAGGTAGACATGAGCATTATGTCATTGATTTGCGCGCGTTCGGCCGCTTTGTCGATTGGCCTCGAATATAGTTTTTATCGCGCAAAAACGTATCTTCCCTTCTTTCGTTCGTAGTGAAAAATGTCAGATGTCGAGTCGAAAGAGACAGAGAGGGAGAACGAACGAACGAACGAACGAACGAACGAACGAACGGTCACGCGATAACGGGGAATACACGTATTATTTACCCATATTTTTTCTCCTTTGTTTAAAGTCGAGCCAACGTACTTACGTACTACGTGTTTTTTCGATCGCTTTCTTTTTATTACCATGCTGTTTTTTTTATCTTTTACTACCGCACCTGTAACTTCGACCAAGAATGAGAGAAAAACAACGGCGCTGCTTTTACGATGAATCACTATGATGAAGAAGGCGGATCGCAGCCGGAGGATGACGTTGTTAAAAAAGATAAAAAGTCAAGAGCCGGTACTACACGTCGACGTTCGCGATTTGCTCGCTCGTTGTAACGACAAAGTAAAGTTACTCGTCTCGAGAAGGAAGGTAGGCGTTCGGCTCTACGGAGATCGATCTGATTTATGTATTTCCTTTGGCTTTGAGCTAGCTGATATAATACTTTGCGATAATATCGAAAGAAAAAAGAATCGATGAAAAGAGAAACGGGTTCGAGGCACGTTCGATCCTTATTTCTTTCTCTCTCTCTCTCTCTCTCTCTCTCTGCGTTTTCGCTATACTTATTATAGCGTGTATTCGATGCGTCAGATAGTGTTTTGTTAAAAACAAATTTCCTCGTGCGATTATTTTTTGCTTTGCGACAAAGAAACATCGTGCGAATCTTGTAAAATATTTATTCGACGAAATTTCTATATTTCTTAAGAGCACGCGGAAAATAAAGAGAGAAAACAAATACGCCGACGATGTGTGCGTGCTTGTGTTTCGAGAGATCTTCTCGTTCTTCGTGTTTTGAATGCGATGCATTCCTCGGCGATGACTGAATTATACGAGCGAACGAGATGAATTGTTGCGAGGTCGATGCCTTCCACCCACCACTACTATTGCCACTACTATACTTCCTTCTTGCCGATTGACCGAGCTTGTCCTTGACACGGCTCCATACTCGTTTTATTTTATACTTGTTTCGGATGTTTGCGTTTGATACAAGTTTCCTTTTCAGAGAAGATCCGGATACTCTCTCGTCGTAGGATAATATTCCTGCTGTCGTTTAGCCCTTTGTTTATCTCGATTGAGAGAAAGAGAGAGAGAGAGAGAGAGAGGGAACGCGTTACTAATGAAATCGATGTAAATAGCAGTTTCTTGATAGGACCGGAGCCCGACGGGAGAACGCGCGTGTCCATTCAAGATATACATTACGTTCCATCGTCGTTATCTATGGCCTTTTCACGATGAGATTTTCTTGTCTCATAGCTCGTTAAAAAAAAATTCATACCGACGTATTCTTTCTTACGATCGGATTGAATCGATATACCTTGACCTTCAGTCGAAGGTTTTATCTAGTCTCGACATTCAAAGACGGCCCAATGAATCTTGTGTTATAGTGTGCGCGTTACGTCGTCGTCGTCGTCCTCGTCGTCTTTTTAACGACTCGGAAGGTTGTGTGGTCAATATGTTTCAGCGAGTCGCAAGAACAAACACTTTTTACGACATCTTACAATGCGCCAAGTTTGCACAGTAATATTTTACGTGAATGACGAGAAAAATACTTGACCGTCATGCCCGATACAATGTATTACGTGTGTTAGTCTTTTTTTAAATAATGTCCGTTTCGAGCATCGCATTTCTCAGGCGCGCGTAAATAACGTTACCAATTTACGTCAGCGTACGTTATAAATTACACATTTTTTCATTCAACGTGGAAGAACGAAAGTAGGATATAGGATTACAATGACCGTAAAAGTAGATCGAGTACGTTCATAAATCTGTAGGACCGATCACGGTTCTTAGAACTACAAAGCATCTCGTTCGTTTGTTCGTTCGTTGTTTTCTCTTTTTCGATTGAATTCTACAGTATATGGAGTTTTAATCTTCGTCGATTATATAAAAGGCAACGATAAACTGTCGATGAAGACAATAACGAAGAGTTTGCCATAAAATCGTTACACGCTGTGTGGTGACTAATCTCTATCGATGATATTGCAGTTGGACGCTAATCGCATCCCATCGTCGAAGAACTCGAAATACGAAAGGAATCCAAATATAAATGCTCGTCCAACCATGATTCTCGTCAGCGCTTATCTTTACCACGATAATTGTTGTTTATCACGGTTGATCGGAATAGACGCGATCTCGATGTGATAAACTGCTAGTGTCATCGTGACGTCAATCAATATCGAAGTCGACATTTTATAATAACATATTTTATAATTGTTTGCATTCTCGTATCGATAAATTTGTTTAATTACACGATATATATTTTCACATATCCATTATGACATAGATCAAACGATATTCGATTAAGAAGGGTAAGGATCGGTTAAAGTTCGCTTATTAAATTGAATGTTTTCAAAGAGCTTACTGCTCGAAAACGGTATATTCGCGATAGCCAGTATTATAGCTTGTGTCAAGAGCAAACACTTTCAAGTCGGCCTTGACGATGATAGCTCGATACGCGTCTCGAAAATAATAAGACGACCGGGAAGCCACCGTGCGTAAACTATTCTCGCTGCTGGGCGTCATTGTACTTGAGAAACTTATCGTTGATTTTATCGGTGAGAAGAAAATTTTAGAATGATCGTTCGTTCGCGACAAATGAAAGCTCGAAAGCTTATAAAAGATGTCATCTTTTTATGAAAAATAATGAGTATGCGCAATGCTTAATCGTTTCCGCGAATTATGATGCTAATACAATATACATGCGCATAGATACATACATACATAATACGTATATTATTGCTTATTTTATTTTTACGGCCTTCTCTTACCATTCGTCTCGTTCGTTCTCGTCGTAAAAACATGCTATCATGGATTTTTCTTCGACGGGCCACTCGACGTGGATGACTCTAAAAGCGTAATAATATTTCTCCGAATAAGAAAAGCGATACTTTGACGATAATGTCAAATATTTATTATAAAAGAATACCCATTTATTTGTTTTTTCTCCTTTGGAAAATAAATAAATGAATGAATGAATAAATATAAATAGGAAACACGATGGCTCTCTCATTTTTAATTCGTTCTTTCGTCATTCATCGATAATATACGCGTTGTACGCGTTATGAAGCGTGCGAATTATTATTTAAAGCGTTCAATGTAGGCGCCATTTTATACCTATGTGCTCGCGGCGGATAGAGGAGAAGGAAGAAGGAGGGCCAAGAGTTCAAAGTGCATCGGTAAGAGTTCAATTCATTTATTCGTCGACGTGCTTCGTACTCCATAATGTTTTATTCATTCGTGATAAGGGAGGTCGTAGGTTGGGTCACTTAAACGCCTTGACAAAACGACTAAATTGCAATCGTTTAATATTTTCGATCATATTATATTTGCTCGATCCCTAGTTTCTCTTTATCTCTATTTACTTTCCAACGTCATTCCTGTCGCCCACTTTAAACGAACGTGTCGGATAGACCCTCGGACGATACCCTGCTATTCGTTGTTATTTACTTCGTAATAGTCTCTACATGACGCAACGAGAATGAAAATATCACTCGTAATCGCCTACCAGCTATGATATATTACTTAATATACGTATATAAAAGAGATCATAAAGTTTCTATGATATTCCAAGATCGCCTCTATTTTCAAAAGTCTTTGCTGATGTACTTTGCTGACTACATTGCGAGTTGTTTTCGTGAAGAAGGATTGGAGATCGAAAGAACATAAAATAGAAAATAAAGACGAACGACGTAACGAGTAGGAGAGAGAGAGAGAGAGAGAGAGAGAGAGAGAGAGAGAGAGAGAGAGGACAGAGGGCTTTATCACGATCGAGCGAGACGAGAACTAGGCAAACTGTGTTTTCTCGTAGTGTAACCTTGTACGTTCTCATTGACGCACGAATAGTGTACGCTTCAACGGTCGCGTTAACCCTCGACCTTGCGCTCGTATCAATGTTATTTTGTATATTCTCTCTTGGAAATTAGAATGCTTTCAGATTTTTTAAAAGTAACATCAATTTTGGTATCGTTCCGCATGAACCATTTAATTCTTGATAATACGTAAATGTAAGAAACTTTCGCACGTATAGTACCTATTATAATAGCGGGTCTTGACGATATTGTTGACTTAAGCTTGATAAGCTCCTTTTTCTAGGCTCCTTTTTCTCTGTTAAGGAGGAAAAGTGTTTGACGGTGGCAGCAAATCGTACTATTTGAGACTACGACGACGACCACGACGACGAGAAACGGTCAGAAGTCAAGGCACCGTCGCAATGCCGTCGACCGTCCCAGAATAGCATAGGGACGATCGTTGCGTTTCTCATGTTGCTTCTAGTCGTTGTGTAGCTCTTTCATCGTCTTTTCCTCGTCCTCGTTGTCGTTGTTCTCAGCAACGATGGTTACTAACGGTCGTTCGACCAATCCTATAGCACGTCGATCTGGTATCACACCTGTCTAAACGGCAGAGGTCCTGTTGAAAAAAACTCTGTTTATCGAAAGGAGAGCGTTATCGCGTCGTACGTAGTATCGTCTAGAAGGTTTTTACTTTGTTGCTATAAGTGCCTTCGCGTTCGATCCAATTTAATCTTTTATCTCGATCGACATGATATTCCTTAATTCATTTTATTCTTCAAGATATATCGACGTCGTTGCTACGTTGTTTGTTTCATATGTAATAGATATATGTAATAGATACATTCATTCTGCAAATTGAGGGAATTACGTTAAGCGTCAAATTCGAAGAATTTTTATCGACGATCGATAGCTTTCGTATAAATAACAATATTTTTTTCTCACGCTATTGTAAATACTTATTTCGAAATGGTATTTTGTTTTCATGAAAACACATTTGCTCGTTACGAGAAAACGTTCATTCGAATACGTTTCAGCGAGACGCCGCAAAGCAGGCGCCAGAAAGTCTCGGTGTCTGCTTCCACGACCAACCCTCCCTTTTTGACCCCGACTTATATGTCGATATGTATATATATATATATATATATATATATATGTTCGTCACATTGAAATTCATCGCGATGGAATCGTAAATTTTATGCCATTCGAGTTGCATCGCGTTAACAGTTCGCGGCTATGGTTGAGAGTCCTTGGTAGAGCATTGCTTAACGAGAAATAAATTGTTAAAAATCAGGGTGACTATTGGTTTTAAATCGATTTACGCATAATTTATCTAAACTCAATTTATATCTTCTTCGAGGTATATAGAGTTGGGAATTGCCATGATTAAACGTCATCAAAGATGTTTCATGCGTAAAAACTAGTCTAGTGTTGTCGATATTCATTTTCATTTGCTATTGCATCGTTAAATGGCCTGATAACTCGGCTATCTACGCGCATAAAGTTACTCCCAGACGTTCGGTCAATTAAGCTCGTTCCCAGAGCTCAATTCTGTTTTGCAGTATATCGAGGCACATAGGCGTGCGTACGCATGCACGCACGCACGCACGCACGCACGCACGCACGCCGCACCAGGAGTAACGGTATCGAGAAACGTGCGCGTATACGTATCGTAGGTACGTCTCGTTTTTGTCATATCGCGAAAATAGTTACTTGCATTATCTCCGCGATTATAAATAACCAATGTTTCCCTTTCGCAAACTACTACAAGTTTGTCGTTTATCGTTACGTAGAAACGCGAAAGCGCGCGCGTTTTAACTACGTCAATTATTTAATTTAACAAGTACTTAAACGTCACGATTGTGAAATGGTTATATTTGATAAAAGGAAAGAAAGAAAAAGAAAAAAAAAAAAAAGAAAAAAAAAAGAAAAGAAAAGAAAAAAAATGTGTTTCAGGAAACATACGTCAAGATGCCAAGATCATGGAGAATTTTTGGCCTACTGCTAATTCTGGTCTGTTTCGAGATCATCGAATCCGATCGTTGCCTTACGAAGCTAGAAGGTACGCATGGTCTGACGATGAATGATCTATATATGATAGAAACAATTTCGAGTTTTCACTTCGATATCCTTTTCGCAGAAGTTAATCCAAAACGATTGGTCGTCTTCAATGGTAAAACCATTGGGTTACGATTCGAAGTTTCGCGAAAGATCACTCAGAGATTAGTCACTCACGTTACCAAGATCTTTTTGGAGGAGGTATTAGGCTATATGGACGTAGAGATAGTTGAGAATGATGACGATTTTTACTTAACAGATATTTACGAAAGATTATCCGACACTTTGGTATTCGGGGTCAGAAAGTAAGTAGATTCGCAGGGGGATTTCGTTTTGGATTCGAGGAAAGAAGAAAGAAGCAAGGTGTATTTGTTTTATTCTTCTTAAAAAAGGTTTCCCGATACAATGGTAAATATGGAGGTATGGATACCGCCGCAGGAGGATACGATACCGCTGTTGAACAAATACGACGTGAAAGAATGTGGAGCGGTCGCGCCGCCGGGACATTTTGCCTGGTTCGTACCGGAGAAATTGTACAACATCGAGGATAGCTGGGTGTCATTTGCCAAACAGGAAAGAGCAGCTCGCTTCGACGTTTCCGAATCGAATCTACTTCGGATCAAAGATTTTACGATCAATCCGATTACGAATAGTTATTACTGCGAGACGTCCTTTTGTCAGCACGGTATGTACGTTCCTCGGCAATGCCAAACTTCCGACAAACAGGCCCAACCTTGCGCTCTACTCCTGGCCGGTCATCCCGACGTAACGTCCTTCGTCAAAGAGGATATCGATAGTTTAAATCTTTACGTCAAAGTAGCTTGGGTCGGATCACATTTGAGAGAGCTTACGAAAAGTCTGATCGAGGAATACACTAACGCGTCGACAAATTCCACTTCGAGCATCAGGTATTTTGAATTCCATTTATATTCCCATATAGGGATATCAGTAACGAGCAATTTTTTCTTTTACTCGCCATTAGGCAAAGATCGTTGGTCATCGTTCATTGGACACCGAGTACCGTGATACCCAACGAGAGAGATTTCGTGAGCATCAATTTTCCACGTTGCGGTACGAACAACTCGCAGCTCGGTTGTGCCTACGAATCTAACAGGCTGACCAAAGTCGTCTGGACGGGATTGGAGTCGGCGGCAAAGTTTGCCTTCGAGAGCATAAATCGCGTCAAGTTCACGTCGGCGATGTATGAAAATTTGATCGATCGGTACAACGTGCATTCGAAGAGCTTTGATGAGGCGAAGATCGGCTGTGGTTGGCTTACGGACAATTTAAATTATGCGATGTCCAAGTGGATGCCGAACAATGACGATAAAAACACTCTTTACGTCGGTGGAATATTCCCAATGACCGGCACGTCCTACACTGCCAAA
Source organism: Vespa velutina (assembly GCF_912470025.1). Classification (NCBI taxonomy): domain Eukaryota; kingdom Metazoa; phylum Arthropoda; class Insecta; order Hymenoptera; family Vespidae; genus Vespa; species Vespa velutina. Next base: position 309,680 of record NC_062197.1, read on the forward strand.
TCTATCGTGATCGCTGCCAACATGGCGAGAGAGGCGATAAACTTTAACAATAGTCTTTTGAGGGACTACAATTTGGCGCTATTGGCGAGCGATGGCCAGTGCAAATCCGACATGGTAATGAAATCTTTCATCGATTACATCGTCCATAATTATTACGTGAAGCTCGTCGGCGTTCTTGGACCTGCTTGCTCCGAAACCGTCGAACCCCTTGTCGGCGTGTCGAGGCATTACAATACCGTGATCATCAGTTACAGCGCCGAAGGATCCAGCTTCAAAGATCGAATTAGATATCCTTACTTCTTTAGGACGATCGGCGAAAACAGACAATACAAACACGTGTATCTGTATCTTCTTCAGCGATTGGGTTGGCGCCGAGTCGCGTCGTTGACCGAGGATGGACAAAAGTATACGGAATATATATCGTATATGCAGGATATGCTGCGCGATAATGGCATTACGTTCGTGGCGAATGCTAAGTTTCCGAGAGAATGGGATCCTGACGTGATAACGAAGGTGCGTAATGGCTTTGCGTTTGCGAACGTCATTCGTTAATCGTTTAAAACGCGATTTTGTTAAATTGCCTTATCTATTGTTTTAGAGCCTTCAAGATTTGAAGCAGAAACGGGCGAGGATAATTATCGCCGATGTGTACGATCAAGTAGCACGGCAAGTCATGTGCGAAGCGTATAAACTGGAAATGACGGCTGTCCAAGTAAGGCTTCTCCATCGCTTCAAATCCGTGGGGCTAGATCTTTCGGATTCTTTTTTTGAAAAAAGAAAAACAAACAAAAAAGAAACATTCACTTTCCTTTTGTTCCTTCGTTTCGTTCCTTCTAGGGATACGTTTGGTTCTTGCCTTTATGGCTTCGACCGCAGTGGTACGATACCGATCAATATAACGCACAAGGCGAGCAGGTTCCTTGCAGTACGATTGAGATGACAAAAGCAATAAATGGGCATCTTGGTCTGTCGCATGCGTACTTTGCATCGGACGATGACATCATGCAGGAAGGTATAACGGTACGGCAATGGCGCGATCGTTACGAGTCCTTGTGTAAAATGCGAAATCAGACGCCGTCCAATTACGCTGGATATGCCTATGACGCCATGTGGACCTATGCCTACGCGATGGATGCTCTAATCAAAGAAAATCAAAGCTACGTATTTCGACTTCATAGCGAGGAGACCGTCAATCGTTTGACCAACATTATCGGTGCTACCGATTTTAACGGGGTTCGTAATGCCTTCCTAGTACGTTAGAATAATTCATCGAACTCTATAGATACGCTATACGTATCTATAGAGACGACGAGACTCTCTTTTATTCCATCTTCTTTTTTATAGGTTTCCGGCCGAATCAAGTTCATTGGCGGACCATCGAGATACTCCATCATCAATGTTGTCCAAAATATTGATAACGAAACGCGCATCATTGGAAATTTTCATCCAAACATATCAGAGACGGGAAGGGAAGTGATAGGCGGTAGATTGGATTTGAACATCTCCGCGTTCGTATGGCTGTCGAAAACTATGCCCGACGATGGCTCCGAGCCTCCTCCTAAATGCGTTTTCAGCGGACTCGCTGAACTTTTAGAAGTTTCCTGCGAAGCGGCCATCGTGATCGTCAATATCATCGGCTTCGGTCTCCTTGGAATATTGCTCATCATTGGTTTTATTTTTGTCAAGAGAAAGTACGTAAAGCTCGCAACGATCTTTCTTTTTTTTTCACATTTACAAATGTTCCTTCCTTTCCTTCTTTTTCGTTTCTTTCTTTTTTCTTTCTTTCTTTCTTTCTTTTTTTTTCTTTTTCTGTTCGACCAGGTACGACGAGAAAGTTCGGCTTCACGAGAAATATATGAAGTCTTTGGGACTTGACTTTTCCAAATTGGATACCTCGAGCCTAGACAAATGGGACATACCGCGAAATAGAGTTGTGATCAATAGAAAGATCGGCGAGGGTGCTTTCGGTACAGTATACGGTGGCGAAACTTTCTTCCCTGAAAAGGGTTGGCTGGCTGTCGCGGTGAAGACATTGAAGGTTGGAAGTTCGACCGACGAAAAATCAGACTTCTTGAGCGAATTTGAAGTTATGAAAAGATTCGAGCATAAAAATATTATCAAGCTGCTTGGCGTTTGCTTAAAGTCCGAACCTGTTCTCACGGTTATGGAATTCATGCTGTACGGTGATTTGAAAACGTATCTACTCGCGAGAAGACATTTGGTAAACGATCAAAGCTACGAGGATTCGGACGAGATATCGAATAAAAAATTAACAGCTATGGCTTTGGACGTTGCAAGAGCTCTGAGTTATTTAGCGCAATTAAAATATGTTCATAGGTAAATCTTTGACTTATCGAAGGGAATCTCGCGTTCGTCGGATAATACATTTCGATCGCGATTAATCGATGAATTTCTTTTCCTCAGAGATGTTGCTTCTCGCAATTGTCTGATAAACGCACAACGAGTCGTTAAACTCGGCGACTTTGGTATGACCAGGCCGATGTACGAGAACGATTATTATAGATTTAATAGAAAAGGTATTTTACCATCAAACGAATCGTTTAAGCCGCGTCTTATATCTGAAATATATTTCGAATTTTTGTTCAATCATAAATTATGTTTCTTATGCCAAGCAGGTATGCTGCCTGTACGATGGATGGCACCAGAGTCCCTTGGTTTGGGAATATTTAGCGCTGCCTCCGACGTATGGTCGTATGGCGTTTTGCTCTACGAGATTATTACATTTGGGAGCTTCCCTTTCCAAGGGATGAGCAATAACGAGGTTTTAGCTCACGTTAAGGCCGGCAATTGTCTCGTAGTTCCTAAAGGTGTCAAGTCACCGCTGTAAGTATCGAAAATAACGAATCGTAGAAGGGATGACAGCGAAATTTTATTAATGATATTAACGTTGTTTCTTATCTATAGAGAAAACTTGATGTACTCTTGCTGGTCCGTAAATCAACATGAGAGACCATCGGCACCGGAGATCGTCGAGTTTTTGGCGACGAATCCTCGAATTTTATCTCCTTGCCTCGACGTACCTCTTGCTAGTGTACAGCTTGAACACACCGGGCAAATGGAGATGCATCTGACTACTGATAGCGTGAGAAAATTCTCTTTGCCCTGGTCGCAGCAACAACAGTCGTCTACGCAATCGTCCGATCCAACGTCGTCGATTACGTCGACCAGTCCGCCTCTACTCGAAATAAATTCCCACGATGACAATCAAAATCTGGAGTTCTCTTCGGACAGAAGAGTTTCCAGTCAAGATGGTACAATTCCTTTGTTAGGTCTCGAAAGAACGATAAAGGGGGGACCCGTTGCTTCTCGCCAGAATTCCAACAAGCAACAGAAAGATATTGTACACAAGTATGTCAATCTTTTGCCAGGAATGGTGACCTCGACGAGGCAACTTAGTAGGAATGGCAATGCGGGAAACGTACAAACGGAAGAAATGGTGTCCATGATGCCAAGGAGTAACAAGGACACCGAGGAAGTCTCCGTTCTCTGATGTGGCCACTAGTCAAAAGTTTTGTCAGATAATGTATGAGTTTAATCGATCAGTTTTTGTGGCCACACAAATAGTAAAAGGGCTGCAAGTGTGTATAACGTGTGTGGACGATTTATAAAGAGGCAGAATAGAGCTTAGAATTTAAATCGACGGTTACTAGTTATCGAGGTATATTATCTTTTGTTAGAACTTTTTAAGAGCCAAAGAATAACAATTTCGTGTTACATTTGTTCTACCGAGAGAGTTTATGGTAGAGCCAATTGATGATCAAGCTTTGAATCGTTGCCAAAATTCTTGGCCAGTTTTACTAGCTACGGCTATTCCAAAACAATGTATACCAAAATATTCTTCCTTTTTTAATGTACGATCTATGTACTAGATGTGCGATCAATAATTGCGCCGCTTTCCTAAAAATATGAGGGTGCGACCAGAAGGTTAAACGCTCGACGATGTCTTAAAGCTCGTTGAAGATTTTTTTGGGTATAAATAAAACGAAGTGAGAGATTTAAAATAGATCTCTAGACGATATTCCGTCGCATTAGTCGGTCGAAAGATATAATAGGATACTTAAATGGATTGCGTATAGCTTTCGTTAGCAATAAGAAGACGCACGCTTTAAAAACGTCGACGGTCGAGACATTTTGTAGTAAGAAAGTACTGGCCAATCTGATCCTAAATTGTACATCGATTGACTTCCGCTCGATCTACTTTTGAGACTGATACATACATAGTAAAATTAAGCCATGTTTATTACGATCTGATGTTATCGATATAAAGAGACACTATTTCACCAACGACAATATTAATATCTGCGTAAGTAATTTTTTATAGCGACTTACTCTAAGAGAAAAAGAAACAAATTTGCATTTTCTTCCTTTCTCAAATTATAGAATTATATCTTATCGCAAAGAGATTAATTTTACAGAGTCATCGTGTTTCCTCACTTTTTCTCACTTTATATAGACGTCTATATTTATTCATTTTTATAATAGCACGAAAAGAGAGATGGCTCGTTTTAAATAGAGCCCGAATAGTATAATATTCCGTAAGACTTTTGGATTAAAAGAAAAGAAAAGAAAAAAAAAAAAGAAAAAAAAACAAAAAGAAAGAAAGAAAAGAGAGAAAAAAAGAAGAAAAAAAGAAAAAAAAAAAAAGAAGAAGAAAGCTGTTATTTTACATGCACACGCATAGATTAATAAACCGTTCTCATTTTATTTATTTTTATAACACTTATATATAGATAAAATATCTTTCGAATATCAAGAGGGATATTACTTTCAAAACTTGAAACACTTTCTAGAACATTTTTATCACTATGACTTGACAGCATAATACTGAGAAAGATATTAAAAATTGATAAAAAGGAGAAAAAAGAAAAAAAAGAAAAAGAAGAAACGAAAAAGGAAAAAAAAAGAGAGAAACGAAACTTCGTAGCATTATGGTACATAGCATTTGATAAAATCTTATATATTGAAAGAGCAAATGGCAAGAGTCATGACATTTCTTAAAAACACGTTTTATCTAAGCTCGTAACAATATCTTTCGTTGCAATTATTATAAATTTTTATCCACATGTAACTTAGTTTGTAATACGTAATTGTAAATGTTATCTTTCACTATGATCACTCGTCTTATCAAGCCGACTGTGCTCGACCTCGATCGATCGATCGATTACGTTGCCATTTTATCCTCGCTGAATATCATTAATTTAACATTCGCTTAATCGTTAAATTTGTACGATATCGTAAAACTATTTATTAATCTACAAAGAGAAGCTTTTTGAAAAGATATAGAAATTTAGTTGTCTCTTCGTTTTAATGGATAAAGAAAGCTCGATGAACGATTCTATTATGTCAACTTAGGATAACGTTAAGGGGCAAACGGCGAAGAGCTTGAAAAGTTAATAATTACAAATGGTCATTATATTGACACGCGTAATGATTTTCTCGACAGAATTCGCACAGCTGGAATTTAGAGAAATATTTGACATTCTGATTTCTCTTCGTCTTTAACGAAATAATTATATTAATAAAACGGATCAAAGATATTTTTATCTAGCGCAAAAAATTGAAAAATTGATTTCGCGAAAGACGTAAGAGATGTCATTTCATATTTCTAATTCAATTCCAGTCTCTAGCTTTTAAATATTTAAACGCGTAATATTCGTATTTTTACTGCAGAGCATTCCTAGTCTTCTTATTGGAGGAAAAGCAGTATATTAAAATAAATGACAAAGAATTCCAACACCGTGAATGATATTGCACCCGTCTTCGTTAATATGCTCGATCCTTCTGGATCTTTGCGTATCGCAAACGTAGACTTGAACCGTTTATTTGATTATAACGAATAGCGTTAATGCGTTGATATCGTATCGACCAACAAATTTTCTTCCTATCTGTTAGCTTTACGAGAAAACGATTGAAGATCTATTTTTCGAGATTTTTGATTTTACTCTCGCAAACGATACATCATTATTTATTTTTACATCATGTGCGTGAACAACCGGAGTTTAGGACGCAATTATCCACGCACATTCTGTATATTATTATTTTGTACATACGAAGCGTGCCTGATAACGTTTATTATTCGTTCTCGAATTATAAGAAAAGAATGTTCAATTTATAAAACATTTGATATCGCATATTATTTCTGTGCCCTCTTTCCCTTCGTCCCTATAAAATTTCAATTTGGCGCGCTCGAGAAGAACTCTCTGTAATGTCGATCGACGGTAATTAAGCTGCCTGCTCTACTATCCGTTGGTACTTTATCGGCCGTGAGGATTTTTTCATTCATCAATTTTCGTCAATTAAGCTCGTGATAGTAGTCCTATAATGATATCATTGAAATGTTTAATCCTTTACCTAACGAATGGAGATGAATTTAATGAGAAAAGCCATTTGAAAAAATCTCTTCCTGTTCTATATTCGGTGATTAATTCTTAGGCACGAGGTTGAGGACATCACCGAGGATGAGAGAAAAGGAGGAAACTCGTAAAATATATGCACGGCGCCACGTAGGAACGATGCGGGTTCATCCGAATTCCGAAGCTTTCAAGATCTTACGATATCACCGTCTTAACTTGGCCACGACGTTTCGTTCTCTCTTTCACAATTTCTTTATTTTTCTTGGTAGCTTTTAAGTCGAACGGTACTCCAAAAATTGATATCGAACATTGTATGCACGTTGCGTTATTACCTATAAAAATAGGTACTCGCTTTTGCGGAAGAGGAGGTATCGAGCGTTGATATAGATTTAAATAAAATATTCTAACGAGACCCGTCTCTTATCTACGATTGAGAAGACACGGTTTCTCGTGAAAGGAAAGAAAAGTAGCGACGAAAAGGGAAGAGAGAAAAAAAAAAAAATATATATATATATATACATATATAAGAAGGTAGAAATAAAGGGAAGGAGACACTTCTCGTGGAGGATCTCTCGGAGCGATCTCTCCAAGAGTAGTACCTACTAATGGCATCGAGAAACGATCTCTTTCTTATTTCTCTCTTTCCTTTCTTTCTCATCGAGAAACGAAGCTCTCGCTTTGTGCTCGTAGCGAGCGCGCTTAACTCCCGGTGTGTCGCGAGTTTCGTTTATACGACGTAACGCGCGTACAGTTACGTAAGATCGTGCGGGCGTTCGAGCTTATCTGATTGTCCACCGTAGACCCGGCCAGAAGTCGTTTCTCGAAAGTTATGTCGCATGCACGTGAAGGGAGGAGGAAGAGAAGAAGAAGAAGAAGAAGAAGAAGAAAAAGAGTCGTTGAAATTGCACAAGAGGCTCCTCCGAGAACCCTTTTTTTTTTTATCGTGCCTCTTTCGATCGTCGTTATTTACCGAGGACCAAATCCTTCGATCGATGTATCCACGACCGAATGAGTTTAGGATCTATAAACGAGAATATTACTCGTCGTTAAACGGACAATAGTAATGGAACCTATAAACGTTAACTATAGCGTCAAGTTTCTAATGGAAATCTAACAAGATTAATTACAAATCAGCCGAGATAATTATTTATCCATGACGATTTAACCGCCGGCACTTGCATTTTATGCAAATATGCAGAGCGTGCGCTTCTCATATTATCTCTCGGAGACGGTGACGAAGGTATAAAATGTCGCTGGTAGGATAGACAATCACTCACTCGTCCTCTCTCTCTCTCTCTCTCTCTCTCTCTCTCTCTCTCTCTCCTTTGTTCTATCTCATTCCGAAGCTCTATAAAGCGTCTTCATTACGGAGCGAGGTGTCGTGTTACTTTAATTACACATCACGGTCATCGTAAACGTTCGTCCGTATGTGAAGCCAATAAACACAACAAAGGAAATCTCCGTTAAAAGATCGCGGTGGACCGAATAAATCTTAGTAGCGAATCAGTTATGCTCGCGTGGCTACGGTCGTGTCGGTGGGCGTAAATGACTGAAGAAAGAGACGTATTTACATCGCACGCACCGTATCCCCTCGCTTGCTTTGATTTACAAATATGCGAGACATTGGGAAATGACCTTCTCTCTCTTTCTCTCTCTCTCTCTCTCTCTCTCTCTCTATCCGAAACAATAACAACTTTTATTTAGTACGAAGATCAATCACGAGCAGCTCGCGTTTGAATCTCGAAGAGAGTCAAGCTAAAGGTCAGTCCAACCGAGAAGAGCCACTTTAAATCTGTTTAACGTCTCGGCATAGCGAATACGGTAGCAAAGAGAGTCCGTGGATCCATTAGAGGATGGAATTAGTTCTGCGCAAGAGCCAAGGGTAATGCGACGATGCGGAGGATGTTGGCGAAGGCGGCACTACTACTTGGCAAGGGAGAAAGAGAGAAAGAGGGTAAGAGGGAAGGAAAGGGAAACGAAGTCCGGCTATCACGCTGGCCGGAGGTCGCGGATTTATGACCGGCCGGGTTTTATGCGCTGTTTGCCGAGGAAGAAGGAGCAACGAGCGAAGGAAAGAGAAAGAGAGAGAGAGAGAGAGAGAGAGACCTTGATTATTTCCTAGTCCGCTTTTACATTTCAATTTAGTTTCTTTGACCACTCGCTCACTCGCAATAGAGCCTTAAGAGAGACGGTAGACAATCGGAGGACGAAAGTTGTATTTCTTTCTTATTTTGAAATTCCAATTGTTTTACTTTCTTGATTTCGTCTTTTCGTTCCAACGATCCGTAAAAATATGAAAGCAAACTAATTAGTTGGGATTATTAGAGACAATATGGCAAATTACGCTTAGTCAGTCTGGCCGTGGGGGGAGATCGAGCGGGGAGATAGATAGACAAGAAGGCGCTCGGAGCGTCAGCGCGAATTTCGTTCATTAATTATACGCGACCTGACTATTACAAGATCGCTTTAATTGCACTTACGCAATCGGAGCTTCGATCGATATATCACGCCGCACCGAGTCGGAACCTCCCCGGGGGGTGTTTTGCGACGACGTGTATAGACCCGTCGGCCTGCCATACCTTTTCTTTTCTTTTTACAGCTTCAACGAACGGCCCAAATGATTTACAAATTAACGCGATTAAGAAGCCGGTTTGCTTCTCCCTATCTCAGGGACAATGTTCTTTGATCTTTCGACGATTAATAACGTTTCTTTTGAATCCAACCAGGGATCATTTGTATTTCCTGTTCGACGTTCTCAACAACATCGTTTTCGTGTGAAAATACTAGTCGATTTTATTTGGTAAAGCCGAAAAGGGAAATCAATACGGTCTAAGATAGATATATCGCGCAGATATTTAAGAGATCGCGCGGGTCGTACGATAAACGATTTATCGTAGAAAAACAAAAAAAAAAAAAAAAATCATATTACGTTCGGTTACGCTAGTAATGAGTCGAAGCCTTTCATCCTCTTGCTCTTATTCTTTTCTTTTCTTTTTCTTTCCTCTTCGTCGTCCACTTTCGTAGCTCGTAAAGTATCTCGGTTAGACTTAGGCGCTCGAGACGGTACGAGTTACGATACGAACGACGTAATTCGCCTTGGTATCGTATCTCTTAGTTTATGCTTATATAATCGCGCCGCATTATGATTGCAGTTACTAGGGCTGTGCGCCGGCGTCGTTAACACATCGCACCGGAGGCTCAAATGAGTCAGAATGACCTCTCACCGCAGCGAGATATCCAGTACAGTGGATCGAATGTCCGACACCCACGGTTCGTCGATCGCCGATAGATCACGCTCGATCGTAAATAGATCATTCGCTGGTGCACGTGGGCGCGGCGAGGCCCGAAATCGAGGCGTTATCAAGAGCAATTTTTCTCACCTATCGCTTTATCTCCTTTTCTTTTCTGTGATTCGGAAATGTCATCGGACGGTTTAAAAGAGAAGGACTTTTGTTTGCGACGAAATCGATTGCGAGAATTGCGCAATCGATTCTATTGGGGTACCAGAGCGAAACGTAAATTCGCCTTTTTCTCGGCTACTCCCGAGTATCTTATTCACTTTGTTCACGTTGTTAATGGATAACGAGCTAGATCCGGTGTTTTGCGACGGACATAAACGTTTTTAGTCAAAGTAAGCTCAATCACAACGGCATGGAACGATGCGAAATTGGAGGAGGTGATAGGTTCACCTAACGAAACTATGTCGATAGACATAGGTGTGTGTGTGTGTGTGTGTAGGTACGCGTAGCTCGGCGGGGGTTGATGAAAGTTATTATGCAGCGTTAACGACCTGCGGATAAGGGGATTGTTTACGATCGCCGTAAGTTAGCCATTGTTTGCTCGCTAGAAAATATTATCTCTCTATCGTTTGTTTTACGACTGCATTCCCGCATTGGTCCGCATTGTCGCAAGAAGAGCAGGGAGCGAGAGACCGAGAGGCTCGATAGAGAGTAAACGAAGACGTTCGATCGTTGGAACGAGATCGAGAAATCTCGATAGACGTTCTAGTGCATGTTATGGACTCTAGCGTTATGGACTTTGTTAAATGGAAGAGCTAAAGCGATTTCAGGGAATAGAACGAAACGTCTCTCAAATTGGATCTTTATTATCGGAATTAAATCGAATAGATTCAGTTGCGAATCGATTCAGCGGAAATACGTTTAAGAATTTTTGGAGAATACTTAACGACGACGCCCATTAACGTTTCCTACGCTAGCCGAGTAGTTATGTACTACCTTCCATGTCATTTCATTGTTTGCAAATGTCGATTAACCCTCGCAAGAAGTTCACGATTATTCGACTGTCTCGTTAAGAGTCGCTGCTAATTGTAATCGCAAGACTTTCGTAGGATTCGTACGAGTTTGGCGACCTGCGGCATTCGCGAAATCGCTCGACGTCGGGAAGACATGGACCGAGTTCTTTATTTTCACTGAGCGGGAACGGGCAGATGAAAAATCGTGACGGAAGAACGGATAGACGTTAACGATGCATTGTCTTAGTCGGCGTACCATTGTGTTAAATGTCTTCTGGATAAGTGAAATGCGACGACGTTACGCGTTGTTCGCCTTTAGAAGAGGCGTTAAGATTAATAAAAGATTTTATTCACATTCCTCTCCATTATTCATTTCCCTGGAAAAAGGAATCAAATCTTTTCGATCAAATTATTACGATTTGATCACGTTCCACGATCGAAAGTAATCGTTTATTATAATGGATCAAGATCAACAGCTCGCGCAACTATTTGAATACTTAGTAAATTACCGCGACGCTATTATTCTCTAGAATTTAATGGGCTTTCTAATAGAAAATAAATCGATTTCAGTATATCGTTCCTTCGAAGGCGCATTCGAATTTACGTGATTTACGCTCTATAATCTCTCAACATTGCAATGTATTTCATAAATGAGAGAGCGATTATCTCGAAATAGTTATTAGATGAGACGGGGAAAGGACGGATTAAGGGGAATAAAAGTTGCGGAAAGTAGAAAGGAATAAAGTTTTGAGCGCGAGGCTGCCAACGCGAGATCGATGGTAGTAGGAGAGCTCGCAATGTAGGTACGGAAACGGGAGGTGGCAATGTATAGCTAATACCTACCACCGCGGAGGTGGTTTGAAACGTGAAATAATCACGCGTGGTCGAGCGACAGACATCGAATGAGTCACGCTCTGACAATAATGTAAGCGACTCGCGCTCGTGCTATTTGCCCAAGCTACTTGCCATCTCTCGATGGCCGATAACGAAGAAGAGACGAGGAGCGGGAATCTATGGATAGTAAAAGCGTCGAGAAAAAGGGGGAAAATAAAATGGAGAAAGGAAAAGACCTTAGAAGGTGGGTATGCCATGGTTATGGAAAGGAAGAATAAGAATGAAATGTTACGACTGATTTATCGACTTGTTTTTACGTGTAATCGATTGGTTTGACTCGTAACGGAGGAAAACCGAGGATTATTTCTCGCTCGAGACTTAATCGCTCGAGAACGAGACGACGACTTTTCATTGGATGTCTTGCGCGGAGATATCTATGCGACTGCGACGGCGACTACGACGTTATAGATAAATTTGCAATTAACGGAATACGAACGGTGCATGCCGGTGCGAATCGTGTCGAATCGATACGATGCGCGTTCTGGGAGGCACGATTTCTAATGTCACGAGGATGCTTCTCCCCCGGGATACGCGGTGCACGTGGGTGTCCCATTAAGATTACCGATCTGCACGAGCATTCATCGCGGCAAGTGTCGAGCGCCGTTTTCTTCGCGTATCTCCTTCGCGTACTACTTACCTATAGTATTATTCCTGCCTAGCCATCCATGTGCAACGTGCTTCGCCTTTTCCTGCCCTCGCCAGATAGATAGAGAGAGAGAGAGAGAGAGAGAGAGAGAGAGAGGCTTTGACCCTCTCCAAAGGAACGATAATTGCTCCGTTCAGAGATTAGATTAAGAATCTCGGCCGATCATCCTCATCCCACCCAAGGAGGTTCCCCTCATAAACTCGAGATCCTTATCGATTTCGAGTTTATCGTAATCGTCTCTTCGTGAAACAGGTATAGCTACCGATCCAGATTCTCCTACGGAGACCTCGATGACACTCCTCAGATAACCATTGCCAATATCTATGTGTTTGTGTATTTCCTCTCGCGGAATCACGATTCGATTGTACTCCTTTAATTGCGCTCGTTAAAAAGCGTCTACTTACAATTAGTACGCCCTCTCTGGGTTATATGCTTTATCGTAACGGTACGATCTTTCCAAAGGCCTATGTCTTAGAAGCTAAGAATGACGATAGGTAAGATACTCGTTTAAAACGTTTCGATGGATTTTCGTGTGTTGCTCGAATAATCTCTAAATCGATCTTACGTTTAATGGTGGTCGGTCAAGGGAGCTGCGAAAACCCCTAATGAAATCGTTAAGCCGAAGGATAGTTAACGAGACACGTTGCTCGATGTAGACCGACAGGGACCAGTGACTCGACCGGCTTGGGATTTGCGAAGGTGGCGGGAGTCGCACCGTAAACTACTCATCATGGGCACCCCGTGTGGGCTGTCGGGCCATTGTCATTATGAAAATGACGGCGTGGTCCGTAGACGAAGAGTGGTAGTCGTGCGCTCACGCGTACGTCGAGCTCATAGGCGTCGAGTCCTTCGATTCAACGAATTTTCTATTTTCCCCGACTTTCGTTTCACCTTTCATAAATCGCCGATAATATTTCAATCGTAAGCATTTGGAAATATTTCAATCGTCGGATAAACGTATCGTCGGATAAACGAATTTCTTTCGAAATCGTTGGACTATACTTATCGCGGTAATGGACGAAACATGGATTACGCTTATGCCGCGAATATTAATCCGCACGCTATGCAACGTTTTGTCGCTTGCACGGAGCTAGAATCGGAAACGAAATGAATCAGACGCGTGTACGCGCGAAGTCTGTGGATTTTTTCGGGATCCATGGAAAGATACAGGTTGATCAGATTAACCGAGATAGAGTGAACATTATTATTACCGATTGTGTTAGTCGTTGGTTTCTCCATTGCACGGAGTCTTCGTCTTCGTGGTCACGAGGATCCTTTATAAATTTGTTTCTTCGAAAAGTATTTAGACATTTTTTTGACCGGTTGGAAGTCGATAGAAAAAATATATCTTTTGGATCGTTTAGAGGAATAGTGTCGATTATAAAATGGGCAAAACGAGCCCAACGAGAAGACAAGGATGAAACGTGAGGATGTTACGGGCTATCCAATCTCTCGATTTGCATACATCGCGATGTAGAAGGCACGTGGGCTCTCAGGATGGCCGCGTAATGAGTCGCGCTTATGCATACAAGCAGTGACACCTTCTCCGTCGGAGAGTGTGAATCATCGCCTGGTGGAGATAAGAGCCTTCCTATCGCTCTTCCGTCCCTCGACGGTCTTTTCTTCTGCTCTCCCTCTCCCTCTCTCTCTCTCTCTCTCTCTCTCTCTCTCTCCCCCTCTACCTGTTACTACGACTCGTTTCCTCTTCTCTGTCTTTCGAGCCGCACAATACTTGCACGTGCATCTAGAGACGGCGCCCCGGCAAGCGAACCAGCCAGCAACTAGTTATTATAACTTTAAATTATAGGTATTCGCGTAGGTGACATACAACGGCCGTAAGTGCGTGCGCCGACGATTTATACGAATGCTATGTACGGAGCCCGCGTAGCCTCTTACCCCCGAGGCTAGAGAAACACGTAAGTAGGTACGTATCTACGTACATACTCTAACATATAGGTACGCGCGACAAATGGGAGGTCTTTTTCAACGACACGCGTCGATCATCGACAGGACAGAACTTTGAATCGTTATGTGTTATCCTAATGCGATTCGACACGGGTTCGTTCGTTAGTCGCTTTAGATACGTATAAACGTAAGTTTACGTTTATTAAATGGTATACACCTTTGGAGAAGCGATCCTGAAAGGAATCTTGCGGAGCGGAATTCTTGAAACGTCTCCCGTACGTATCTCGTACGTACTTAACGTACAACGATTCGAAATTAACGCGCACGATAATGGCCTTTACACGAATTAATTTGTTTTCGCGTCTTCCAAGATAGTGCAGCATTAAATGGGAATTTACGTAACGGGAAAAGTCGTTACGACCACGCGAGATCCGTAAGAGGCCAAGAATAGTTTATTGTTGAACGTTTATTCTATGTTAATATACATTTATTGTAGTTCGGTACGCGTAAAAATCGTCGCGGCGATTAATTCGATAGGTAAAACAGCTTTTCCAAGATAAGAATTAAACAAATGCTAATTGCGATTAGTTATTACAACGCTATACACAACATCGCGTAGATAACGCGTAGGTGATACAGTACGCCGTTAGTGCGTGCGCCAAGGATTTATTCGACGGTGCGCATTCGTGTTGTACGTTACCCCGCGGCTCGGATAGAACGAACGATCACGCGAGAACTCGGAGAGTGGAACAATTAATGAAATATACAAGCACGGTCTTACAATTCGTCGGATAAAATTGTAAAAACGTTGTTAAGCGGGCGACCACGACTCGATAAATTTAATTACCTCGAAACGCGTGTCGAAGGTGGATTGAGTTTGTTCGAGCGCTGCTCGATTGCTTTCCAAACGAATCGCGCGATCGCAATTCTCTGCTACATGCTTGTTTCAAATCTTTCAAGGTTTTCATCTTTAAAATCGTTATTTTAATTATCCCCCGAGCATTTTAGTTAAAAGAATAGAACGAGAGGGCTCCGACTACGATGGTGAGCGTAAAAATGGCGAACGGAGAAAACGTGTCGACACCCACTTGAATGGTCGCCTTTAGCCAGAGTCCGGTATATAGAGAATGGGGAGCGTGGCTATGGTAAACGCGTGTAATAACGCACACGCGCGATAATAACGCAACCGGATCGGACGTTTGTCGTGAGAGTTAGACCGAGTAAGAGAGCGAGAGCGAGAGAGGAGGAAGAAGGAAGGTAATACTGCGAACATCGTCGACGTCGTCATCCTCGTCGACCGTGGTATAGCCAATATAGAAAGAGAGAGAGAGAGAGAGAGAGAGAAAGATTCGTGGCGCTCTAGCACATAGTTTGCTCTAGCTATGAATGAATGTGGCGCCAAGTGAATGGAGTGCGTCTGTTCGCCCTTGCCTACGCATTTACGACGCGAATCGCCCGTCGTCGTCGTCGTCGTCGTCGCCGTCGTCGTCGTCGTCGTCGTCGTCGTTGTCGTAGTCGTTTCGAGTATACTCTCTTCCTCTCTCTCCTCTTCTCGGTCTTCCTTTGGTTCTTCTACGTTTATGTGCGACATGTGCGGAGAATCATGAGTGCGCGCTAGGATCGGTGACTAATTTGCACGCACTTTACCTCCGCACGAATCTTGTTATCCATTTGTCGGACGAGCTAGACCACCGTCCTCGTTGGCAGTTGGGACAGTAAATCTTTTCTCTCTCTCTCTCTCTCTCTCTCTCTCTCTTTTGTTCATGCGTTGTATGTTTCGTTAATAAATTATTCGTTAAAAATGTAAATGAATTCGATGATTATTGTCGTAAAGATTCGTGTCGAAATCTTGACGATTCGTATCACGAGTATCTTTCATAATTTCCCGGCTAATCGCCATATCTTCGTTCTTCGATCAGTCTTATAGATACATAGAGAGAGAGAGAGAGAGAGAGAGAGAGGGAGAGAGACAGAATAGTCGCAAAGAGGCGGACACGGACACTTTGTAGTGCACCTTAATCACGCTGACAGAGTCGAGCACTCTTATGCGCGCGTGTGCGACAACAACGGACGGCGGTATCGTTTCTGCGAAATGCCAACCGGTCGGTATCTAGACCTTAAGCGGTCGAGCAACTTTGATGTGACGTGACCAAATTGATTCATGGCTCATTGTCACGCACGCTCTCAAAACCGTTCACGATTGGTCACCGGTTGCGGCATTTAGACGCCGCTCGAGAGCCGATTTTCATTTTCACGAGTAGAATGAGAACGATGAACTAAGGTCGCAGGACCTCCCTCCCCCCTCCTACTTTTCTCTATTTTCTCGTAGATATGTCAATAAATAGGTAACATCGTCGATCTCTCTTTCGTTAATGAATCCAATAAATTAGTTCGAGGTTGAAATCATGAATCGTTTGTGATAATTACTGGTGTCTTTAACACGACGTTCGTTCACGCCACGGTGCATGATTTGGCGGAGCTACATCCTCGAGGGGTGATCGTAAAAATGCCTCGTTCGAGGAAACAAGGCTCCCGTGCTACCTGCCGTAAAGATAAAGAACCGACGAAAAGGTACCTCTAGAGGAATCGATGCGTCCGATACACGAACTTGCTCGAACGCACGCACACACGCCTTTAACGATCGCCCGGAGGTACGTCGGCGATCTTATCGGTATTAAGGACCGTGCTCGAATGACGGGCAGGAATTAGGCAATTATGTGGCGCTTAATTGCTAATTACTCAAGGGGGCAGCCGACCGACACTAATTACTCCTACTAACAATTTATATCGTTCATTCTTCTCTAGTAATTAAAGTTTCACGCGACAACGTCTTTTCAATGCTTTTGGGAGATTACGATGGAATCTCTTTAAACGGAGCCAGTCTAAAATTATCGAGATCTTTGAGTAGGTTTATTTATCGATCGAAATAGAGGTCCGTAATCTGTTTGATTACCGGTTTCTCATCATAGGAATTAAGGGATCGAAGAGGGGTTAACGAACTTACAAGATCGATGACGTAAAGGAAACATTGCACGAGGAACGCTCGAGCGACTATGTAGATTGCAATAAAAATGCGAACCGATGGAGGCGAAGGAGGAGGTTCGAGATCGTCGTAATTATGACAGGTTAATGTCGCCGGTGCAATTCGAGAAAGTTAGGTCGTTGGAAATTGAACCGCCCACGCGATATTAGCGCGACCGCACATCGAACCTAAACGCCCTCTTGCCACACGTGCGTGCTCATGTACACGCAGGCTCAAGGCACATACGTATTCCATTAACGCGATCCAGCGGGTCCGATGCTCAGGAGGAAAGCTCGAGAGGGAAGGAGGGCATACGCATCGCGAAACGTCTCGTGCACTGACGTTATTTATGTGACGTTCCATTACAAACTCTTAATTGTTTGACTAATGTGCAGCTAAGCGCGCACCGCCAAGGTCCGGTTCAAGGATTTACCTCCTTCTTATTGCTTATGGATTCTCTTGTTGTTCCTCGCGAGATGATTCATGGCTCGTACTTCATGGATCCTTTACTTTTATTTTATTCCACAGGACCGAATTCCTTTTCGCTTTTCGAAAATCGACAAACTTATATACCCAAGTTACATATATCCTTCTATCGAACGTTTAATAACGTAGGAGCAAAGATCCGAGGTAGATAGATACGGTTAATTATCTTGCTCGTATCTCTTCCACGAGATGGTAATCTCGTCGAGTGAGCGTGAAAAGGAGAAAAAGTAGAAGGATCCCTG